>NC_089496.1:65626709-65995043 GCF_036850765.1 Saccopteryx bilineata
CTGGGCGTTGCAAGTACCTTAGTGGTAACGGTTCCCACCCACCTGACACCTTCTGGTCCCTGATGCACCAGTAGAGCTAACGTGACATTAGAGATATCAGAACCAGCTTGACCTTCGTAAGCCCAGTACCCAGAGTAGAAAAGACTTGAGGTCTGCTATCCCTGGAAGGACATTTTGGTCACCATGGTTTGCTACATATAAGTGCTTCTCCTTTTGCGTAAAAGGTTCTGGCCTACTCCCTATTTTTGTAAATCCACTCTGCATAGTGTCTACAGCGGAGTTTCCGTGCCCTTTAAGCATCAGCTTCTATATGTTAGTGGTAAGATCTTTTCCTCACAGCGTCCAGACCTTTCCTGGGGGAAGAAGCAATGTACATAATCGTCACTCTCCAAGTCAAGCTCTTTGGATCCCTTATTAAATCTCCTGCTCTAAGAATCCAAATACGACAGGTCTAAGAACGTTTGGTCCATTTAGGCATGTCACCCAACAGCGCTCACCTCGTCACGAGGGAGTAGAACCACATATTTTAAGGATTTCTGAGTTAGAACCCAAGGTGCAGATACCCAAGAAGCATGGCCCTGCCCTCCCAAGTTGGTTCTAATGCAGCCAATGGGAAATATTTGGGAGTCATGAATCCAAGCCATCTCAGATGCATGAATGTCTTCTCTTAGTCTTGACAATACCTGGTTCTTAAGTTCCTGGGGTAAAAATAAGCATTTATTTCCATCACTGCCATCCTATGACATAGAGACATTGAACCAAAAACAGCAGCAACTATCCACAAGTGATCAGCCACTGGTCAGCAATTGCACATGTATAATTTGATGGCCAATTCCAGCAGTTATATTTTGGGCCCCTGGGCTCTTTTTTATAGATGCCAGGCATTCTCACAAAATGATTTTATTGGAAATGCTTGAAATGCCTTCTCGTGATTGCCCACCAGATGACAGACGTAAGAATCAGTGGCAAGTATCCGTAATAAAATCATTTGGTGAGGACATGCTGCCATCTGGTGGAAGGCTGTGAGAATGCATTTCTTCGCCAAATGATTTTATTGGGGATGCTTGCAGTAGATCCTCAGTGTCCAATAGATGGCAGCATAGCCCCGGCAAATGATTTTATTGGGGAGGTTTGTAATGCATTCTCACTGTTGTCCGCCAGATGGCAGCATGTCCTCACCAATTCATTTTATCGGGGTTCACTGCAAGGCATTCTCGCGCAGATCCCTCAGATCTGAGACAGCATTGCCTTACCAATTAATTTTATTGGGTTTGCTTGTGATGTATTCTCAAGATTGTCCACCAGATGGCAGCATGACCTCGCCAAATGTTATTAGGACTGCCAGGTTCACCCCAACATTTTTCGTTGAATTTTCATTCTTGGAAAGCCCATCTGATTTATCTCCATAACATTTGTCACTAAAAGGGAATGCATAGGTCTCTGAAAAAATTGCTTTCTTCAAAGATCGTCCCCCCAAAATAGTAGTCACTTTTTTGTTTGTTTTGGGATTTTTGTTTTGTTTTGGTTTTTTAATTAATTTTTTAATTAATTGATTTAGAGACAAAGGGAGAGACAGACAGGAACATCCATCTGTTCCTGTACGTGCTCTGACCGGGGATTGAACCGGCAACCTCTGAGCTTCCAGCTGATGCTCTGAGTTTTTAAATAATATTCAAAGTCTTCCCTTAGATTAGTTTCTTTGCCAGGGAAATAATGTTTCTACTTGTGTCATAGAAATATTTCCATAAATAATAACCACCATAATATTTGTATGTCAGTCATTTACTTTGATCTATATTGGAAATTTATTTTTCTTGATTATGAAAGTCATACCTGCCCTTTGGGGACAGGAAGTAGGGGACCTTAGACACTATATACTTTATTTATTTTCTATGGCAAAGACAAGAGTCAGAAAGAGGGACAGATAGGAACAGACAGACAGGAAGGGAGAGAGTTGAGAAACATCAATTCTTCGTTGCAGCTCCTTAGTTGTTTATTGATTGATTTCCCATATGTGCCTTGATGGGGGGGGGGGGTACAGCAGACCGAGTGACCCCTTGCTTGAGTCAGTGACCTTGGGTCCAAGCTGGTGAGCTGTGCTCAAACCAGATGAGCCCGCACTCAAGCTGGCAACCTCGGGGTCTCGAACCTGGGTCCTCCATGTCCCAGTCGGACGCTCTATCCACTGCGCCCCTGCCTAGTCAGGCTGACACTATATACTTTATAAGCCATAAAAGAAATAGAAAATCAGCATTTCTTCAACATGTCCCCTTCCCCTACATCTTGATTTCCTAGACTTTTCCTATGTGCATCAAAATACATCAACAGGAGATAAATATGCAAATCTAAGTATTCATCGTTTATTTTCCCCAAAATGGATACATACTGGCTTGTAATCCATGGTTTCAAACAGTAGTGTTATATAATGAACTAATGCATTGATGGGATTCTTCCTCTTGGAAATCTTAATCCATGATTTACCATGACATCCTAATCTTGTTTCTATCTTTAATTAAAATATTTCTGGTTTTTCACCATAAGCATAAGGCTGGCTTTGATTTATTATGTGTAGTTTTTAAAAAACATGTCCAGGAAGTATTTCTATTTAAATGAAATGATTTATTTTATTTTAAATCATGGATGGACTTCAGCTCTTATTAAAGTGCTGTCTTGTAAAATATTCATGACTTTTTTGACCTTATTATGTGGTTAATTACATTGCAGTAGATTTCCTAGTAAAAATCTATTCTCATACTTTGGTACAAATTTTATTTCAGTTTAACATTTTAAAATAGTTTTCTATGCAAATGTTTTATAGTGCATGGGATTGGGCCATGGTTTTCTTTTCTTTTGTTTTTATGCAGATATTTTACAATTTGGTTTTACTGTTATTTTGGTCTAATAAAAATGATTTTGAATGTTTCTAAAATTTCCCTCTGGAACATGAAAGTAACATTAATATAACTTTGGGTAATACTGATCACTTGATAATGGAAAAAGGATTTATTTTCTTCTTTTCCAAGTGAGGAGAAAAGACAGAGAGACAGGCTCCCACATGTGGGAGTCTGTCCTGGCAGGATCCACCTGGCAGCCCCTGTCTGGAGCCATGATCACAACCAAGCTATTTTTAGTGCTTGAGGTGGAGACTCCCACAGAGCTATCCTCAGCACCTAGGGCCAATATGCTCAAACCAATGGAACCATGGCAGTGGGAGAAGGGAGAGAGAGAGAGAGAGAGAGAGAGAGAGAGAGAGAGAGGGAGAAGGGGATGGGTGGAGAAGCAGATGTTTGCTTCTCCTGGTGCTCTGACTGGGAACAGAACTGAGACATCTACACACTGGGTTGATGCTCTACCACTGAGCCAACTGGCCAGGGCTGAAAGGGAATTTTATCACTGGACCTGGTACATTTTATGAGGCTATTTGCCAGCTTTCTTACTTAGTTTAGATTCTGTTATAAAGCCAACCCTCCCGCTCCCATCATTCCAACATGCGGACAGGACTGACAAATGCAGCTGGCTTTCTGTCTCTTCCGGAGTCAACTTTAATAAAGTGTGTGTATTGAAAACATGTGTATCTATGTTTATACATGGATACCATCTCTCTATATAGATTTGGTTCAGTTGCTTTTTAAAATACTGCTGAATACATGTGTGTATATTTTATTTGTGCTATAGATATCTCTTTCCAAATTTCTTGTAAGACTTTTTTGTCTTTAAAATTGTATGTATTTCTAAATTTCCACTCCTCAGTTTTTTTCTGATTTGCCCAAACCGAGCACAGACTCTGTACTCACGGGCCCGGCAAGTCCAACCATGTTTACATTCTTTGCTGCATATTTCTCCCCCAGCAGAGCCTCGGCCCCAAAGAGTGTTCAAGAGTCAACACGATTCTTTATAGAGGTCTCGGAGAAGAGGGAACCCAAGCAAATAGCAATGTGACTCCAAACCTTTGAAAGCTAATATTTAGCAACCTCTTGTGTTCCTTCACTTTCAAAATATTTGTCTCTGGAAATAATGTGAGAACGAGTTTGTCAAGGGGAAGTCAAAGTGGAGAAAACCCAACAGTCAAATGTTTCTCTCTCTCTCGGCGTCTGAGACCCCGGGCAGATCAAAGGGGGCACCTTCAGCACCTGTGGTTATTGGAGCAACAAAGCCTGGAACCCCGAGAGCCACCCTGCCCAGGAGAAAGAGCTCGGGGTTTTAGTTCAGGAAATTTTAAAACCTTATTTGCTATGAGTAAAATAATGTGGCGTCAAGACAAGGGCACACGCTGTCAAATTTATGGTTATTATGGTCAAATTTATGGGTACTATTGGTTACTGCTGGCATATTCAAATTCCATATTTATAAAGGAAAAATGAACTCAGATAATAGAAACAAATTTTGCTATGAGATTTGATTTCTAATAAATGAAATCTGGGTTAAATGCAGCATACACTTTATATGTACATCAAGTCTTAAGTAACTTTATAAACGGATAATAAAAGAAGTCCGATAGAATACCGTCTTCGAAGCAAATTAAAAAGGAAAAGATTCTTCACAGCTTTAAGATTTTAACCGGATACAGACAGGTGGTCAGTTCTTTGTTCTGAGGGGCTAAGGAAACTCAATCCCACTTTTATCACAATTCTTACAAGTGGAAAACCAAAGGTTAGTCACATCCTCAGAGGAGAACTAAAGTGATCTTTCCAAATATAATGCAAATGTAAAAAAGTAACCCTTAGCTAAATACATCGTTTTAATATCACCACTAGAGACAGGAGCCATAGGCTAGTACATTGTAACTCAGTCATTCACAATACAGGGGGGTCCTCAGGTTACAACAGTCTCCACATACGACATTTTGAGTTTACAATGCTCACTCCCATAAAAACTTAAAAAAATTGAGATACAGGCTGTGACCACAGCTGGTTGTTCACTGTCCTGTCAGCTTCCATTTCACCGGGCGCGCGCTCTCTCTCTCTCTCTCTCTCTCTCTCTTTCTCGTGCGCGCACGCGCACAAATAGATTATGGAACATCTGTGGGTAGTGTGTGTGTGTGTGTGGCGTGTATGTGTGTGGTTACAGCGCCAACCAGCAGCGACCATTTGGAAGGAAGCGTGACCTTCTGAGATTATAAGACTGAAAAGCTGGATCTTTATAAAAATAGTTCTTTATAACATTAAGGAAGGAATAATCTTAATTTTATTGCCATGAGATGACCTTTACATTCATCCAATTTATTTAAAAATATGAAGATGCACCCTGGCTGGGTAGCTCAGTTGGTTGGAGCATCGTCCTGATACGCCAAGGTTGCCCGTTGGATCCCTGATCAGGGCTCATTCAAGAATCAACCAGTGAATGTGTGAATACGTGAACAAATTGATGTTTTTCTCTCTTTTTACCCTCCCTCCCCCTCTCTCTCTCTCTAAAGTCAATTAGCAAAAATATATACTGCTCACAAAAATTAGGGGATATTTCAAAATGAATAAGAAGGTATAAAATATCCCCTAATTTTTGTGAGCAATATATTTTAAGATCCCTCTCTATAGAAATGTGAGATCGGCCTGACCTGTGGTGGCGCAGTGGATAAAGCGTCGACCTGGAAATGCTGAGGTCGCCGGTTCGAAACCCTGGGCTTGCCTGGTCAAGGCACATATGGGAGTTGATGCTTCCAGCTCCTCCCCACCTTCTCTCTCTCTGTCTCCCTCTCCTCTCTCTCTCCCTCTCTGCCTCTCTCTCTTCCTTTCTCTCTCCTCTCTAAAATGAATAAAATAAAATTAAAAATTAAAAAAAAAAAAAAGAAAGAAAGAAAGAAATGCGAGATCCAGAACGGGAAGCGGCGGTTGCAGAGTCAGAGAAGAAGAGCTGCGCGGGAGGACTCGCCATGGGTAGCTGCTCGTCTCGCGAGAGGAACGCCGACCGACCGCGTGGGCAGCACCATTTCAGGGGGGTTGTTGAGCAGATGCCTTGGAAGAAAGGGACAGTCTCTCCTTCCGGAGCAGAGGGCGGGCTCCCTTACTAAACGGTGTGGCCCCCTCGCCGCGCGCAGGGCGCCCCTGCTGTGCCACACCGCCCTTCGTGTGCTGGCTGGGCCTCTGGTCCCGTCCGCGCTGGCCCCTGGGGCTCGGGCCCGAGGGACACCGCTGTGATCAGCGGCCGGTGGTGTGCGAGTGACAGTCTCCGTCTCTGTCTCTGACCTGGGGCTCTGTGCTTCGGCCGCGGCCACCATACGGGGCAGCTCGCGTGGCTTGTGAGTTAGCATGGGATCGCAGACCCGCCCAGGTGCTGGTGACAGGGAGGCGTCCAGCAGCAATTCCGGGGTGTAACCAGGTGCTGCGATGCTAGCTGTCTGTGATAAAATTGATTTTTTGAGAGAGGAAGGGAGAGAGACACAGAAACATCCATCTGGTTCTGTATGTGTCCTGACCGGGGGTCAAACCTGCAACCTTGGTGCATCCGGCTGGCTCTCTAACCGACTGAGCGATCCGGCCGGGGCGATGTTTGGTACGTAGCTTGAGAATGTTTTCCAAATGAATCACACACACACACACACACACACACACACACACACACACACACACACGTTACAGATGACCTGATTCAGGGAAGAAATTACATTTCCAAGCTCATTCCAGGACCACAGGGCGCAAACTGAGCTAAACATTGATCCTTGCCAAGTGCCTGGTAATAATTCCAGTACCTTCTGTTTGGGGTTGAGAACCAGGAGCCTGTGCCTCTCCACTTCCACACCCCCTCCCTGCTGTCCTCACTGTCGTCTCTGTGGAGTGTGTCGGGGTTGATTCTCCTGTCCCTGTCACTCCACCAAGAACTCATTCTCACGTGTTTTCAAATCGAATGACTTTAAAATCATTTTTTGCTCAGAGAGACATGTCCCCTCTCATTCGTTCTGAGCCGTGTTTGCTCTGCGCTCCCAGGCTTTGGTGGCTGACCCCAGTGGGGCCACTGCCATCCCTGTGCCAGCCCTCAGAGGGAAACCCTCCCCCACCCCGTCTTCCTGTCCCCGGGGCTCCCGGCCATGAATCCCGTGGGCTTCCTGGGCCTCTTTTGTCCTCTGCCCTTGGTGTCCAGAGCAGGTGCCTTGCGGCCCCTCTGCCTCCATTGCGTCTGCTCAGACGGGGACGTGCTTGTTGTCAGCACTGGGCAGCCCACCAGAGCCTCTCACCCCATGGGCATGGTGGGGGGGCGTCACCCCAGGAGAGCCAACTCTTGAGAGAGAGCAAGGAGGTCAGAGCTGCTGGGCAGACAAGAGCACGGGCTCTCGGAGGCGACCACGGGGATCTTTCTGGGAATCACGAGCGAAGGCTGCCGGGCGCGCGGGCGACACCACTCCTGGGCATGTGAGGACCGTCTGGGTCAGGGCGCCTGCCTGCCCAGATTCATAAACACTCTGGCCAAAGTTGTGAGAACAGGCCACAGTTCAGGCTCTCGAACCCCACAGCAGAGTCACACCGATGGTCATTAGCTTGGGACTCTTTCCTACCTTTTCTTTTTCTTTCTTTCTTTTTTTTTTTTTGTATTGTTCCGAAGCTGGAAACAGGGAGAGACAGTCAGACAGACTCCCGCATGCGTCTGACCGGGATCCACCCGGCACGCCCACCAGGGGGCGACGCTCTGCCCACCAGGGGGCGATGCTCTGCCCCTCCGGGGCATCGCTCTGTCACGACCAGAGCCATTCTAGCACCTGGGGCAGAGGCCAAGGAGCCATCCCCACACCCGGGCCATCTTTGCTTCAATGGAGCCTCGCTGCGGGAGGGGAAGAAAGAGACAGAGAGGAAGGAGAGGGGGAGGGGTGGAGAAGCAGATGGGCGCTTCTCCTGTGTGCCCTGGCCGGGAATCGAACCCGGGACCCCTTGCATGCCAGGCCGACGCTCTACCACTGAGCCAACCGGCCAGGGCTTTCCTACCTTTTCAGATCCATTTTCGAACTAGAGTGCACTTTACTCCCCCCCCCCCCCCCCCCCGCTGTCTCTCAGGAGCCAGGGACATTGAAGAAACAGAGAGAAAACTGACTATTCCAGATGATGTTAGGGTTTGGCCACAGAGGCCTCGGAATAGGTCCTTTGTGTCAACCAGATGTTCGTGGAGAGAAAAGGCAGTTGCTTTTATGAACTAATTCTACTCAGAGTGTGTGGAACTTGACTTTTTGGCAAGAAGAGTGCTATGGTGATATAGTCTCCCAAGCCTCCCGCCGTCCCCTTCTGCACGAGGGAAGCTCAGCAGAGCGCCGTGGCCTGGTCAACACTGCGGGGTGCACGTGAGGGGCTGCGGGCTAGCAGCCCCGACAGTCTGCTGACGGACAGTGTTCTGGCCTCACAAGGGCACCTGCACCTTCCTTTTCTTTCTGGGAGACGGGCAGTTCCTGGGGAGCCGGAACCAGGGCACCAGGGCACCAGGGCACCAGGGCACCAGGGCACCAGGGCACCAGGGCAGGGGACCCCTGGGACCGGTGCAGGCTCTCCTGGTGAGAGCAGGTCCTCTGAGAGCCTCACTACCCCTCCATCACCGTGGCTTCCCTGACCTCCCAGGGAGTGGACAGTGCTCCTTGGGGCCACCGCTCTAAACAGACACCCTCTCTGCTTCTGGTTCCAGCCTCTGCCAGCATGGGCGCTGATGCAAAGCAAGGGGGTGAGTGAGAGTTCTGGGAGATGTGGTGGGCGGAGCTCCCTCTCCCTCCCTTCCACAGTTCTCTCTCTCTCTCTCTCTCTCTCTCTGCTAATGGATTCCAGGCGTTTCTGAGGATGAAGCTGGGGTTATTCAAGACCCTTGCAGATAAACGGGGCCTGTGATTTATGGCTTCCCTCCCTCCCTCGTCCCTCTTGGTCAAAGCCACTTCTGCGTGACTTTATGGAATTGACGGTTGGGAAAGGAATACGAACAGTTATGGTGGGATTCCTCCCCACCCCAACATCCCGCTGAGGACTGCTGGGAGCTGTGTCCCCCGGGGTGTACGGGAACACAGTCGGTGTCCCCTCGAGAAGTCCCTTGGGAGAAAGTGGATTGTTGTTAGCTACCGATTAAGTGCAGACTCTTGAGCGGGCGGGCTAGCTCGTCCCCAGCAGTGAGGCAGGAACGTGTGATCGTCTCAGGAAACGGGGTCCCTAAGCCTGGGGCTTCCGTGTCATCCATACCACCTCATGGTTACACGTCCGAGGCACCCAGGAAACCGGGACAGGGTCACACGAAGTTCATAATGAGCTTTTACATCGTGAAATTTTACACGTCCTTCCTCAGCCTCACCCAGTGTCTTCTGCTGCCACCTGACCCCCTCTCTCCGGCGGACACCTGACCTGGCTGGCCCTTCCTTCTCAGACATCACTGAGCTTCTCTCTCTACTCAGTTTTAATTCCTCTTCCCTCTACCCGGCTGGGCAACTCCACATGTGGGGTCCAACATCTGGGCGCACGTGCCAGAGACGGACAGCGCTTCTGGCATCGGGAAGGGGAATTCACCGCGGAATAATGCTCCCTGCCCGGGGGCCATCAGATTTGATTCATGGTCAAGGGACGTGAGGTTTCTACAGGAAGTCCCAAAACAGTCCCAGAAAAAGGCTCCTCAGCTGAATGACTCGGAGCGAGTCCTCTCCGGGGGGCACAGACAGCGTCCAGGTGCACGGCGCTCTCTCTCCTGCCCTCTCGCTTCCCTCCCGTTACAGAAATCCATAACATGCTCAGGCTGAGCTAAGGCGCCGCCCCCCAAACACCAGCTGCCAATCACAGCACCTTTCCGATTTGTTTTCTTCTGATTCTCCCTTTCTCAAAATCTGTTCGTGCGCCCTGTTGATAAAGGGGATCTCAAGGCTGACCTCCGGCCACGGGTCCCCCAAGTCCTAGTCCATGTGTTATATTAAAATAATCTTCCACCCGACCAGTGGTGACGCAGTGTGGATAGAGCATCAAACTGTAATGCTGAGGCTGCAGGTTTGCAACCCTAGGTCGCTGGCTTTAAGCACAGAGTTGCCGGATTGGGTGCAGGGTTGTGAACACGATTCCAAAGTCACCAGCCAGAGCCTCAGGTCACCAGCTTGAGCAAGGAAGCACTGGCTTGACTTGAGCCCAAGGTCGCTGGTTCCATCCAATCCCTAGTCAAAGACACGTATGAGAAGCAATCAGTGGCAACAAATTGATGCTTCTCTCTGCACCCCCCTCCCCCCCCTGAAAAATAAATACCTTTCTTGCGACAGTCTGCCCTCTGAGATCGAGTTCACTGCCTGCACTTGCATTATGCTGTTTATCCCAGATCCTAACATTTTGCTTCATCCGCTCTAGCAGTGGAGGGTCCTCCTCCACAAGGACATGGGGCCGTTTCCCTGCCACCTTAGAGCCGCTCCCTCGCTCAGAGGTCTCTCTACATCTTTCACAAATGTCTCTGCTCTTGCCCTGTGTGTTTTGTAAGTTTGTTCTGGAGACAGTTGCATGACTTTGTGTGTATTATGGTCAAATCTCATCAATTCAAGCCAGCCGGTCTAATAGGAGAATAATCAACCATCAAATGAATTTGGTATGTGTGTGTGTGTGTGTGTGTGTGTGTGTTTGCTTCTCCCAACTCCACTTGCAGGTTTGCTCAACATGAAGCCAACTTCTTTATTTGGTAGTTCATAAAAACGCTGAGCAGAGCAAGGCTGAGGACCGAGTTGAAGGTGTGTTTGGAGTTGCCCCGCGTTGCTGGGACCTGGTGGGGATGAATGTTAATTATGCACAGATGCCCAGGGGGAGAGTTAAGGACATATGCTAAATCACGGCGACACAGAAGCACCCAGCAGCTGGGACTCCTGACCTGGGACTCAGGGAGGAGAAGTCTCCCTTTCTGTTACTTCACGGGCAGTGCAGGTGGGACGTTATTCAAGGTTCACAACAATTAGACTCTAGGAGGTGTCTGTTGGAAGGTCCCTAGAGCCACATTAGCATGACCCAGACCTAGCACTTCCCAGAGAGCATTCACAGGATGTCAACACAAATTCCTTGCAGAAAAAAAGCAAAAAAAAAAAAAAAAAAAAAATTGGAAAATGCTGGCTGAAGCACATTTCTCTTATTGCTAGCCTTCCTGAAGTTTTTAATAAGAACTTTTGCCAGGTGAGTTTCTTAACCATGTATTAGTTATGCAGGATCTCTTAAATTTGCTCGCGACCCCGGCTGAGAAGCCCGGTTGGTTGGAGCATTGTCCCGACACACCGAAGTTGCGGTTCCGCGCCCAGTCAGGGCACAGACAGGAACCAACCAGTGAATGCATAGATAAGTGGAGCAGCAAATCACTGTTTCTCTCTTCCTCCCTTCCTTTCTCTCTAAAATCAAATTTTAAAATTAAAAAAAAAAATTACTGCAAGGATCCACTTTTTTTTCCCCCCCTCGGAGCACCTTAAAGGATTAGTGTCGCTTGGGAAATGCTAACTAGTTAGGGTGGGACCAGGGTGTCAAATGCACTGTAGGCACCTCGCTGGCCTTGTAGTGGTCCCCACCCCAGCTCTAAATGGTGGCAGCGGTGCGGGCTGGCCAGGGAGGACATTCTGAGTGTCTGCATAAAGCCACGCCTCCATGTGTCCTCGGTACCCAGACATTTCCTGAACAAATAAGATTCACAATGCAGGGAAAAGGTGTCACCCTTGACTGGCAGCGGCGAGCTGATCTCAACAGTTATTCCGACGGCCTTTCCTCTCCGTTTTCACTCTGTGTCGTATGTGCATGTGTCTGGCACACGTGGGTACACACAGACATACATGCAGACACACAAGAACACATACAAATACAGGGACACACACACCTGGAATATCAAATTGCACGACCCAGCATGGCCATGCCGACTCCCCCTGGCCAGACCCTGCTGGCTCTAAAGTCAGTGCTCACCCCCACTGTGCTATCAGAACTTTGGGTTCAACCTGGGTTCAAGCTCACAGGCACCTGCCTCCACCCACGGACACGGCTTGGCTTCTACTGCCCCAGCACGGAAGGTGAGTCCTGCAGGGGGCGCTGTTCAGGACCAGGGGACCCTGTGTCTGGGAGGAGTGCCCTTCTCCACAGCTCCCTACCCCTCACGCCTTTATATGACACGTCCACACTCTTCCTTTCCTTCACCTCTAGTGAAAAGATCTCCTAAAGTTACACTTCGGCCATTCACCAAGGGGCACAAAGGACACCGAATTTACTCCACCATAGCTGGACATTCCATCTTCTCCCTGGCTTTGCATCCCTCAATGACCTTTGATTTGCCCCATCCCCTTAAAACTCCTTCAGCTGGACCTGCCATTAGCTCACAGTTGCAACACCCTAGTTGTCCATTGACTGTTTTCTTATATGTGCCTTGAACAGGGAGCTCCAACTGAGCTAGTGACCCCTTGCTTATGCCAGTGACCCTGGGCTCAAGCCGGCGACCTCGGAGTCATGTCTATGATCCCACTTTCAAGCCGGTAACCTTGGAGTTTCAAACCTGGGTCCTCTGTGTCCCAGGCTGACGCTCTATTCACTGCGCCAACGCCTGGTCAGGCCAGGTCATTATTTTAATGATACCGAAGAAAGAGCATGTTAAAATGCCAACCTAGAGTGTTAGAGAATGTTAATTTTCTTTTTAATTTCCCTGCTATAAACATGACACTTCCATTCTTTCTACTCTACAAACTTTCTTTTTTGTTTTTGTTTTAACTTTATTTAGAAAATTAAATTTAATGGGGTGACATTGATCAATAAGTATACATAGGTACTACTGATTCTATGTACTATTGATTGAATTGTGTGCCCATCACCTAAAATCAAATTATTTCCCTCTTAACTCCCCTCCCACAACCCTCTTCCCCAAACCTCCCTCCCCTGGTGATCACTTCACTTTTATCTATGTCCATGAGTCTCAGTTTCATATCCCACCTATGGGTGAAATCATCTAGTTCTTAGCTTTTTCTGATTTACTTATTTCACTCAGTATAATGTTCTCAAGGTCCATCCATGTCATCATAAATGGCAATATTTCATCATTTCTCATGGCTAAGTAGTATTCAATTGTATATATATATCACATCTTCTTTATCCAGTCCTCATCAAAGGACACTTTGGTTGTTTCCATGTCTTGGCCACTGTGAATAATGCTGTGATGAACATGGGGGTTTATGTGTCTTTATCTACCAATGTTTTCAAGTTTTTAGGTAGCTACCCAGTAAAGGGATTGCTGGGTCATCCGGCAGACTGTTCTTACTTTTTTAAGGACCCACCTTACTTTTTTCTATAATGGCTTTACCAGTTTACATTCCCACCAGCAGTGAATGAGGGTTCCTTTTTCTCCACAGTTCCTTCAACACTTCTTATTACCTGTCTTGCTGATAACAGCCAATCTAACAAGTGTGAGATAGTATCTCATTGTAGTTTTGATTTGCATTTCTCAAATAGCTAATGAAGATGAGCATCTTCTCATATATCTGTTGGCCATTTGTATGTCTTCTCGGAGAAGTGTGTCTGTTCAGGTCCTCTCCCCATGTTTTAATTGGATTGTTTGCTTGTTTGTTGCTGAGCCTAGTGAGTTCTTTATGTATATATTTTAGATATTAACCTGTTATTGGAGCTGTTGTTTATAAATATCATCTCCCATTTGGTTGGCTGCCTTTTTGTTTTGTTGGTGATTTCTTTTGTTGAGCAGAAGCTTTTTAGTTTGATATAGTTCCATTCACTTATTTTTGCCTTTATATCTCCTCTTGCCTCTGGGGTCAAATCCATAACATGTTCTTTATGGCCAAAGTCTTATATAATTTGTGCTGGAAATGTTTTAACATAATGAGCTATTCAAGGAGGAGAGGCAAAGTCCCGCTTGGTTATCTGTGGCTTCGTCACCAAAGGCTTCTCAAGGAAGATAGGAACCAGGTCAATACATTCCTTACCATTGATATGTCAAAACATAGGCATAACAATTTTGGACAAATGTTTTCTATTTTCAAAAGCCAAATCTCTAGCCTGACCAGGCATGACTCAATGGATCGAGTGTAGGACTAGGACACAGAGGACCCAGGTTCGAAATCTCAAGGTCACTGGCTTAAGCATGGGCTCATCTGGCTTGAGCGTCGGCTCACCAGCTTAAGCACGGGGTCGCCGGCTTGAGCGTGGGATCTCAGACATAACCCAATGGTTGCTGGATTGAGCCCAAAGGTCACTGGCTTGACACCCAAGGTCGCTGGCTTGAGTCCAGGGTTGCTAGCTTGAGCAAGAGGTCACTTGCTCTGCTATAGCCCCCAGGTCAAGGCACATATGAGAGAGCAATCAATGAACAACTAAGGTGCTGCAACAAAGAATTGATGCTTCTTGTCTCTCTCCCTTCCTGCCTAACTGTCCCTATCTGTCCCTCTCTCTGTCTTTCTCTCTCTCTCTGTCACACACACACACACACACACACACACAGCCACATCCCTTTTACATTGAAGGCACTCAAACTTTAATCTTAGATATACAATGTCCACCAGAAAAAAAAAAGAATACACAACATATTTTATAACCTGTACAACTGAACTACTGATCTAAGAGTGTTGGGGTAAATGCCTTGTGCATCCACAGAATAGGTAATGATTGAGAGAGAGTGAGACAGTCAATTGTCAGAGAGTTGATTTCTTGACAGGCAAACTATTGATGGTAATTTTCACAGGGTGCCTCCTTCATGCCTGCTTTCTGCTGCTCTGCATTAGACAAGCCCAGGTCAGCACACGGCACTGGTCAAAGTGGTAAGTGAGCTCTTGTTTATGGGTAATGACCCATGATACTTATGACATCCTCTGGCTGGTGTTCATGCTCATTTGCAGGTGTCACTGATTTCTGATCACTGGGATTTCAATGGGACTGATTAATCCACTCACAAGAGGAAGAAGCTAAGAGGAATCAAATTAGAAGCACAATAAGACATCAGGTGTTCGGATGATGATGGGGAAGTCAGGCTGAATTAGTGAAGATGTCAAGTAGAAATGTAAGAGAAATGTGCTGTTATGGAAGGAATGAGATCTATTTGTCCCTTTCACTGAAGAGAGATGCCTTTCAACCACTATTTATATGGAAATAAATAGCCTTTATTCCTGAAAGATGAAAATGAAGAATGTTAACCATAGGGGCACGAAACTCGGGTTTTTAACATGCAGGGAGGTAGGGTAACAGGATGGTGGAAAGTCTGGTGTCAGTCAGTCCTGGATGGGTAGCTCTGGAGGGTCGTTCTGGAGCGCAGAGGTTGCTGGTTCGATCCCCGGTCAGGGCACATACAGGAGCAGCTCGATGTTCCTCTCTCTCTCTCCCTTCCCCTCTCTCTCAAAAAATTATTAAGTAGATTTAAAATATATTTTTTTTCTTCTACTGGCAAAGGAATGCAATGTGAGAATCAACCAAACTATTCATCTTCGGGTCTCCATTGCCTAGCAAAGGAGGAAAAATGAGGATGATAATTTCTTGTGGGCGGCCTCAGGCTGTCATTATGTGCCTGACCTTCTCCCTAAGTATACAACAGGGATGCCTCCAGTGGCTTTAGTCCTTACCTCCCCCTAAACAGACTCAGCCAAGGACTGAAAATCACTGTAACGCCTGGAAGGAGTTATCTCAGCTTTATTTATAATCATTAACAATTAAAAAATGACCTACTACAGTGTCCCCCGACAGATTTAGCTCACGTCTGTCACAACCATGTGATAAAACACATCCTTAGAATGTATTGCTATAGAAGATGATGTCATAATGTGAGAAGATGCTCACAGTCCAGACTGCTGGGTGACAGAGAACGAGGTGCATCAGATAGATCCCTGGGTGCTGAGAAAAAGGTAAGAGCCAAGGAGAATACAAAGGACGAGCAGGAGAAACACCAGAAATAGCCCTGGCCAGATAGCTGAGTTGGTTAAAGCATCGTCCCAAAGCACAGAGGTTGCCGGTTCGATCCCTGGTCAGGGCACAGACAAGAACAGATCTATGTTCCCCTCTCTCTCTCTCTCTTTCTCTCTCTCTCTCTCTCTCTCTCTCTCTCTCTCTCTCTCTCTCTCTCTCTCCCCCTTCCTCTCTGTAAGGTATTCTCCACCGAGGAAGAAAGAAGGGCGTAGGCACCAAGTGTGGACTAGCAAAACCTTCATTTAGAGCGCATGTGGGGCAAAGCTCTCTGGTCCGAGAGAGGGCCAGAGAAGTCGCACAGCCTCACCTGCCCAGGGGTAATTTATAGCATCAGTATGGTGGTGGGGGGTTGATATGACATGGCGAAATTTCATTGGCTGACAGACAGTCGTTCTGGGTGGTTCCAGCCAAAAGTCCCCAGACCTGGTTCCTCACGTGACCTTCCCCCATTGCCAACTGACCTCACACTCTCTCGCTAAAATCAACAAATAAACATTTTTTAAAAAAATATTTAAGAAAAAGAAAAGAAAAAAGAGTCCACCGTGTGCATAGGCATGAGAAAATAAAGTGGTTGTTTTATTCCTGGCTTTTCTAGTCCCTACAATAGCCCAGCAAGGTAGACGTCCTCCTCTGACCATTTTGGGGGGGAGATGGGAGCCCCCGGGAAGCCGGCGACTCGTCTGAGCACAGGCAGGTGGCGAGAGCGGCCGCCACCAGCCCCACGCTCTGTCCTCACACCCCGTGGGGGTTTCTGTGCCTATTTCCAAGGCTTTCCCTTTCTTTTCCCTTTTCTTTTTTTTTTTGTATTTTTTTTTTTTTTTTTTGTATTTTTTCTGAAGCTGGAAACCGGGAGAGACAGTCAGACAGACTCCCGCATGCGCCCGACCGGGATCCACCCGGCACACCCACCAGGGGGCGACGCTCTGACCACCAGGGGGTGATGCTCTGCCCCTCCGGGGCATCGCTCTGCTGCGACCAGAGCCACTCCAGCGCCTGGGGCAGAGATCGAGGAGCCATCTCCAGCGCCCGGGCCATCTTTGCTCCAATGGAGCCTCGCTGCAGGAGGGGAAGAGAGAGACATAGAGGAAGGAGAGGGGGAGGGGTGGAGAAGCAGATGGGCGCTTCTCCTGTGTGCCCTGGCCGAGAATCGAACCCGGGACTCCTGCACGCCAGGCCGACGCTCTACCACTGAGCCAACCGGCCAAGGCCTCTTTTCCCTTTTCATTGAGCTGATGACACCACGTTCTCTTCCCCTCAGCCTCTAATAACCCTTTTCTATTGACTTCCACCAGCAAATTGTCACGGAACACAGGCTCACCTATGCACACACCGGTGATGTAGACGTAAATCAGACAGAAAGCCAAGCCTCAACGGGTTCACATCCCACGCAGATCAAGCGCTGAACCCAGCTCTGCCTGCCATGTGCCCGCTGGGCACCGGAGGAGCCTTGGGGAGCAAGGGGCGGAGTGGGAGTGTGTCACAGAGGAGGAATCAGATAGACATCGTTTATTAGAATTGTGCCTAAAGTAAAAGGGAACCACTCTGGGGTCGTCCTCGGCCAGGACAGGGACAGTGGGTATCGACACACCCACCTTGGCGACAATGTTTCAGTCACTGTAGCGTGTGGCTGAATGTCTGGCTTCCACAGCACCTGACATTGTGGGGGATGATTGCAGTCCTGTAGTTTGCCTTGTTTGGAGGAGGAAAGGTTGTTTTTCACCATCGTCTGGTGCCACCAAATTAAAGCAGGTTAAATGTGTGAATAGACATAACCCCGAAGGGAATTTGTGTCTTCTCACTTTTAGCAAAAAGTGCTTTTAAAAATCAAGTTAGTAAAAACAAACAAAAGCATAAAGTAATTCTTATTTGAAACAAACATTTCCTGCTTCTAAAACACAAATTTAATCCTTTAAAAACACAAGTTCATAACCCTTATGAGTTATAAGGTGGTCTGTGTTAAAATTAAAAATACATTTTGTTCTAACATCTTAGCATTCGTCACTTGGCCCCATGTTTATTTCTTATTTTTGTACATTTACAAACACAGATAAAAGTCCTTTTTTTCAAAATTAAAAAAAATTATTGTTCTTTTTTTTTTAGATAGGGGAGAGAGAGAAAGAGAAATAAAGAGAGGGAGAGAGGGAGAGAGAGAGAGAGAGAGAGAGAGAGAGAGAGAGAGAGAGGAGAAGGAAGCATCAACCTGGAGTAGTTGCTTCCCACATGTGCCTTGACCAGGCAAGCCCAGGGTTTCGAACCGGCAACCTCGGCGTTTCCAGGTCCACGCTCTATCCACTGCGCCACCACAGGTCAGAAAAGTTTTACATGAAACAGAAACTGGGAGGTCTAAAGTATACCAGAAACAGAATCGGACTGTAGTATGCTAAGTCCCTGCCACCACGGACCAACTGCATTCCTGGGGAGACCCTCTTAGCAGTGTCTGTCACCCATTAACTTTCTTATTTTTAAAAATTTTATGTATTCATTTTTAGAGAGAGGGGCAAAGGGGAGAGAGAGAGAGACAGGCACATTGATCTGTCCTGTATGTGCCCTCACTTGGGATTGAACCAGCAACCTCTGTGCTTCTGGATGATGCTCTAACCAACTGAGCTCTCCAGCCAGGGCCAACACCTGCTCATTTTCAAAAGTAACTTTTGTAGCATCAAATTCTGAGAGGTCCCACGTGTTTCACCATCCCGTCAGAGGTCCTGGATGTGGACTGTCATCTGCGTTAGTTTATGCCTTGCATCCAGGAGATTTGCAGCAGTTCTATACTTGACAGCAGAATTATTCTCTTATCCTAATAGGCTGTGTGAGTGGCTTGGCTTTGTTCTGAGTAGCAGAGAGGCACTTGGACCAATCAGGTCATTTGAGAAAGTCTGACAGATGTGCCCTGTATGATTCAGATACTGTTATTGTTGAAGACAGACCATTTTTTTTTCAACTTTGGCAAGTTTGACAGTTGAATCCAAACACATTTTCATTGATTGCAGTGTTTGTTATATTTCCAGATACCTTAAGAGCCCCGATGATTACAGTCTGATGAAGAAAGAATTTCTTTTTCCTTCGGCAAGCCCTCCTGGGCAGAGGCTGCCCTGCCCCAGGGAGCTCCTCACAGAGTCCTGGCCAGGTGGGCGCTCAGCTGCTCCTGCCTTGCTCATTCTTACAGACAACGGCTGGCAAAGGCAGCCAGCAGTCTACAGACTAAGAAAAAACTAGATTTCTCTAGTTTCTCCAGTGAAATATTTAATACTCCTCAAACATCAAAAGCCAGTTTGTTTTTGATATTGAGAAGAATATTATATATATTATATATATTATATATATTTGTTTATTTTCTGCATCAGGATTCTATTGATCTAGTACCATGTATAATTTTCCCGGTTGTGTGGGGTCAGGGTATAGTTTAGAGCAGGGGTCCCCAAACTTTTTACACAGGGGGCCAGTTCACTGTCCCTCAGACCATTGGAGGGCCGGACTATAAAAAAACTATGAACAAATCCTTATGCACACTGCACATATCTTATTTTAAAATAAAAAAACAAAACAGGAACAAATACAATATTTAAAATAAAGAACAGGTAAATTTAAATCAACAAACTGACCAGTATTTCAATGGGAACTATGGGCCTGCTTTTGGCTAATGAGATGGTCAGTGTCTGGTTCCATATTTGTCAATGCTAGCCGTAACAAGTGATATGATGCGCTTCCGGAGCCCTGACGCGTGCGTCCGGCATCGCTGCGCTTTGTGGCGCCACCACATACAGCACACAGGATGCATCCTGTGCTCTCTCACTGACCACCAATGAAAGAGGTGCCCCTTCCAGAAGTGCGGCGGGGACCAGATAAATGGCCTCAGTGGGCCGCATGTGGCCCGCGGGCCGTAGTTTGGGGACCCCTGGTTTAGAGGAATAGCGAACCCAAGTATAAGAGGAACAGTATGAGTAGCGAAGACAACCGCTCTTGGATGGTTCTGACATCAGCCTCCTCACCCGTGAACTCGGCCTCTGCCGCCCTCACAACATTGCTGTGGGGACGAGATGAAGGAACGCGTGTGGATTTGTATGACAGAGCCTGGTGCACAGCATACTTGGCAAATTAAACAATTATTTTGACACGCAGAGACACTCGGTTCATTGTATTGTCTGAGCCACATAACCAGTATAAAATAGTATTTTGTGATCTAGCTTTAAAAAAACGTTGGTTAGCAGGAAAGAACACTTTGACAAAATATATTGCTTTGGAAAGTTTCCTCTTTATTCTGGAAACTCACATTCAAGACCCCCCGGTGGGTGACCTTGGTTCACGTCATTGGAAATGCTTTATTACCTCCCTCACCCCTCTCCACCCCCTCGTTCTTGGTTTTACAACAGACTTTCAAACTGCTTCTTTCTTTTTCCAAGTATCTTCAAGGGAATGTAAATGAACTCATTAGAACTTGTGAAGTGCTTTGTTCACACTTAGCACCAACGTAATTATGGTTTACTACTCTGACACTAATCTGAGTCAAAGATGACATCTAAATCCAGGACCTGACGAGCCTGGGGGGATTCTTACATGCCAGATAGACAGATAGCTTCCCTGAAGAATTAAGAAAAGAAAAGAGAAACCAAGGGACACTCTTAGAGCTAGCGTGGCTCAAGTATTCCCAGCCTCGGTGCCTCCAACTCTCACTTCCAACCACCAGTAACATTCTTCCATCTTGATAAAACTGGCTAATTCTACAAGAGCTAAATTGAAATCTTTATGGATAAACGCTTTTCAGGTTTACAAAGTCTCAGCCAATTATAAAAGCTTAAAGGATTATGCAGTAACCACCTTCACGAAAATATTTCTAGAATATAGTCTGTCTGATGTCACGTGGGGAAAATGTGTTTAGTGTCGAGAGAGGATTCGAGGGGCTGCCTTAGCCACTTGTCACCTGCAATCGGGCTGGGTCTCTGCTTTCATAGGTTGTTTCAAGCAAGGGTACCTTTTAAGAGAGCGTACATGAAATGAAAGACATTATAAAGTGACCCTAGTCCCTGGTGGAAATTGAGAACTTAGGGCTGGGAAGAGGTGTTCAAGTAGTCAGCTTTCAAAGTGGGTGGTAAGGGGCACTGACCTTCAGTGTTTGCCAATTTTCTTTCTTTCTTTCTTTCTTTCTTTCTTTCTTTATTTATTTATTTATTTTAGCGAGACAGACAGACAGAGGGTCATATAGGGACAGACAGACAGGAAGGGAGAGAGATGTGTTAGAGCCAATAGCTGCGGCCACCATCACAGCCACTTGGTCCATGCAGGTTCAGGTTTGATTTGGACAGACGGTAATGAAACAACGGAGCCAAGAACTGGTGGGCCATTACCTTTAATCCTAGCTCGCACCCGACGGGCGAGAATTACACACAGTGGGAAAACACTTCCCTTTCCATTCAGGGCTCCCAAAGCCACTGACTTATCCAAGTATTCCTAGCATCAAAGGCCCCACCAGCCTTATTCACCTCTGTTCCCCATCTCCTTCTCTTTGCACAAAGTCTGCACAAACTGGCTTCTCCTTCAGCACTCTGCCATCTTGGCTGCCTCTCCTCTGCAATGCTAATTTCAGGAACTGAGAGAGAGAGAGAGAGCCCCTGGTCTCCCTTATTTTATAGTGTAGAAATTAAAGCCTTTAAACCAGTATACAAATAAAGAAGTCTCTGATACAAAGCCACTCATCTGAGGTATAAATGGGATTGCTCATAAGAGTGCACCATCCCACATCATGCAACAGTCAAGGGTGTAGGGAAAAGTTAGTGTTGAGAAGATCTTAGTATTAAAAGGGTGGGAAAGGCTTAGTCTTAAAACTAAGCCTTAGGCTATAAGGACCTCGCAAGTTTACAGCCTGTCTCCCACACCTAATGCAAACTATAAGCGAGCAAACATATACATCATATTTACAAACTTATTTGACCTACAGATGAGAAGCATTAATTCTTCGTTGCAGCACCTTAGTTGTTCACTGATTGCTTTCTCATATGTGCCTTGATTGGGGGGGTGGCTATAGCAGACCGAGTGACCCCTTGCTCAAGCCAGCGACCTTAGGGTCATGTCTATGATCTCATGCTCAAGACAGTGGCCCCATGCTCAAGCTGGCAACCTTAGAGTTTTGAACTTGAATCCTCTCTTCTACATGCTGTGCCACTGCCTGGTCAGGCCAGAGTTTGCCAATTTCTATGAACAAGTCACCGTGGTTGGTTTCAGTGTGAAGTCACTGAGCACACAGGGGATTAGGGACACTAAGAACAGGCTCATCAGCTGGTCTGTGCAGGCTCCGGGACACCACTGACTCTTTTAGTGACACTGGCCACCTATGCCTTACTTCCTTGTTGGCTTATAACATGGAAGCTCTTGTGATTATTTCTTTTAAAATTCTCAGTTTCTTTTTTAACATAAAATGTAGGAATTAATGTGGTTGAAGTAGATAGACCAAAAGTGGCAGGTTATGCCTGACCAGGCGGTGGCGCAGTGGATAGAGCGTCGGACTGGGATGCGGAGGACCCAGGTTCGAGACCCCGAGGTCACCAGCTTGAGCGTGGGCTCATCTGGTTTGAGCAAAGCTCACCAGCTTGGACCCAAGGTTGCTGGCTTGAGCAAGGGGTTACTTGGTCTGCTGTAGCCCCCCAGTCAAGGCACATATGAGAAAGCAATCAATGAACAACTAAGGTGTTGCAACGCGCAACGAAAAACTGATGATTGATGCTTCTCATCTCTCCGTTCCTGTCTGTCTGTCCCTGTCTATCCCTCTCTCTGACTCTCTCTCTGTCTCTGTAAAAAAAAAAAAAAAGTGGCAGGTTGTATAACCTGGGGGGGGTGTCATTCAGGCCATCATGTACGGGAAGGGTGTCCCCTGGAGTTGTGCAGGGCCAGCACAGACCTGCTACAGCCCCACTGCTTAACCTCACCCCCCCACACAAACACACACACACACACACACACACACACACAGCAACTTGGGACACGCTGCCACAGGCCCACTGCTCGCTGCGGGGCAGGTGGCCAGTCCACACCCTGCTCTGATCTAAACTGGACCCGCCTGTCCGGGTTCCAGGACTTCGGGTTGCCCCCACAGTCTGTGGGCAGGACCAGAGGGAAGTCGAGAGCAGTGTGACGAGGGCATTCCGACAGCTGGTTCGGAGGCCGCATGCAAAGGTGTTTCGGACAGAGCCTGGGAGAGAGAGCGGGGCATCCTGGGATACCCTCGGCCCCAGCTCCAGCCCGGGAACGCTTAGGTGCAGTGCCCACTACCTAACCAGTCCTTCTGCAGGCAGCTAAGTCACCCTGAAGGCCCTCGCCAGGCGGGTGGCTTCCTTAGCTAAGCCGCGGCTCTCTGCGCAGCCAGGGGACCTGGGGAACGTTCTGTGGGCGGCTCTGCAGGGGGCCGGAGCCCAGCGCTAATCCCAAGCCCGTGGACGTGAGCTTTTAAAAAAGAACAAACCCAGTTGATTGATGGTGTTATTCTGGCTTTTCTTGGGGAGAGACTCATTCTGGGCGTCTAGGAAAACAGACGGTCAGTGTGGTGGCTGCTCTGTACTTGCAGACCCTGGGGTGGTTCCCAGGGCTGACTGTCCTGGGCCCCATCCAGGGCGCATGGGCCACCACCCTCCCCCATGACAGTCTGGACAAGCCAACTGTGGGCAGCAGCAAACCTGTGCAATGTGACGTCTGGGGAACCCCGGGGAATCTGGTTTTCCTAGGGAAAAGGGGGAGCCTTTTCACCCCCAAGTCAGTGAGGCTTACAGGACCGCATGCGGCCCCCTGAGGCCATTTATCCGGCCCCCGCCGCACTTCCAGAAGGGGCACTTCTTTCATTGGTGGTCAGTGAGAGGAGCACATTGACCATCTCATTAGCCAAAAGCAGGCCCATAGTTCCCATTGAAATACTGGTCAGTTTATTGACTTAAATTTACTTGTTCTTTATTTTAAATAATGTATTTGTTCCCATTTTGGTTTTTTTACTTTAAAATAAGATATGTGCAGTGTGCATAGGGATTTGTCCATAGTTTTGTTTTTTTTTATAGTCCGGCCCTCCAACAGTCTGAGGGACAGTGAACTGGCCCCCCTGTGTAAAAAGTTTGGGGACCCCTGTGTTTGAAGGAAGAGGCGCTCTTGCGGGCCCCTCCTGAGGCTACGGTGCTCAGGGAAGTCGTGGGGAAGCATGCCCTGTCCCTGAGCTGCTGGGCCCTGCAGAGGGAGCGAGAGCGAGCAGGGTTCACAGCAGCCCGCAGGCCGCCTCACCAGAGGTGGGGCGGACCCGGTAAGGAGCCGGGCAGAACCCCGCACACTAAGGATGACACTGGACCAGTGACTGCGGGTCGCGGGTCTGCGATCTGACCCCTGTGGCTTGGGAAAGAGACGTGCTGAAGAGCAGGGTGGACGGCAGTCCCTGGAGAGAGACACCAAGTGAGGGTGTTTGAGATGCTGTTTAAGGAACGCACGCACAAACACGGTGGATGCTTAATAAGTAGTGGCCATTGATGGGGTCCCCATATGAGCCCGACTCTTTGTTAAAAAACTAAAAATAAAATGGTGGCCCTGGCCGGTTGGCTCAGTGGTAGAGCATCGGCCTGGCGTGCAGGAGTCCCGGGTTCGATTCCCGGCCAGGGCACACAGGAGAAGCGCCCATCTGCTTCTCCACCCCTCCCCCTCTCCTTCCTCTCTGTCTCTCTCTTCCCCTCCCGCAGCCAAGGCTCCACTGGAGCAAAGTTTGCCCGGGCGCTGGGGATGGCTCTGTGGCCTCTGCCTCAGGCACTAGGATGGCTCTGATTGCGGCAGAGCAACGCCCCAGATGGGCAGAGCATCTCCCCCTGGTGGGCATTCCGGGTGGATCCCGGTCGGGCGCATGTGGGAGTCTAACTGCCTCCCTGTTTCCAGCTTCGGAAAAATAAAAAAAAATAAAAAATGGCAACGTTAAATTTTCATGACCATCTTGTAAGGACGTGAGAACAATTCATATGCAACGGATAAGGAAACTGAGGCTCAGGGGACGTTAGTTAAAGTTGCCAAAAGCCACACAGCAAGTTGGCAAGGGTCCCCGGGTCCCGCTCTCTGACACCAAAGCCACGTTGTGACCACTGCGTCTTCGTGGTGGCTATTTCAATAATACATGAATCCTAAGTCAGGGATATTAGTCATTTCCTTCTGGGCTGGGATCCCTGAGCGGTCCAGACTGCTGGTCTGGGTCAGGGAGACTGTCTCCTGCCTCACTCGTCCACGTGGATCCCACGCAGGAGCCCTGGCCAGCCGGAGCCACCTGCTGCTTTGGGGGAGCTGGCGTTCATTCGCCTTGGCCTCATTTTGCGACTTCCAGTTCAAGGCCAAGTCCAAGTGCTAACTTTTGCACCTCGGGCAGAGCTCGAGACAGTGTCTAGGGAAGGGCTTTGGACATCATGAAAAGCCAAGCAGTCACTGGACTCCACCCAGAGTGCCACAACAGCCATGTCTTCGGGGGCGGGAGCTGCGCTCGCCACCCTCCAGCCCTGCACTCAAACGTAAGAGCCGCTCACTGCCTCCGTCTCTCCGTCTCTCACTCAGCCGTTTATGAGCATGAATCACAGATCTCCCAGGAACAAGCCTGAACTGTTTGGGGGTTGACATACCCACCACATAGCCCAGGACTCCCCAGATACTCCCTATAAAGGGGACTCTGACCAGCTGAGGGGCGGGACAGGGTGTTGCAGCTGTGAGGTCAGTCCCCACCAGGCCCACGCCCAGCAAGCTGCAGTGACGTCACCGGCTGAACCTGGTTTGGAGCCCGGCCCCTGAGGGATGTGGTGTGAGCCCAGTAGTTTGCTGTGGGTAAAGCCTTGCTGTGGATTCCCGGGCTGAGGATGGGTCAGTGAAGACCGAGGGGGATGGAAGATGGACCGGCCAGGCCTACAGCAGCAGACGCTGGGCCCAGGGTCCCTCTAGCTCCCTGGTCAACCTGTACAAATGCACGCTGTTATGTTCAATAGAACTATGAGGCCCTGGCCGGTTGACTCAGCGGTAGAGCGTCGGCCTGGTGTGCAGGGGACCCGGGTTCGATTCCCGGCCAGGGCACATAGGAGAAGCGCCCATTTGCTTCTCCACCCCCTCCCTCCTTCCTCTCTGTCTCTCTCTTCCCCTCCCGCAGCCAAGGCTCCATTGGAGCAAAGTTGGCCCGGGCGCTGGGGATGGCTCCTTGGCCTCCGCCCCAGGCGCTAGAGTAGCTCTGGTTGCGGCAAAGCGATGCCCCGGAGGGGCAGAGCATCGCCCCCTGGTGGGCAGAGCATCGCCCCTGGTGGGCGTGCCGGGTGGATCCCGGTCCGGCGCATGCGGGAGTCTGTCTGACTGTCTCTCCCCGTTTCCAGCTTCAGAAAAAAACAAACAAACAAACAAAAAAACAAAAAAAACTATGAATGCCCAGGCCGACTGGCTCGCAAAGTAGCCCCGCCAGCTTCTTGCTTGGGGTGGAGGCTGGCTCACAAGTCACATTTACATAGAGGGGGTCGCAGCTCCTTGTCTGGAAGGTTTATGTCACCCTCAGGGACTGTGTCCTGACAGGACAGAGACTCTGCCTTCCCTCGGGAGGAACAGAATCCGAAGGCTCAGTAGGGCTCTGATTCCTCCCCCGTTTTAACTCACTCCCAGAAGGTGAATTATGGCTCACACTTCATCGCTGTAAGGAATTCACTGTAGACACAGTGCTATCTCAGGCACTGCTTCCTTGAATAGTCACAGCTACCCGGGGTCTAGTGCTGATGAGTCTCAGCTGACAAAAGGTCAAAGGGGAACACCCAGGTATTTGGACCAGCACGATAGCGGATGGCATAAAAACCAACGTGGAAGGGGCTCTGTGCCGTGTTTATCGATATCCCCGACCCCGAGAAAATATTTTCGGTCAGATCCTTTAAGAATTTATGCCCAGAAACAAACAAATAAACAAACAAACCCTACCCCCAAAGTATCTGTGCTTGTGAGTGGAGCCCGTTTCTGATTAAGTGGTCATCATGTTTCTTCCCCACCCCTCCCCCCGGGATTACCAGGGAGACCAAAGCAACAATTAGTGGGCAATTATTGCAACTTTATTAGCCCTCATGCTTAGCTTACTTGCTTTCTCCTTTCTATGAGCGGCCTCCCCCGCCCCTTCTCTTTAACCTGTTTGTATAGAGACCTGAAGTTCTTCAGGAACTGGAGCTTGGCTGCCCCCCCCCCCAGGTGCCCCCACCTGCCTGGCCCGCAGGGATCTCAGGCAGGTCAGAGTCAAACGGCCTGGGAGCTGCTGGCCACCTGACATTCTCAGGAAGTCTCTCCTTGAGAGGAAATTTAACAAGACGTTTACTAACAGATACTTGGATAGAAAGATAGGAAGGTTATTCTTGTATTAGAGAGGGAAGTGGGTTCTATCCGCTGGATAGAAAGGTAGGAAGGTTATTCTTGTATTAGAGGGAAGTGGGTTCTATCCGCCTCCCTGGCAGGATGTCCCCTGGGGTGGCATTGCTGTGCCACTGGAGACTGTGGGAGAGGACAGGAAGGGACAGGAAGGGAGCTTGGGGTCCGAATGTCCCTCCGAAGCTGTGCTGACTCCCGCGTCAGATCCTAAACTCGAGAGGCTGACACCGGCTCTCCAGATCCTCCACACCCGACATCGCTCCAGGTTTGCAGGAGCTGGGGGCCTTCGCCGGACGCGCGTTAGGTCTGTGGCTGCCTGGGCCCCAGAGCAGGCCTCTGCTGGGGAGCTCCACATGCCTGACACACTACACTCCCGCGTGTGGGCGTGAGAGCTGGACAGTGCGCTTGCTCATGCGAGTGAGCCTACGCATGAGGGGACACGGGGTGCGTGACGGTGCGTGTGAGGGCATGAAGGTGGGTGACCGCACACCCGTGTGTGGGCATGGGGAGATGTGTGTGTGAGTGCGTGAGTGCTGGAGTGAGTCAATGGGTGTGCATGTGAGTGAACAAGGGGTCGTGCGTGTGTGTGCATGCGGGCACGTGTATTCATGTGTGCAAGTGTGACCGTGTGTGGTGTGAGCGTGTGTTGGAGACTTTGGGAGCGAGCAGGTGTGAGTGTGAGGAGTTGGCTGGCGCCTCTCTGGTTGAGTTACTGGGAGGCAGAGGGGAGCAGTGACAGCTCGCCTGACCTTGCCCTGAGCCAACAGGAATGAGAGCCTAAAGCAGTGAGCTCCACGCTAATGCCCCCTGCCACCCCCCGCACCTAACTGTCCTCGAATAAATAGGGGAAGGCAGACAGACGCCATGCCCTACAAACTAACGGAACGATCTTCGCATTAAGTTTCCCCCGCGGGCTCCTGGGCTGGGCCGGCATGCAGACCAGCGCTCCACCGGGTTCCCGGCACGCGCCCAGCCGCCCAGCCTGCTCCAGGGCTCACAGGCGGGTCTTGGGAGCAGGAGGCACCTTAGGGAGCCCTGAGCCCAGTGACGTCATCGCTGCTGTTAGAGAGTGGACTCGCTGAGGGGCGTCTCGTTCCCGTCACACTCCGAGGGCACCAAAGAGTCAGGACCCGGAGTTCTTGGTGGACGTTTAGAACAAGATGCACCTGGTCCCCCCCACCCAGTGATGCCTGCCTCTCACGCCCTGTCCTTGCCATGTTTATGCTCATATTACACCCCATCCTGTAAATCACTGCCCCTTCAGCAACCTCAGAACTGCCTTGAGTATGTCAGTCCCCTGCTCAGAGAGACTCAGTGGCTCGGCATTCACCAGAAAATAAAATCTGAGGTATTTATTGTGCGTCCAAGATCCACGACAGCCTCATGTCGACTGACCTTGCTTCCTTCCCCTTGATCAAAACTGGCTGTTTCCTAACAGCATGAATATGCACTCTATTTCGTCATTCTTGCACTCAACAATTACTTGCTGAATATTTTTTCTGTCTAGTCAGGATCTAGACACCATAATAATGACATATATGTAACAAGCACCTACTTCACGCCAGGTACATGTCTGAATTCCCTACACGAAATCATTCATCTATGTGCAGACTTCCGCATGAACAACTGTAGAGGGCGCTATGGGGCTTGGATGACCCTCCTCCAGTGGTGGGCTCTTGGATTCTGCATCATGTGATCTTCACAACCTTAAGGGAGAAGTGATGGTTCCGAACCCATCTTACAGTTAAAGGGGCTCAGGCACCGTGACAGTGAAAGGTTAAGTTCATTACAGGTAAGCTTGAGTAGGGTGGACCCCTGAGGGCTTGGATTGGCTGTCCTCTGTCCACCACTCAAGGCCTTTCCAAGGAACCTGCACTGTTGGCCAGTCTAGCCTGGGTTGCCCCACAGAACCCCCAATGCCTGATGTCCTTCCAGTGACGGCCACAGAGAATGTTGTTCGGCACAAAGAGGCTTCGTCTACAGCAGGGCTCCCCAAACTTTTTACACAGGGGGCCAGTTCACTGTCCCTCAGACCGTTGGAGGGCCGGACTATAAAAAAAAACTATGAACAAATCCCTATGCACACTGCACATATCTTATTTTAAAGTAAAAAAACAAAACGGGAACAAATACAATATTTAAAATAAAGAACAAGTAAATTTAAATCAACAAACTGACCAGTATTTCAATGGGAACTGTGCTCCTCTCACTGACCACCAATGAAAGAGGTGCCCCTTCCGGAAGTGCGGCGGGGGCCGGATAAATGACCTCAGGGGGCTGCATGCGGCCCGCGGGCCGAAGTTTGGGGACCCCTGGTCTACAGGGCTGACGATGCAGATTCCAGAAAAACTTTGCCGTGTGCAGAAGTCACGTTATAGAAAGATTTTTAAAATCAGAACACTGCCTCTAACATCTTTCAGGAAAATGACCCTCCACGGTGCCTGTCTCCCTCTCCCACTGAGGGGACACCGGGCCTACGGGCCATGCCCATCCCAGGTCACCGCTTCCGGCTGAGCCTGTTGGCTGTGCGTTCAGAATCCACCTTCGCCTGGACTTCCTGACACAGCACGGATCCATCCGCTTCTGCGCGCACGCTGGAACCCGTTTGCTCCCTCGGCGAGAAAAGATCCCTGAGCTCAGCTTAAACTTTGACCAGTCGCACACGTGGCCCCGAGCATGTTCTCCTGGAGTGGTGACACTTGGTCGTCCTGCTGGCTTCATGTTTCTCTTATCTGCAGTGGTCTGTTCACTTACCGTTAATGTCGCATCAGCCAGAAAGGCTCAGCGGGTCCAGGTGAACCAGAGGCATAGTGGCCCCTTTATTTTCCTCCCTTCTTCTAAGAATAGCAACAGCAAAACATACCAACAAAAAACCCCCAAAAAACTGGGAAGCCCTAGAACCTTCATCTCCTTTTACTGCAGGGATGTCATTGAAGAAGACGCACTAGAAATGTCAGAAGCCAACAGACCGGAATGACCTGCAGGCATGAGACAAACTAATTCTCCAGCCAAGTAACCTTTAAAAACAGTGGGACTCGGCCCCATTGTCGTAAACCCTCCAGGGAGCAGCACCAGTTCTTGTCCTTGTCTGCTGGACACACAGCCGCCCACTGAGGTCCCGCAGGGGAGGGGGTCTCCCTTCTGGGTCTCCGAACCCCACGGTCGAGCATCTCTGCCTCCTGTCTGTGCCGTTTCTGAGCGAGGTATTCCCGTGTCCTGAGCCGCTCAGGGCTGACCCAGATGACTCACTTCCCCACCACGGAGGATCCCCTACCAGCCCTCTCCACCCTCCCGAACAAGCGCGGGTCCGCCAAGGAGTTAACCGCCCTGACGTTGTACAAAGATGATGGACCGGATGATCTTAGTTGAATTCACTTATGTTCAGGGCAATGTCTGCCTGACAGGTCCCCAAACTCATTCTCCCGTTTTCACCGGTCTCCAAGAGTAAAAGGGGTGAAAACCACTACTTGAGTCTAGACCATGCCAGAAACTGTCTCCCTCCACTCTCACGAAAGAGTCTGAGTGCTTTGTGAGATGAATATCCCAGCAACATGCCCGCGTATCACCTCATGCCACTGCCTCTGCTGCCCCCAGAGTGTCACCCGGACCCAGGGTTCCCTTCCCCTTCCCGTTCTGGCCATTGTCCAGCACCTGTCACCTCCCCCCCCCCCCACTGTGGCCCAGCTGCTCCATTCCAGTCAGAGGTGGCGTCAGGCACCTGGTGTGGGGACTGACCGCCCCTCCGCCTCCCACCACGCGCCTTAAGCCTTCTGGGTCTCTATTTTGGAACCTGTTCTATAAATGTCAAATATCATTAACTCTCCGAGTGAGAGGTGGGAAAACCAAAGAGTTGACTGAGAATTGAATAAAATATTTTGAAAAAATACATTCTTCTCCTTTTATTAACCCCCCCCCCCACACACACACACACCACCACCACCACCACTCTTTCCTTTCCAGCCTGCTTTCATTGGGATTTCCAGACTAGCGGTCTGAGCGCTGAAATGACCATCCTCACAAACACGGCAGAGACGCAAATTTGGAAACACGAACCGTTTTTAAAAGAAAACCATATTGTTGTTATTGTCTCATGGCAGCAATGATTTTGGCATAGAAGAGAAAGATTTAAGCAAATGTGGCTTATTATCCCTAAAAGCTTGTACTCTTAATAAAATTAAAACCATTACTCTCCATATGCATGGTGTCGACGTGACCAGGAATAGTTCTGTTTTCTCCAAGGTGGCAAAGAAGGTCACTGCGTGGCTATGTTATCTTGATAAACATTAGAGGTGTTGTTACAATAACTTCTCAACTCTCTTTTTGCTTTTAGTCATATCCCTTCTGATACATCCTCTCATTTTGCAAGGGGTCTCCCTTAAATACAAATCATACCCGGTCTTTTTCTTGTTGTTTTTTGTTAAAACCTCAGAATAGATCCAAGCAAAAAGCAAAGCCAACTTACTCAAGTGTTAAGAAGATGCTTTCTGAATTCATGCTTTCAAAAGCTAAAATGTCACTTTTTAAAAAAGATGCTAACTTCTCTCCCATTTCTTTGAATGGCACAGACAGATGAGAAATATTTCTCCCAAGAGGAGAAATCTTTCAAGAACATACTGATATCATGACTCATTCTTAAATACAATTCAATTTTTTTTTATTTTTATTTTTTGGCTTTTGAAAGAGATTTTGTCAGTGGGCCTGCCTTCCTCCATCTATTTTCATTCATTAATAGCTGATACATCAAACCTGGGGAGAATGTATTTATTTTCCTGGTGTCCTGCTTTCACTGGAATGTAAATATTCAATAACCAAACCCGCGGCGGTACGAGCAAGTGGGAGCTACAACGGGCACGACGTCACACGAGCACGGGGCTGTTTGATGGGGGCATTCAAACCCATTGGAGCTTTTTCCTCTAATAATTGATGTCAGCCACGGTCCTGGGGGGCGCTGGCCGAGATCCAGGCCTGCTGGATTCATCTGAGCAGGGCCAAGCGTCTCCCAAAGGGAGCCCTTGCTGGTAAGCGAAGAGTTATTTACCTAGTACGAATTTCTAAACATATTTTCAAAATTGATTTCACTAAACGTCCCACACGCTGAGGTAGTGTCTAGGTATGATTTATCGTGGAGCAGGACTCATACTACAGGGGCTTGCCATGTTGTGTAAATTTCCTATCACTGATGTGACAAATTGCCACAGTGCGAGTGGCTTAAAAGCACACGGGTTTATTATTGTACAGTTCTGGAGGTCAGAAGCTCCAAATGAGTCTCGTGGACCAAAATGAAGGGGTCGGCAGGGCTGTGTCCCTCCTGAGGTGCCCCGGGGTGAATCTCTGCCCTTTCCGCGTCCAGTTTGAAGAAGCTGCCCTCATTCCTTGACTCGTGGCCCCATCCCTCTGTCTTCAAAGCCAAGCATGCTGGGCTGAGTCCTTGGGCATGTCTGATTCTTTCCTCTGATCCCCCCTTTTAGCCCTATGATTGCTCCACCCGGAATAATCCAGAATAATTACTCGGTATTAAGGTCATCTCACGAGCAATCTTAATTCCATTTGCGATCTTAAATCCCCACTGCCATGTAAGGGATATATATATATATATATATATATATATATATATATATATATATATATTCACCAGCTCCAGGCATTGGGATGTGGGCAGCTTTGAGGGGCCAATGTTCCTGCCTCCCGTACATGTTAATACGAAGGCATCTGCTTGTGAAATTCTCGTGCTGGGGACCTCTGCTATTTTCTCCTGCTCACCTGCCTTTTCCTTTCCTGTGGCTCATTCCAACCTTACAGTGGGAGGAAACCTGTTGGCATGTGCGAGTGACCGAGGGAGGTGAGAACAGGAGGGACGGTCTGAAGTTACCGGAAATTGTTGTTGATATAGCCCGTCGGGACTCAGAGGGGATTGCAAAGGAAGCCTTAGGTCCAAACGTTCTGACTCACTATTCCCTTCAGAGAAGGACTTCAGAAAACACAGGTGTGCAGTACACCAGGTGGGTGGTTTCCTTTACAGCGTATTTCTGTAGAAATAAACTCTGACATTTTATCCCCGGGGCCGCAAAGCTCTGCGTCCCGAAGGGCCCTTGGGTGATGTGTACTTTGGAAACTTCAGATGAGAACTTGGACTTGGGCGGGGTTTCCCCTGGGGCGACACATTCACCTCTGCTTTTCCTTCTGCCTCGGTGGGTGGGGGCATCCTGGTTCTTCCTCTGGTCTATATGCTGTTTTCTAGGAAAATAATGTAACTCCCTCACTACAGTAAGACAAGGTCATTGTCTCTCTACTACAATAGGAAGAAAAGGGACCAGAGACTCCAATGTGTGAAGGAGCCAGGTAGCCCTGAGGTTTAACCCTCCACCAGATCTGAGCCGTCAGCCGAGTGCCCGGACCTGTCTAATTACACATGTTTTGATATTTTTAAATTGAGGAAGGTGATCGCTCTCGGGCTATAGCAAGTGCTTAGCGCTCGTGTGTGTGTGGTTCTAACAGCACATCTGTCCTATAGGAGGTCCTTGATACATGGTAGCTGTGCTGTCATTTTAAGTTATGACTAATACACAGTTTGCTTCTGAAAAGGTGTTGATCAGCTGTCTGAGGTCTACAGTTTATGCCTGGGGTAAAGCGTTTGCCCTAATCAACCCTAGACGTTGTAGTCAACGCTCCTAAACCCCACCCACTGGTCAGAGAAGGCAAAAGACGCAGGCTTCCCAGAAACAGGGTGGAGAAGCCGGTTTTGTCTGTGAAACCACCCCCCCCCCCTGGCTCCCCCATTTGGTGCAGTGACAGCCCCTCCCCAGCCCCCACCCCGGTATTTCAGAGCCTAAAACTACAAAGCCAAACTGGAGCTTCCTCTGGGAAAACATTTTCCCCTCCATCACCCCTGCCCTGTCAGGTCCGTCCTGGTGGTGTGCTTCCACCGTGGAGACAGGCAAAGCACCTCCTCACTCGTCTCTCCAGAGCACTGCTGGCGGATAGGAACTGGAGGGGAAACACAGTCCTTGGAGAGGTCTGGGATCGCCAAGAGGGGAAAGACATTGCTGGAGAAGGGGCAGCGTCTGGAAGGGAACCACCCGTGACAGTCGGGTGAGATTTCACAATTCCCTGTGCAAAGCATCCCCGTCTTTTCAAACTCTCCATACTTGGAGAGACTTATGTGCGCGCTCTCTCTCTCTCTCTCTGTCTCTCTCTCTCCACCAGGGACGTTTAGGAAGGAGATGCAGCAAAGACATACAAATGATCAACGCACACCGCACAGCAGCCGATACGAGGGCGTGATCGGTGTGTGACAGCACTCACAGGCCGGCTCTCCCTCTGTGACAGCAACCTGCCACCTGCCCAGGAAACCCTACTTAAGATGCTCGCAGATCAGAGAGCAATGAAAAAAATATGTGTGACACTTTCTGTGGAGAGGGGACTTGAGACAAGACAGAAGCAGAAAGTCAAATATTAAATGTTGAAATGTTAATGGCAGTAAGGGTATATATATATATATATATGGCACATCTAGAAAGCCTGTTCTAAGACCATTATGGGGCCTGTCTTCTTTTTTTTCATCTGTCTCTATCACTGCTTTGTGACGGGTTTGAATCGGGGAGCGCTATCTTCATTAGGTCAGACCTACGCACATCTTGTTCATAGACGGGTCACTGTTCTAGGCTGGGTTTGGGAGTGAGCTAGACATGAAGCTTGGTGCTGCAAATAATCACACAATGTTCCAGAGCTCCTGAGTGAGGAGGGAGGCGTGACGATTGTTCCTGGCCGGGCACAGAACTGGATCGCACTTCTGCATCCTGTAGCAGAGCGGTTTGAAGTGTCAGTGACCCGCCTAGACATCACTGAGAAAAATGCCAGGGGTTCTGAATTCAACTGAGTCCCAGGAAGGTGAGCCCAGCATAGCAAAGAATGTCTGTGAAGGGAGAACTTGGGCTCCTACCTTTTTCAACTTGGAAACAGAACAGTTTATAAGTCACTCTTCGATCTAAAGTATAAATTCTGAGGTTTTGCACATTTATATTTGATTGCTATTGCTTTGCGGTGAGTTTGAAAGTAAACGGAACTCAATTTAATCAGTGTTTCCTGAGCACGTACTAAGTTCCTAGCACGAGGATCAGCTCAGGGAATACGACAGTGAATGTAGTATAATCACAGAACAGAGGCAAGCTTAGTAACCTCAGGAGGTGATCACAGAACAGAGGAAGCTTAGTAACCTCAGGAGGTGGTCACAGAACAGAGGCAAGCTTAGTAACCTCAGGAGGTGGTCACAGAACAGAGGCAAGCTTAGTAACCTCAGGAGGTGGTCACAGAACAGAGGCAAGCTTAGTAACCTCAGGAGGTGATCACAGAACAGAGGCAAGCTTAGTAACCTCAGGAGGTGATCACAGAACAGAGGCAAGCTTAGTAACCTCAGGAGGTGATCACAGAACAGAGGAAGCTTAGTAACCTCAGGAGGTGGTCACAGAACAGAGGAAGCTTAGTAACCTCAGGAGGTGGTCACAGAACAGAGGCAAGCTTAGTAACCTCAGGAGGTGATCACAGAACAGAGGAAGCTTAGTAACCTCAGGAGGTGATCACAGAACAGAGGAAGCTTAGTAACCTCAGGAGGTGGTCACAGAACAGAGGCAAGCTTAGTAACTTCAGGAGGTGATCACAGAACAGAGGAAGCTTAGTAACCTCAGGAGGTGATCACAGAACAGAGGAAGCTTAGTAACCTCAGGAGGTGATCACAGAACAGAGGAAGCTTAGTAACCTCAGGAGGTGATCACAGAACAGAGGCAAGCTTAGTAACCTCAGGAGGTGATCACAGAACAGAGGCAAGCTTAGTAACCTCAGGAGGTGGTCACAGAACAGAGGCAAGCTTAGTAACTTCAGGAGGTGATCACAGAACAGAGGAAGCTTAGTAACCTCAGGAGGTGATCACAGAACAGAGGCAAGCTTAGTAACCTCAGGAGGTGATCACAAAACAGAGGAAGCTTAGTAACCTCAGGAGGTGATCACAGAACAGAGGCAAGCTTAGTAACCTCAGGAGGTGGTCACAGAACAGAGGCAAGCTTAGTAACCTCAGGAGGTGGTCACAGAACAGAGGCAAGCTTAGTAACCTCAGGAGGTGGTCACAGAACAGAGGAAGCTTAGTAACCTCAGGAGGTGGTCACAGAACAGAGGCAAGCTTAGTAACCTCAGGAGGTGATCACAGAACAGAGGCAAGCTTAGTAACCTCAGGAGGTGGTCACAGAACAGAGGCAAGCTTAGTAACCTCAGGAGGTGGTCACAGAACAGAGGCAAGCTTAGTAACCTCAGGAGGTGATCACAGAACAGAGGAAGCTTAGTAACCTCAGGAGGTGATCACAGAACAGAGGAAGCTTAGTAACCTCAGGAGGTGATCACAGAACAGAGGAAGCTTAGTAACCTTAGGAGGTGATCACAGAACAGAGGAAGCTTAGTAACCTCAGGAGGTGGTCACAGAACAGAGGCAAGCTTAGTAACCTCAGGAGGTGATCACAGAACAGAGGAAGCTTAGTAACCTCAGGAGGTGATCACAGAACAGAGGCAAGCTTAGTAACCTCAGGAGGTGATCACAGAACAGAGGAAGCTTAGTAACCTCAGGAGGTGATCACAGAACAGAGGCAAGCTTAGTAACCTCAGGAGGTGGTCACAGAACAGAGGCAAGCTTAGTAACCTCAGGAGGTGGTCACAGAACAGAGGCAAGCTTAGTAACCTCAGGAGGTGGTCACAGAACAGAGGAAGCTTAGTAACCTCAGGAGGTGGTCACAGAACAGAGGCAAGCTTAGTAACCTCAGGAGGTGATCACAGAACAGAGGCAAGCTTAGTAACCTCAGGAGGTGGTCACAGAACAGAGGCAAGCTTAGTAACCTCAGGAGGTGGTCACAGAACAGAGGCAAGCTTAGTAACCTCAGGAGGTGATCACAGAACAGAGGAAGCTTAGTAACCTCAGGAGGTGATCACAGAACAGAGGCAAGCTTAGTAACTTCAGGAGGTGATCACAGAACAGAGGAAGCTTAGTAACCTCAGGAGGTGATCACAGAACAGAGGAAGCTTAGTAACCTTAGGAGGTGATCACAGAACAGAGGAAGCTTAGTAACCTCAGGAGGTGGTCACAGAACAGAGGCAAGCTTAGTAACCTCAGGAGGTGGTCACAGAACAGAGGCAAGCTTAGTAACTTCAGGAGGTGATCACAGAACAGAGGAAGCTTAGTAACCTCAGGAGGTGATCACAGAACAGAGGCAAGCTTAGTAACCTCAGGAGGTGATCACAAAACAGAGGAAGCTTAGTAACCTCAGGAGGTGATCACAGAACAGAGGCAAGCTTAGTAACCTCAGGAGGTGGTCACAGAACAGAGGCAAGCTTAGTAACCTCAGGAGGTGGTCACAGAACAGAGGCAAGCTTAGTAACTTCAGGAGGTGGTCACAGAACAGAGGCAAGCTTAGTAACCTCAGGAGGTGATCACAGAACAGAGGCAAGCTTAGTAACCTCAGGAGGTGGTCACAGAACAGAGGCAAGCTTAGTAACTTCAGGAGGTGATCACAGAACAGAGGCAAGCTTAGTAACTTCCGGAGGTGGCTCACCGGGACTTAGGAACAAGCCTGCAGACATGTGCAGGTCACCTCGGCATGGCTCAGGGTGCTGAGACACAGAGATCAAGGAGCGTGCGTGTTGAGTCCTGAACAAAGTCTGTGTAGTGGGACTCTTTCTTAACATCCACTTCTGTATGATCCGTGCCTACCCGTCCAACCTCATATCTCTACACTTGTCATAGTCATGCGACCTTCTGTCCGACCTACGTGCAGTGGGCTGGGTGTCCCATGCACTGGTTTATGCTTGTGTGTTTGCATGTGCTATTTGTGGTCACATGTCCTTTCCCCCTTTGTCATTGATGTACCTTTTTGTCCCTCAAAAAGTCTGCAGGACACTTCTCATACTCTCTGCCTGAGATCATCTTATCGTTGCTTCCATAGCACCTGTGAGTCCCTGTGCATATCAGTGAGCCCGTTACAGGCTAACTCTAATTTTCTTTTGTTTAATTCTGAGCACCTCAATGGAAAAATCTGTCTTGTTGCTGTTGTTTTTTAATTAATTTGAGAGAGAGAGAGAGAGAGAGAGAGAGATTGATTGTTGTGCCACTTATTCATGCACTCATTGGTTGACTCTTGTATGTGCCCTGACGGGGGATCGAACCCGCAACCTTGGGGTATCAAGACAATGCTCTGACTGACTGAGCTACCCGGTCAGGGCTTGTTTTGTTCTGTTTCCTGTACCTGGAACAGAATTTGACATGTGTATGTTCCCTATTGTTAACTGGATATCAAGACGGATGTTCATGTTTACGTTGAACTGTAAATGCCACCTGGAACTGGTCCATGATACACACTGGAAGACACTGTCCCTCTGTCCTCTGGGGGCTGCGTGAGTGAACGTGAATGCGTGATGTATGTTCGGACTGCTGAGGTCAGCTCAGGGAGAAGCCAGTGTCCAGAGTATGGGGCTTTATCATAACACCCTAAAGAGCATCAGGGGAAACAAGACACAGGGGACTGTGGTCTTTTGCCCTTTGGGGCCCCTGCTCTCTAAGGCCCCTTGAAGCCTGTGTACATCGCACATTATAAAATCACCGTCAGCCACTTTATCTAAGTAAACTCAGAACAGAAGCAGACATGCTATGTTGAAATAATCACAAGGAACGCCATTGAAACCTCTTGAGAAATGACTACAACTGGTGAGAAGACAAACAACTAAACGGTAAGTCAAAACAAACACAGCCAAACGGGAGCAAACTGATCGGCAAGCTGCAATTGCACCCCCACACGCAAGGAGGCGCTGCTGCACCTGGGGCACAGGACACGGTCCGACAGACGCCAATGGTCCTGTTCCCAGGCTGGTGTCCTGAGACCCTGGGAGACCCCTCTGCCCAAGACACAGGCTAGGAAGGATGGTGCTTTTCAGTCTGGCTGGGGTGGGAAGCCAAATTCTTGTCCCTAAAGCCACCAGCGCATTGGCGCCTAGAGCCCCTCAGCAGGAGCTTGGCTGTGAACTTTGCTCATATTTCTCTGCGACTCCCTGTCTTCGAATCGCGGCCGTTTACATTCTCCTAGTCGTGGGTGATGCAAGCCTGCTCAAGTTCCTGAGAGGACTGTTGATATCATGTGCCTTTTGTAGGAGAGAAGGGAAATCAGATGCTCATGTGATTGCTGGACTTTTCTAGGAGAAGGGATGAGGCAGTTCCTTTATTAGGTTTATGAATCATGATGTTTGCTCTTTCACAAAACAAACATATGGGACTTCGTCTTCCATGACAAATGACTTCCCGGGTCTGCGCAGACGAATAGTTGCAGGGAAAGAAGTACTTTAATAATAATATTAAAACCTAAATTCTAATGATTATAACCTAGTCCTTAAATTGTTTCCTCCTACTCCTCTCCTATTATCAAATCTTAGCCTTTTGCCTGAGCATTGGTGGCGCAGTGGATAAAGTGTCGACTTGGAATGCTGAGGTCACCGATTTTGAAACCCTGGCTTGCCTGGTCAAGACACATATGGGAGTTGATGCTCCTTGCTCCTCCCCCTCCCCCTTCTCTCTCTCTCCTTCTCTCTCCATCTCCCCAAAATGAATAAATAAAATCTTTAAAAAAATTTTTTTTTAAATCTTAGCCCTTTTCTTAGATTTCTTATGGGTTTTTTCCACTGTGTCTGAAAATGTTCTATTACATCTTATTTCATTTCCATATATTCTGTCTTGTTTGCTGAAAATTTCTTTAAACTCAATTTTTATTCATAGAAGCAATACCTTCTCTTACTTTTCCAATCATATATATATATATATGATTATTATACAATGGATTATTTTACCATTAAAATATATTGTTTCATTATATAAATATATTGTTTCATAGATAGATAGATAGATATAAATATACTTTAATAGTGAAATAATCCATTGTATAACCTGATGCTAATACTATTGCAATAACCCCAATGGTGAAATATGCCCAAGTTTATTTTTCATTTGTATGCTTTGGTTTTTCAAACCTTATTTACTTATTTATTTTTATTGATTGATTCATTTTAGCAAGAGAGAGAAAGAGAGAAAGAGAAGAACATAGATCTGTTCTTGTATGTACCCTGACCAGGGATCAAATCAGCAACTTCTGTACTTTGGGATGATGCTCTAACCAACCGAGCTATCTGGCCAAGGCATTCAAACCTTTTTTTTATTTATTTTTATTTTTTATATTATTATTATTTTTAGATTTTATTTATTCATTTTTATTGGGGAGAGAGACAAAGAGACAGAGAGAGAGAGAGGAAAGAGATAGAGAGAACAGGGGGAGGATCAGGAAGCATCAACTCCCATATGTGCCTTGACCAGGCAAGCCCAGGGTTTCGAACCGACAACCTCAGTGTTCCAGGCCGATGCTTTATCCACTGTGCCACCACAGGTCAGGCTCAAACCTTTTTTTAAAGAGGGATAACAGGCCCCCAAGAACAAGAACAAGATCTGCCGATCCTAGCCTAGTATTGGGCACTTCTGATCCTAAATGGGATCACGAGTGTCTGCGGAGTGAACGCAGGAGAGAGGCAAGGTGGATGGAGACTACAGAGTGGAGCCAGAAAAGGAAGCCCTGGAGGGAGTGGCCAGGAGAGGAAACGGACGAATTCGATTCCAGAGATCAAGCCGTCTGTCCTTAATGTCACCAGGATGAAAAGCAAAACAACAAAGAACAAAAGAAAACTAATTATTAAAATCCCTATCGGAAGAATGTTTCTCCATTGTTACCCCAATAGCAACAATGGTGAAATCCCTCCGCCGCCATTCATTACAGGGAATACATACTAACACATGTGAAAAGGCCCAAACGGCACGCCGTTGGGCATCCAGGAGAGAAAAGACGCCAGGGATACTCTGCACATGGCCTTTCCTATTAACCCATTTTAAAAATGATGGGGGAAAAATTTGATCATAATTTTCAGATCAACTTTCCACCCGGGTCTCAGAGGAGCCTCCAATTTTATCCCAGCCCCATCAGCCTTCGTGGAAAGACACATGGCTCCTTTGTCTCGCAAAATAAGATCCAGGCTATTCAGACGGATGATGCAACAAGGCAATTAAGTGCACACACCAATTGCTTCCACAGCTTGGAAGGGAAGTCCCCGGTATCGAAAACGAGCAGCAGAGCTTTGCAAAAAGCCTCCGGACCTGAGCTGTGTCCGATTGCCTAAGCCCTTCCCTGTCTCCCACAGATTCTCTTTAAACAGGTAAACTGCTGATGGGGGCAGGTTAAAGCAGGCTTTCTGAGCAGCTACGCGGTTGCAACTCCAGCATAACTTCCTCCCCGCGGAGGCCTGGTAAAAATAGATGAAGTGGCGGGCACAGTGCTAAGTAGATTTGGTCCCTGGTGCCTTTTCAAATATGTCTACCAGGTTTCCAGAGCAAGGTCTGCTGCCAATCACAGCGATTCACTGGGGAGGAACTCCGAGAGGGGAAATAAATCACATGCTAATTCACTACATCGGAGGGAGGCGGGGAAGATAGGTAGGAAGGTCAAGGGAATATATTCATAAATAAGTACATTTCCTGAAAAGGGAAATATACCTTCTGAAGATTTCCAGACTAGCTTATCTGTACAGATTTCCAAGGTTGCTTTTTTTCTTTCCTCCCCTTGCTGAATATTTCTCTAATATCCTCATTTTCTAAAGTAAGCGAGCAAAACAGAAGTTCTCTGCAATGAAGTCGGCATTCAGAGCAGAGAGACCCCCCCCCCAAGCTACTTGAGACTAGTGGGAGCTTTGGAAAAGCACTCAGATTTCTCAGGAAAGTGGGGGGGGGGACTGTTTCTGTCCTAACAGGCTCTGAGCAAGCGCCCCTATCCCGCTAGCATCGTAAATGATCTTTCCGGCGATATGTGGCAAGTCAAGGGTGAAGGGTTGGCCGCAGACCCACTTTGAAACAGGTTATGTTTGTTTCTGGGGCACTGTCTCTGTTTTATGTGGAGCCTGTGACCTTCCTTTCTGGGTTTCCGAGTCTGCTTTTCAGACCCTGACTGCTGAACTGGTCCCATCCCCATCCCCACCCAAGCGCACCCAAACTGTACCGCCTTGGGCCAGTACCACGTTCGCTACAGCGTCAGGGGAATAACTGTCTAGTCATACTTACATTCTTGTGGTTAAGATCTCATAGTCTATCTGCCTCTCAACCCAATCAGCCACTTACTAGTTCTCTGATCTTGGGATAACTACCGGTGTTTCTATGAACCTCCTTGCCGCATCTGTGAAATGGAGATTATAATAATTATACTTCTTCTGTTTTGAAAATTAAGTGTACTGATGCGTGACCTTGGAATGTTGTTCACACAATACCTGGGCACTATTCAGTAAGTAGTTCTGCCATTAGCATCGTTGCTGAAAGAGAGTATTGAACACAAACAAAAGCTTTCTTCATGGTAGGCCCTTGTAAATTATTTTTTTTTTTTTTAGAGAGACAGACAGGAAGGGAGAGGGAGAGAGAGGAGAGAGAGGAGAAAGGAAGAGATTGGAGAGAGAGTAAGAAACATCAACTCATAGTTGCGGTTACTTTAGTTGTGCATTGATTGCTTCCTACATGTGCCCAGACCAGGGATTAGACCTCAGTCTCCAGTTGTCCCCTTGCTCAAGCCAGCAACCTTGGGCTTTTCACACCAACAACCTTTGGGTTCAAGCTGGTGACCTCTGGATCATGTGGACGATCCACCACTCAAGCCAGTGACCCCATGCTCAAGCTGATGAGCCAGCAATCTAGCTGGTGACCTTGGGGTTCCAAACGGGTGACCTCAGTGTTCCAAGGCAATGCCTTATCCACTGTGCCACCACTGGCCAGGTGGCCCCTATAAATTACTAAGGGAGATGCTAGTTTTCCGTCATAGGCTATGTTTATTTTTCTCTTTTTATCTACATCGATATATCTATCATCTATCTATCCATCTACCTATTACTATCTATCACCTATTTCTCTATCTATCTACCACTATAAGATGGGGCACATGATGTGATCATGAGTAAGATCTGATATTCAGAATGCATCAAAATTTCTCTGGAGTCTGATTGTCATGGTAATACCAATAAGACTAACTCCTATGAATCATGCGTGGGTGTTTATAATATCTCCAATTTTAATTACTTTAGTCATTAAATCAATTTATGTATTCTATCATTCAATCAATATTTAATGAGAGTCACTAATTGCCAGCCTCTGGTTAGATGCTGGGGCCACAGAAAGGAATGTCCCACAGTCCCTGCCTCTGAGAAGGTTATGGTTCCACCAGGAAGCTGACACTCCAGCAAATGACTACAGTTATGGGACTAATACTGAGTGGGCTGTGAATTCCTGCTGGATGTAAGTGTACTGCACAGAATCCCCCAACGCAGCCCTGAGGGATGGTTTGTATTTTTCTGAAGTGAGAAGCGGGGAGGCAGAAAGACTCCCGCATGCGCCCAAACAGGATCCACCTGGCATGCCCACCAGGGGGCGATGCTCTGACCCTCTGGGGCATTGCTCCATTGCAGCTGGAGCCATTCTAGCGCCTGAGGCGGAGGCCATAAAGATGTCCACAGTGCCCAGGCCAACTTTGCTCCAATGGAGCCTTGGCTGCGGGAGGGGAAGAGAAAGAGTGAGAGAAAGGAGAGGGGGAGGGGTGGAGAAGCAGATGAATGCTTCTCCTGTGTGCCCTGGCCTGGAAATTGAACCCGGGACTTCTACATGCCAGGCCGACGTTCTACCGCTGAGCCAAATGTCCAGGACCAAAGGGATGTTCTTATTAAGTGGCTCAGCCTCGAAGAGGGACGTTAAACCAAACCTCTCTGTCTGGGTTCTAAGGCTCACACATCTGTCAGGAGTATAATCCAGAGATTACTGTAGTTCACCCAATATTCCTCAATGGCTCATTGGAAAGTATGGTTTAAAAAGTCCATAGCTTCTGACTTTAAAGACTTCTAAATATATTTCTTTTTAAACACCTGAAGGTATGTCTGCCATTCCAAATTCTCTGTCAACTTTCAGATACATACGTAACTGTCTCGCAGTCATTCACCTCTATGGCCTGAAACTGAACCAGCTTTAACAGAAGTCTCTCTTTCCCCTTGATCAGAAAATCATTTAGACATTCCATCTTCCCTGTCTCGGTCAACTACGCCGTCATTTGCAATGTTCCCCAAATGAGAAGGCCAACCGCTCCTCTCATCGCTCCCTTCCTCTGTCTCGTATCCCCCCTTTAACGGGCACTTTTCAGAATATAAGTCACAGCTGTCTGCTACTCCTTTTTAGTCTTTGAGCCCCCAGGGTGGCCTGGCCCCCTCAGCTCCCATTTGGAATTCTAGAGCTAGACCCTCTGCTTCCACTCTGCCCACTTCTAATGAGGTCAGGTCTGGATGCTGCGTGGGCAAGGGTGTCATTGTGAGTGGCCGGGCATGGATGTGGCGGAGGAACTAGCCCAGCGCTTCAGGAAGGGGCCAATCTGAGCTCCCTCTTAAAGAGAAAAGAGTCACTCACAAAGGAGGGGGCCCAAGACAGAGACGACAGGGTGGCTCAGGGCACAAGGCGGGAAAGGACAGCCCCGAACGGAACCATGAATAATCCCGCGTGGCTGGAAGTGGGGGGGGGGGGGAGCAGGTCGGGCGGGGCAGGAACACCAGATCCTGAGGGCTCTGCCCATGGTAGTAAGCCCTTTGGAATTTACCGGGAAGTCGGTGGTGACTCACTCAAGGATTTTAAACACGAGGATAACATGATTCATAGAGGCCAGCTTTCGGTAAGAATGTGCCAGGCGACGCGCTAAGTGCTTCGCATGGATTAAGTCCTTTAATCCTCAGGACGATCTGAGGAGGTCGATGCAGGGAGTTCCCTCATTTCCAGTAAGAAACGGACTCTGAAGCATTAAGTCCCTCAAGGACAGGTTCTTTGTTGTTGACACGCAGGTCCCGGGGCCTGAGGGCTAATCGTTGAGTCTGGCGTGATGGTCGAATGAATGAATGAACAAACAGATGAAGGAGAAACGGGTGACACCCACAGGAAAGAGCAGAACCAGAATTTCCAAAGGGGCAGCCTGACTTCAGGGCCTTCCATTTTAACCACTATCATGGTGTGTGTGTTACAAAGACAAAAGATAATCTGGGGTGGTGAAACACACAATACAACATACAGATGATGTGTTACAGAATTGTACACCTGAACCTGTATAGTTTTATTAACCAGTGTCACCCCAAATAAATTCAATTAAATGTATAAAACAACAATAATTTGGGTGGAAACCGGGAGACTGAAATGTGATAGGGCTGGCAGGAGTCTCACAATAGAATTAAAAGCATTTTGTAATCAGCAAAATAAGGGATTTAGCTGCAGGATGAATGGCCACCTTGGAAATCTGAAGATTCTATAAATGGCATTTCCTAAAGGGTGGTCCAAGGGTCATCTGCTTCAAAAGCCACTGAAAAGTTGATTAAAGACACATATTCCTGGACTCCTCTTTCGCATGCTAATTCTGGGGGAATGTGAGTAGGGAATCTGCATTCAATCTCTCTGAGATTCTCATTAAAAAAACTTTGAGATGAATGGTCTACCGTCTTTGATCTTCTGAATGTTCTGCAGGAAAGTGACATGTGTATGTTAAAGTATTTTGAATATTTTTTTTCATTTAGTCTATCTCAAGCAATACTGTCTGTTAAATTTAAAAAAATAGATGAATTTGACTAATTTTTAAAAGTGTCACATTCTGTGAATCTTCCAAAATTCAACTAAATCCCATGCAGGAGTAAATATATTTCACACACATGTGAGGGATTTCACACCCACAGACTAATGGATCTATGAACTATAAAACTGTGTGCAGACTAAAATTTCCTGCCTTTTTTGCGTGACTGGTGATTTTTATCATACCTTGAGAAAAATTTACTTTGTAAGGGGTATCAAGTATTTTGAATACATTTTCAACAAAAATCAGTTTTTAGACATCGCTTAAAATACACATCGCCCGACACTTTCAAGAGAAGCCAAACAGATAGTTTGCATTAATTATGGACCTCAGTAGGAACACTTTGGTGAGATACATGGTATCAATGAATTTCAAAACCGCCATCCAATTGGACAGAAGAGGGGAGCATCTATCTACCAGTCCTTGTCCTTCATTGGTCAAGGGTTGCCTAATGGTTTGTTTATTAGTCACACTTCCCAGCATGCACATGGTCAGAATGGCTGAAAAGGTCTTTGTGCCCACTCCATGCATTGGTGGCCAGCTGGCCACTGAGAGCTCACACCTGTACACAGCTGTTGCTATAACAATGACTTCTGTAAAAACAAGTGGGCAAATATGACATATGATCCAAGAAGAGTCTGATACCTCCTTTTTTAGATATTCAATAATTATCAGAAATGATTCCCTAGGCAGAGAGGAGCATGGGATTTTTCAAATACATGAATTACAAACATTTTATCTCCAGAGATGCTTTTGGATTTTTAGCTTGGATGATGTTTATGCTCCATCCCTTTTCCTCCCGACCTGATGAGAAACATTTGTCCTTTCACGGTTAACATCCGAAACTTGGAAAGCACCCAGGAAATAAAAGCAGATTAAAATAAATTCCCTGCGAGCTAAGCCTTGAAATTGTTTACTTGGTAACCGAGGAGAGTCTTGTTGGACACTGAGCAGATTATGAAGTTGCCACCAAGAGGCCTTCGAAGCATTGGCTGCTTTTAAATCATTCTGATGGTAACGTAAGCTACGGTGGCTGGGACCATTTGAGTAAGTGTAGCCCGTGCCGCCTTACGCTTTCTTAGGATAAGCACATGAGTCACTTTCTCTTCTCTGGAAGGTCTCAGAGTCCGCCACATCCGATCCATCAGCTCTTACACCGTGTTCCTCATGGCGCCTCACCAGACTCCCTCCCACTTTCCATTTTGTTTTTTAAGCAGGAAAGGAAGCAAAGAACATTCTCTACCTTTTCTATTCTTCCTGCTAGTGTCGATCCATTTTTTTAAAAATGTTTACTGATTGATTTTTAGAGTGAGGAAGGGGGAGAGAGAGAAACATCCATTTGTTGCTCCACTTATTTATGCATTCATTGGTTGATTCTTCTATGTGCCCTGAGCGGGATCAAACCCGCATGCAACCTTGGCCTCTGGGGACAATGCTCTAACCAAGTGAGGCACCCAGTCAGGGCAAGATCCTTTTTTTATTTACCTCTATTTACCCCGTATTTTTCCAGGAACTATTGCTGGGGAAGCCAGTTTACATTCTGGCTTTTGTGTACTGGAGAGAACAGAGAGTCTGGCGTTCATCAACCCTGGGTTTGAATTCTGGCTCTACCACTTATAAACTGTATGAATTTGAAATGTCCCTTAACTTATTCGGCCTTCATGTTCTCTTCTGGGAAATGACGCTCATAACAACATCACTCTTACAGGATTATCGTGAACCCAAAGCGAGGGCGTAGAAGAGAAAGGGCTGGATGTGGTATCTGACACGTAACAAACGTTTGACAAATACTGTCATCACCATCGTTATTTAGTGCCGTCCACGATGTGTGTTTTTTGTCTGCCTCCTTAGATGTTATCGATGAGCTTAACAATAAATGTGTAGACAGAATCACCGGTAATAGACAGGCTCACCGGTAATAAGACCTTGAAATCAATCTTATCTACCAGCTTTAGACTGATGCTCTTTGAACCGCAGTGTTCACAAACACGATAAGCAGAGAGTAGCAAACGGACCCAAGACTGCACACAGACAGCAGAAACGGTTCTTGCAAGGTGCCTTCAAGCGAAACCTCTAGACTCCTGGCAACGCTGGTGAGAAGTAACTGACTATTGACTTACCCTGGCTGAGAACTTCAAGTGCGGAGAACTCTCTACTGAATTTCTCACAGGCAGACATCGCGGTAGGTTTTGTCGCTGTGTCTGTGACAATGCATGGAGGAAATGACAACTGGCCCTATTTTGTGGAACAGCTTCGGTCCCCGCCCAAAGTGCAGTCAATGCCAACATTGACAGTATCAGCATTCCACTCGAGTTCGTGGTTCATTGGGGCAACACATAGCCCCACCAGGGTAAGAAAAAATGAAGTAGCTCTGGGATCTAACCTGTGGACTACACTGGGGTTCACAGGTATTAGCCGTGCCTGAACGTAAACCCAAATCTCTGATAACAAACAGGGAAACTTCTCAAATGCTTAGTAAGAGAATTTGGTTGTGATACCAGGAAGGCAGAACTGGACGATTGGGGGTGGGGGTGGGGGTGTTAACAGCCATCTAACTGATGGAGTTTGACTCTATTGGGAGGGACATTATAGGAATTAAAAAGATGGTCAGCTTGAAACATGGGAGAGAGAAGTCAGGGCACCAGAAGCACAGAGGGTTTATCTAGAGACAGCCCAGAAGAGACAGCCCCTATGGACAGCTAACAGGGTGGCCACCATAAAGCTGTCTTCTGCCGAGGAGGAGCAGGGCTAATCTGATGTTTATGGATACACACCAGCGTGCCAGGATTCTCAGAGGACAACTGATTTAAACTAATATTCAAGAATGGCTTGAAGGCAGAGTTAGGGTTAAGTTTGAGGTCTGATCATCGTGAGATAGGAAACAAAGGCTTGAAGTTATTCATATTTTCTATCACCATCTTATCTGGACACGAACACTCTGCATTATTCAAATAAAAATATTGGGGCCTTGGCCGGTTAGCCCAGTTCGCTGAAGAGTGTCATCCTGAAATGAGAAGGTTGAGGATTCGATTCCCCGGTCGGGGCACACACAGGAGCAGCTCAATATTCCTGTCTCTCTCTTCCTGCCTCTCTCTCTCAAAGAAAGAAAGAAAGAAAGAAAGAAAGAAAGAAAGAAAGAAAGAAAGAAAGAAAGAAAGAAAGAAAGAAAGAAACTCTATATATACACAGATAGATAGATATAGATATAGATATAGATATAGATATAGATATAGAATCAGTATACAGGCTGTTCCACTGTCCAGGAATATACATCTTCAAACCCGAGAAGGAAGACCTATCTTATCCTCCCTGTCAACCCAGGAAGCATTTCCCAACCAGCCTTTCTTAATGCCAGGTCACCTTCCTGCCAGCACCACCCCTGCCCCAAGACCTGATCCCTCTCACAGCCCAGTGGGACTTTCTTTGTAGCAACTTTACTCTCTGAAATGACCCTATTATCTGTTCATTTTTGCTGGAGTATTTCATGCCTCTTTGCAAAAGTTAGTCCTTGTCTGTGAAAATTCTCTTCAAAGTTAAATACCACTCATGGATGTCTCTCTGTCTTCTTTAATACATCGCTCAAACTTACTCAGTCCCTCTCTCAACATTAGCTGTTCACGGATCGCGATGGGAAAACACGCCCCACCATTTTGTCCATTTTACCCATTTACCACTCTAACGCATCACTTAAACCAAACCAGTTTCCTGTGGCTGCAGTGTTCACAGTGGTATCGTGGGGCTCTACGGCACTTGAAATGTGGCCAGTCTGAATTCACCAGTATCCTAAGTGCATCACACTGGATTGTGAAAACGTTGTCAACAAAATGAACATACAATATCTCATTAATAATTTTTTGAGTACATGTAGAAATGTTATGAGTTAAAACTATATTAATAAACATTAATTTTGCCTACTTTTGTAGTGTGGCTAGTAGAAAAATGATCAGCTACATACATGGCTCACACTGTATTTCTGATGGACACCGCTGGTCTTTGTAGTCACAGTGATAACATTTGAAGTACATTGTTATACCTGGAGTATATATAACATCCTGTTCTGTAAGACTGGTAAATGTCATCCTTGTTTATTTCTAAAATGTATACCTAGCATTGAGTCTTTATGAAATGACGTCCATTAAGAAATGTGGTGTGGGCCCTGGCTAGTTGGTTCAGCAGTAGAGCGTCGGCCCACTGTGTGGAAGTCTTGGGTTTAACTCTTGGTCAGGGCATACAGGTGAAGCGACCATCTATTTCTTCTCCGCTCCCCCTTCTCATCATTTCTCTCTCTCCCTCCGATACCTATGGCTCGTTTGGTTCAAGCAAGTTGGCCCTGGGAGCTGAGGATGGCTCCATGGCCTCATCTCAGGTGCTAAAATAGCTCAGTTGCTGAGCAACAGAGCAGCGACCTCAGATGGGCAGAGCATCACCTGGTAGAGGGCTTGCTGGGTGGATCCCAGTCAGAGCGCATGCGGGAGTCTGTCTCTCTACCTCCCCGCCTCTCACTAAATTAAAAAAAAATAAAAGAACTGTGCTGTAATGTGGGGACACTCTGGCTGCCCTGCAAGGTCGCCTGACGGTCCTGCGGAGAGACTTGCTTACAACAGCCCATTGTGTCAACCAGACTTGGCCTTTCTTATGCACTCTGTGTCTGTGGCAGCAATTACGGCCTCAGGGTCAGGCACTTGTGGGCAGTTCATCGCCAGTTTGACTACAAGTTTGTGGGCTTTTTAGCTAGCATTCATTAAAGGCTAGGAGATGCCCTAATCCCAAGGTCAATGCTGCTTAGCTCAGTAGTACTCTGTGATGGGAAGAATGCTTCCCTTCTCATTGTCAATAGTATTGACTGGCATTTCTTTGGGTGGCCCTAGTCATTTTTATTTGCCCCCCACCCCTTTGTCTTCAACTGCCTAAGAGGTGACATCATCTTTCCTTTCACAATACGGACATTATAGTGATGCTTAAGACCCAGTACAAGGAGATCCACTGTCCCAAGTCAGACCTCACCTCTTCATTATTATTGAAAGTGACTCACAGGGGAAAGAGAGCTCAGAGGAGTAAGGCGGCCCTGCCCCACAAATTCTACAAGTCACCAGCCTGATAAACTACCATCATTGCCACCAGCCACAATGCTCCCATTAAACTCCAAAAAGAAGAGTAGGTATGACTAATTCTCCCCTTCTCCCGCCAAAAATAAATCACAGCGCCGAGCTGGATGGAGACACAGACTTTTTCCAGGATGAAGAGTTGAGTTGGAGGCTGAAACATTGGAAACCTTTAGAAAAAGAGCCAGATGGCCTGAGCTGGGGACTGTGGAACAAAATCCCCAGGCCAGACCCTTCCATGAAAGCCGTGTTGTTAGAGGCAGCGGCAGGGACTTTCAAGATATGGTGGCATTGGCCCTGGCCGGTTGGCTCAGTGGTAGAGCGTCGGCCTGGCATGCAGAAGTCCCAGGTTCGATTCCCGGCCAGGGCACACAGGAGAGGCGCCCATCTGCTTTTCCACCCCTCCCCCTCTCCTTCCTCTCTGTCTCTCTCTTCCCCTCCCACAGCCGAGGCTCCACTGGAGCAAAGATGGCCCGGGCCCTGGGGATGGCTCCTCGGCCTCTGCCCCAGGCGCTAGAGTGGCTCTGGTCACAACAGAGCGACACCCCGGAGGGGCAGAGCATCACCCCCTGGTGGGCAGAGCATCGCCCCCTGGTGGGCGTGCCAGGTGGATCCCGGTCGGGCGCATGCAGGAGTCTGTCTGACTGTCTCTCCCCGTTTCCAGCTTCAGAAAAATACAGGAAAAAAAAAAAAAAAAGATATGGTGGCATTGATAGAATTTTATTTGATATTAAATATGCATTGATCTTTTCATTAGGTCACTCATTCATTCATTTGCACAAGTTTCTGTCCTTCGAAGACCTTCAGAAATCACTCATGTTTAGGGATCATTCCAGATCCTCCCAAAACCTGTGCATCTGAAATTCACAGCAGCTTATGGGCAAATATTTTGCCTGCAGCTAATTCACTGAAGTTCAGCTATCTGAGTCAAAGCAAGCAATGACTAGGACCTAAGAGGCAGCAGAAAGAACTTGGGTATTAGGGCCCAACACGTGGCAGGTTGAACTCTAATTATTTCATCTTGTGTTTTGGATTCACCATCTATAAGACTGGGGCATTAATAGAAATATTGGAGGATAAACTATACAAAGGACCTATAACAGTGCCAGTGTCTGGCAGATACTATCACAGTCATTGGGATTAACCCATGGCAGAATAAGACAGCAGAAGCTCTCTGTATCTCTTGATCAGAATCATTGTATTTATGCGGCTGGCACAGTGTTTCACACATATAAAGAAGAATCAAGTGACTGGTTCCTTTTATTGTTTCTATTATTGTTGTTCCGATCTGATCCTGACATTTTTAGAATGACAGCATGTAATTCAGTATCAAAGATCCAGTCTGGAAAATTTGTTATTAGAATGATGAAGATGTCGTTACTACAAAGCTTCCTGGTGCTAAGATCGTGCTTCAGCTGTATGCCATATGACCCACTGCTGTGGGCCGGACATCTGTCCTTTGGAAAGGTGGGGGAGGGCACAGGTGACAAAGTCACATTCTGGAGTGAAGACTCTTAGATCTAAATCCTAGTTCAATCACTTACCTATTACGTGACCTGAGGCCAGGTACTTAGCCTGTCCACACTGAGGCAGCAGTCTCAAAGAGATATCTGTACACCCACGTTCCCGGCAGCATTGGTCACAGTGGCTGAACGGTAGAAGCAACCTAAGTGTTCATTGGCAGATGAACGCGTGATCAGCTTGTGGTCACACACAATGGAATACTATTCAGCCACAGAAGAAAGGCGTTCTGGTCCATGATACAACACATATGAACTTCAAAGGCATTATGGTACGTAAAATAAGCCAGCCAGTCTCAAAAAGACAAATACTGTATGATTCGACTAATATAGAAGTAGTCAAATTCACAAAGACAGTAGTTGGATTCAAAGCAGAGTGGTGGTTGCCGGGTTCTGGGTGGAGAGAAGAATGGGTAATTGTTCAGGGGGGGACAGGATTTTAATTTTGTAGGTTGACAAGAGTTCTGGAGACAGATACTGATGACAGTTGTACAACAATTTGACTATCGTGACTGCCACCGAGACTTACACTTAAAATGATTGTTTTTATGTATATTTCACAACTTAAAAAACTAAAATAAAACAGAATAACAATACCAATATTTTTACATTTTTTTGGTTGACTGGGTTATATAACAATATTTTTCATTATGTAGCCCAGTATTTGGCATCGATGTATAAGTCCAATAAATTGCAGGTATTTTTAAAACTTTATAAAAACCAAAACATCAGAAACAACTAGCAGTGGGCTTCCTTTGAATCCACAACTTCTAGCTCTGAGCTTAGATTGTCGAGCAAAAGAAACCTACCACCCGGAGGGAAAGGGGTGAGGTCCTTCGTAAGACAAGACACTCAATCGGAGCAGCGAGTGTCCGAGTCTCTGAGCTCAAGACCAAATCCTCAGTAGACCCAGTAGGGGGCGACAAAGAGGGGAGGTAGAATGAATTAGAATGGGACTAGGACCGGAGGACAGAGGGAAGTGGCGTGGATGGGGTCCCACTGCGGTGCGAGGTTGCTGGGCATGCCCTCAGCCTGCCTAAATCCCGTCCTCTGAGCGCAGCCCCTGCCACTCAGCGCGGCGGTCACTCTCCCTGTCTAGAAACGCTTTCCTCAGCCCTTCTCTCATTTGGAGATGTCTACTCCCTGAAGCTACAAGCTTGGCAAGTCGGTCTTCTGAATAAAACATTGTGCCATTAAGAAGATTCCAAAGAAGAAGAAGAAGAAGAAGAAGAAGAAGAAGAAGGAAGAAGGAAGAAGGAAGAAGGAAGAAGGAAGAAGGAAGAAGGAAGAAGGAAGAAGGAAGAAGGAAGAAGGAAGAAGGAAGAAGGAAGAAGGAAGAAGGAAGAAGGAAGAAGGAAGAAGGAAGAAGGAAGAAGGAAGAAGGAAGAAGGAAGAAGGAAGAAGGAAGAAGGAAGAAGAAGAGAGTATTTCATGAGTCCCTGAGATGGTGCAGTATCTGTCAGGTCTGCATCCACACCCAGCCGGGGCCACCCAAGGTCAGGCAGCTGGGGTTCCCTCAAAGGGCTGGGTCAGTTTGCTCCTTCAGCTCACTTGCACTAACTCTGCAAACCTGGCCACACTTCCTCTCCTCCTGATCTAAAATATTCCAGTCTTTAATGAGTTCCAGGCCCGTCGATGTGACGGCCCCATCTGCGCGATGCCTGTGTGCCAATTCAAAGTCTGAAACCGGTGAACTCACAGAGCCCACGGGAGACCGGCCGAAGGAGATGCGGAGCCACGGGGCTGCTGGAAAAGCTGCGGCGTCCCGCCAGCCCCAGGCTCGTCGTGAAGGGACTGCTGGGCTCCAGACCCCGCCCCTGCCTCTGCCTCTGCCTCTGCAGAAACCAAGGGGCAGTTCGAGCGGGGGGAGGCAGACACCCCCAACTCTAGGGCGCGTGTCCTGGGTCTGGTAACATCCTTGGCCAGGCACAGAGTAGCAGGCAGAGGTCATGGCCAAAAATCCAGCAAGAATGAGCAAAACAGAGAAAGCAGATTAAATACAGGCACAGTTTCTTTGCAATAGGCAGCCTCGTTCGCCTGAAATACAGAGCCATGCCCTTGAGTCCACGGCTCAGTTGCACCTGCTCTTTTGTGTTTGAGAACTTTAGGGGTATTTGTGTTCTATATTGTCCCTTTATAGTACTCCTTGCACTTCTTCACAACTATAAAGAGGGGAAAGCCTTGGCCGGATAGCTTGGTTGGTTAGAGCGTCGTCCCAAGGGACAGGGGTAATGGGTTGCCAATTCAATCCCCGGTCAGGACACATTCAGGAGCAGATCAACATTCCTGTCTCTGTCACTTTATCTCCCTTACTCTCTCTCTAAAACCAATAAAATAAACATTAAAAAGGGGGGAACCTATATATATGTATATACAAAGGTGGGTGTAAGTAGGTTTACAGTTATCCGTAGGGCAAAAGATGTGCAGGTTAGGATTATAATAAGAATAAACTGTTTCATGTACTCACATCTGTAAACCTACTTTTGCCCACCCCTGTATATGTGATGTAGTCTTATGTATATTTGCAGGTGTGTGTATGCACATTTTATATTTACATAAAGTCTGAGTCTGAATTACTGCATCTAAATTCAGTCTGTTCCTTCATATTGTACTTTTCCATACTACAAATGTTTAGGTCCTAATTCCAGAAATAAACTAATATTAGTCTAGTAAAAAAATTTCTCCTGTCAGTAGGGTTTGTTTTCTTAGATTTTATTAGATATGTGAGGGGTGCTAAATTTTCCCATTTTAAGTGCCCTCTAAAAACATACTTTTTATTTATTTATTCATTTATTCACTGTGTACTTATTGGGTGTCTTCTATGTATCAGTGCTAAATCTACTATTTATCAGTGAACAATAAAAATATGCAAAGACAAAACTCCCTACTTTATGCAACTTATATTTTCAGGATATTATTTCTCCTAGTTCTTTTCTTTCAAAAAAAAAAAAAGAAAAGAAAAGAAAATGAACACACCCTGAATACTTAAGATTCCCAGATGATTACTGCTTGCCCATTGTCATAGCATCACAACTTCTCTTAGCTTTAAGATTGTATTTATAAACTCGGGGGGTTATCTTCAACCTGGACAGTTTCCTGTCATTGTCCTATCACAGGTGAAACGGCATTGACCCCCACACCTATGCCCTCCTGCACCTCACTGACCTGACCCCCAAAGACTCTTAGGGCTCATTGTGGCTGGGTCACACTTTCTTTTGTTCATTTTTTTAAGTGAGAAGTGGGGAGGCAGAAAGACAAACTCCCACATGCACCCTGACCAGGAACCACCCGGAAAGCCCCCTACAGGATGATGCTCTGCCCATCTGGGGCCTCTGCTCCATTGCTCGGCAACCAAGCTATTTCAGTGCCTGAGGAGAGGCCATGGAGCCATCCTGAGCACCTGAAGCCAACTTGCTCAAACCGTTCAAGCCATGGTGGCAAGAGAGGAAGAGAGAGAGAGTGAGAGAGAGAAAAGGGAGGGGGAGAGGAGGAGAAGCAGATGGTCGCTTCTCCTGTGTACCCTGACCAGGAATCAAACTTGGGACTTCCACATACTGGGCAGACACTCTACTGCTGAGCCAACCAGCCAGGGCCTGGATCACACTTTCATGCTGCAGTATATGTTTCCCAGCCTGGCACATGTGCACATTCTCGTTGAGATAGTAGGAAAAAGCATGATCACTTCCACGGCACTGAATAAAGCAAGCAGTCACAAGATGGCTTCCCTCCCCTTTAGGGAGGGAAATAAAACAAAAACTCCTTGTGTCTCATGCCACTGGTGTGCACACATCAGTCTTGTGTCAGTTAGCAGCGCCATCACTGGCTCTTCCATGTCCTGTTGAATTGGCCCTGAATGCCGCCCGGGGCCAGGTATAAGTTGGAAAATGTCATGACATCTCTTATAAAACTGTCTTCCCCACACTCTGCCAGGAGTCTTACTTCCCAGCGTGTGACCTAATCCCTTCTGTTACTACTCCCTTAGCATCTCCAAGCCCTGGGTGTCTAGTTGCTAAAGAGTGTCATTACCGATCAGTATGGGTTTACCGAAGAGATTCCAGTAGAAGGTCGAAAAGCTTTTTTTTTTTTTCCGGGATCCACCTGTACTGAGTCAGGAAGGAAAGCAGAAGAAAATTGGGAAGGAAACCCTGCCTTTTGAGTTGGCTTTGCCTAGTAGGGACCAGCGAGGCTTTACCTACAACCTTTGGTGTTGACCAGGCCCGTCACTTAAAACTAAACACGTTTCACAGTGGCGGCCAGCCAGAAGCATAAATTCTGCCCCAAACTAAACACTGCAGAGGGTCTGCCTCATTTCAAAACCTCTGTGCCAACTGCACAATACACAGCATGTTGTGGGTAGGATTCTGCAGAAAGGTTGAAGGGGCCAGTCTGTATTTCAGGGGTCAGCTCCTGAAGAAGCCACCGTTTCCCTCAGTTTTGGAAGGGTGTCATAATCAAGGGTGGCTTTGGGGAAATGGCCATAAAAAGGACCGTTTAACTTGGTCATAAGCTTACCGAATAACTTCAAGAAAGGGAATTTATAGAGATTCCCCAGGAGAGCCCGGGGCGGGGGGGGGGGGGGGGGAAGTGCAGGGAGTCTATTTCTACTCTTTTATGACATCTGAGGTGACAAAAGCAGAGTACAGGGTTGTGAGAAGTTTCAGCTTGAGATGAGGACTGTGGTTTTGTTGTCATTGTTCATAGTTAGTATTTGACTGATTGTGGGTGATTTCTGGTGGGTTGTGGTTTATTCCTGAAAAACAGTTACTCTCTGACACCCATGTCGAAGAAGATGGATGTGTTATTTTGCTTTTATCGATGTTAAAGTTTGGGGGAGGATCAAACAATGATGATGATGGTAGGAATGTCCCCTTCCTGAAATAAAAAACGATTTTTTTTGCCACATAATTGGGAGCAATTAGCCACATTAATTAAAAAAAAAAAAGAATTGAGAGACAGAAATTTTCTTGGAATATAGGTATTTGCAATTTCTCTAATTAGCCCAATCCTGGCTTTATATACGTGTGTATGTGTATGTTATGTGCATGTGTGTGTGTAAATATTGATATGTGTGTGTGTGTGTGTGTGTGTGTGTGTATATATATATATATATATATCATAGTTATCACAGTACAGAAGACATCTAAAATGTTAGAGCATTGACATAATTCCTTCGGACCACACTTCCCTCTTCATCTGCACCCATCCCATTTTCCAATCTGTGTTCCTGGGAGGAGTTCCACCTGCATAAACTGCAGGTCAGGCTCTGTTTCCTAGCTTCCTTCTGCAGTCATGTGTGTATATTTCTCTTTATAGCGGTCCCAACCCGGGTGACTCTCAATGCGTCCATACAGCCTTCCAGGAAGAGTTTCAGGTGGTTTGCAAGATTCAACAGAAAACAGATGATTTAAAAGCTACAAAGGAAGCATCGACATCTTGAAGAATTTCTGAGTGTGAGGGAGTAGGTCAGACCGCCTCGCTTTGTCAGGTCTGGTAGTGGAGCCGCCAGCGAGGCAGGGAGCCCCCTGCCAGACATCTGTGCCGAGGCACAAAGACCTCGGTCTGTTTGCTCCCCGGGAACAGGAAACATTTCATCTCCAACAAATCGAGGCTTAGAACATTGCCAAGTTTCGTGGCTCAGGAAGCCAGCCGGTGACCCTTCAGTTCTCTGCAGTGGTTCCCGTTCTGCGTGGAACAGCTGAGCGTCCTTACCCCCAGGGCATCGATGAAGGGCACTCCCTTGTGCTCGGCATGAATGAGATCCTCAGAACTCTGCTGTTCAAGTGCTTGGTTTCAAGTTGCCAGATGGGCGTGAAGCATCCAGAAAAATATATCTGTGACTATGAAACTTCAAAAGCACAGGGAGAGTGTTTCTTTTTTTTTTTTTTTTCCCCCTTAAGTGAGAAGCAGGGAGGCAGAGAGGACAGATTCCCACATGCGCCCCAACCAGGATCCACCTGGCAAGCCCCCTATGGGGCAATGCTCTGCCCATCTGGGGCCAGTGTTCTGTTGCCCACCAACCAAGCAATTCTAGTGCCCAAGGTGAGGCCATAGAGCCATCCTCAGTGCCCGGGGCCAACTTACTCCAATTGAGCCATGGCTGTGGGAGTAAAGACAAAGAGAGAAGGGGGAGGGGTGGAGAAGCGGATGGTTGCTTCTCCTATGTGCCCTGACTGGGAATCGAACCTGGGACATGCACATGCTGGGCCAATGCTCTACTACTGAGCCAACCAGCCAGGGCAGGGGAGAGTGTTTCATCATCCATTTCTATCTTTCCACGTTAGATAATCCTTTCTACAGAAAACAAAAAGAAGTCTACGAATGTTTTATAAGTTAGTAATAGTAATCCAGGTCTTGAGAAGTTTATGTTCCAAGCAATGACTTCTCACCACTCTCGGGTACTGAAGCCCATGCTGTTTGTTCTCGACCATCCAGAGTCCAGTGGTTCTCAACCTTTCTAATGCCGTGACCCCGCAATACAGTTCCTCATGTTGCGGTGACCCCAAACCAAAAAATAATTTTGGTGGCTACTTCATAACTGTAATTTTGCTACAGTTATGATTCGGGATGTAAATACCTGATATGCATTATGTATTTTCCGATGGCTTTAGGCGACCCCGTTGGGGTCGCGACCCACAGGTTGAGAACCGCTGGTCCAGACCATCTGTGCCTGCTCACGTCCACAACCTCGTCAAACACTTACGTGGAGGATCCCGTAGAATTTGTGTTCTAATATTCACAACATTTTGCACTGCCTGCTAGCCAAGCCAAGTGTCTTTCCATTTGATGGGTGTTCCATAAATTTTAATCAGTGCTACTAGGTTCTGTTATTTGAGTGAAAAACACTGCATAGTTTCATCTGTGTATAAAATTTGCATATGTGCATATATGCACATGATGTGTTATATTTGTATATATTATATATCATGTTATGTATTCTATCTTCTTAGATGTTGTATACGTTTTTTTTTTCTTTTCAAGCAGAGATTGTGATGCCAGGCATGATAGCTAAACTAGACCCTTTACAAACGACCACACATGCCACATAGCCCTGGTCACTGGTACTCTTTCTTATTGACTTCGCTGTCTCACAAAAATCAAGCCACTGGACTGAGAACCCAGGGTCCACAATGACATTATTCTGCGGTATTGTAATTTGAGTTGATCTCAAGGAGGTCTAGTGATATTTAAACAGCAACGTGAGTGGCTGTGCTTATGCAGAACGTCATTGGCATGTCAGGGGCCCCTTGGAGGGGCTCCCAGCTCCTCTTCATGGGTCACAGTGAACGGTACCCGTCCTTGTGTTGGTTAAACCCGCTGCGCTCCTGGTCACGCCTGTGTTTCCTGAAGTTACAAGGCACGGCACTGGAGCAGCACCTGGTCTCGGCGTCGGAGCTCCCTGACTTCTCCAGCAGAAACCGCTGTGTGGTTTGCACTTGGGTTTTAAAGTGGAACTTAATTCGTGGTGCCAGGACACATTCTTCAAGGTCAAAGTTGACAGGATGGGAGAGGCGTGCTTCATCCAATCGGCTTTCCAGCCCAGCGTCAATTCCACCCTCGCAGGCCAAAGTCAGCAGAGCCGGGACCATAAATAGGAGGCCTGGAATGGCCCGCCCGGCAGGCTTAGGCAGCTGAAATCCGCCAGGAGCGTTTGACCAGCTATTCAGATAGGTCCCAAAAGACGTCTGTGGAAGTGGGGAAGGATCAAGCAGAGCTTGTCCAAACCAGCAGAGGGTTCAGATAGAAAAGGCTGAAAATTGGCCTCTTGGCACAAAAGTTAACCAACAACATGTGTCAAACAGCCAAGAGGAGCCAAGCCCTGTGCCGGGCAGCGTGCAGGAAGGGGTGTGGCCACAAGCCTCCAATTGTGCCTGGAAAAGGCTTAAATCTAATTGGTTTGGGAGGTGAGAGGAAGCCGCATGTCCCACAGGACTTCTTTGTCACTCGGATCCTTCTGACACTGTATAATATTTAAAATATTTATAATGACACTGTCATAAATATTATGAGCTTTATAGGTTTAATTTTTGGTCAAATCCTACGCAATAATAATTTGCAAACCTCAGTCTCTTATCGTGTTTAAAAATGATTGGAGGAGGCCAAGAGAATGCTCAAAATAAAGAAGACAAGGGAAAAGATGGTTTAAAAGTCAAAATGTTTTCATCGAAAGAGGGAAAGAATCAAGAAATAAGCCCCCAGAGCAACAAGAACGCAAACAACAGACTGAGATGGCCACTCATGAGGAAAAAACAGAGAAACTTATTTTTAAATTTCACCCACGCTGTCACTTTAGAGGGACATGACTGAGATAAAGAGGTGAACTTTGGTGGGCTGGAGAGATTAGGGCCAAAGAGCAGATTTTCAGGAATTTTGTGAGCTGGTTGTTAGACACAGCCGTTATTAAATAAGAAAATATATACACTAACAATTAAATAAATTATCTTAAAAACAAAGGTAATAAATATTCAAAACTCATCACTTCCAAAGTATTTTTACTACACTTGACTCTTATTTATGCTCTTGAGGTTAGGTCTGTCTTATCTACATGATAAAAAATATTATATAAAGGAGAGCTACTTGGCCACTCTTTCCAACTCAGTTTTCCATGACATCACATTGTTGGTTTAAAGTCAGCCATCATGGGCCCTGGCCAGAGAGCTCAGTTGGTAAGAGCATCGTCCCAGAGCATGGAGGTTGCCAGTTTGATCCCTGCTCAGGGTACATACAGGAGCAGATCTATGCTCCTGTCTCTCTCTCACTCTCTCCCTTCCTCTTTTGCTAAAATCAATAAATTTAAAAAGGTAAATAAAATAAAATAATAAAATAAAATCAGCCATGGTGGGAGTACTTACACCATGGATGTCAGCAAAGCTGAAAATACATAAGTTACATAAAATTAGATGTACTGGGGGTCAGGCAGGCCTATGTCTGCATGAAACTTGGTTTATTATTTTGCTGGTTGTCTAGACTTAAGAAAGCAATTATGGGAAAAGTCTTTAAAATGCAGATAAAACTTAAAATACATCAAGCCTTCATCCCTTACATTGTGAACTCTAAAATAATTAAGGAACAATATTTTCCAGTATTGGAAACCGACTGTCTGATTCAGCAGCAGAATGAATAAGTAGAATTTCAACATACATCTTGGTTATCTTGATTTCATCTTTCTCGCCCAAGTAAAAGAAAACATCAGTCAGTTTCCCTGTTGAAATGACATTCATTCATCCAGCACAGTTATAGGTTGGTTGTGGATACTAGAGTTCAAAGAAAAAAAAAATCAACAAAAGCATTCTGTGAGCATCGATTGTAATAAATTTGTGTGCCTGCATACATGTCTCATCTATGTTGACATTTGTTTTCCCAGAGTTGGTTATTAAAAATTGACCAGCAGATCATTGAAAATAATCTACATAGGCCCTGGCCAGTTGGCTCAGTGATAGAGCATTAGCCCGGCATATGGGTGTCCTGAGTTTGATTCCTAGTCAGGGCACACAGGAGAAGAGACCATTTGCTTCTCCACCTCTCCTCCTTCTCTCTCTCTCTCTCTCTCTCTCTCTCTTGCCCTTCCGTAGGCATGGCTTGATTGGTTTCAGTGCATCTGCCTCAGGCACTAAAAATAGCTTGGTTGTGAGCATCAGTCCCAGATGAAGGTTCCTGGATGGATTCTGAAGGTCAGGGTGCATACAGGAGTCTGTCTCTCTATGTCCCCTCCTCTCACTTCGAAAAAGAAGAAAGAGAAAAATAATCCATATAATATTTTAATGGTGAAAAACTAGTAAGGTGCAGTCAGGGAACTTAGTGGTAAGACTGTCGGACTAACTGACTTTGCCTCCAGATTGGGCATTATGCTGTCTCCTCAACATGCCAAATGCAGGGCCCTCTGTGTGCTTGATGACGATAGTGTATTAACACATGGTGGGTGCTTTAGCCATTGGGAAGCTAGAAGAAATGCCTGTTTTTGTTTTATTTTCTCTTTTTCCCCCCCTCACTGTACCTTTATATAAGAAGAACTGAATTGTGATTTGACTGACAGACTAAGAAATATCTGTAATCTGTATTTGCTGCGAACCAGCGCAGCTAGTAATTCCAGGTCCTGAGTGGGAACGGCACAGAATTAAGAAAATAGGCTTCAAGAATAAAAGAATGGGTTCAGGAAGGCTCTGCAAAGCTGCTGGCAAGAACAGAGCGCCCTCCAGACCGCTTCTTGCTTTATTTAAAGGGAAAAATGAGACCATTAACAAATCAGAGGTCTTTGATCACATTTCCAAGGCAACCCAAGAATTGTACCAAGTGCAGAAAACCCCCTCCATACATCACATCTTAACTTCACACCAAACAAAGGATAGAAGAAACTTGCCTCCAGTCTTTCTGGGGAACATGGGGGATAGTGTAAACAATCCAGCAACACAGCTTAGTAGCCTTTTGCAACCTAATCAGGCACGTGAGGTGGGGGGTTGGGCAGACTGTCAGCTTACAGCCAATTCCCTGCATCTCTGTCCCCCCAAAATTCTAAACTCCAAAAACCCTGTTGGCTTTTCGGTTCTCAACATGTATTTGTGGCATATAAATTCGCAAATGTTATACGTGATGGAGATAATGAGAGGGGATGTCTCTCTCGACCACGTGTCCACTCACGCTTCCATTTTGGAAATGAACTGAAGATGTGAAACTCTATCACTCACACGTCAGCGATGCAGGGAACCTGTCTGAGGTGCTCACAGCACACACACTCTTCAGGTCAGGGTCTAGACTGGGAACACGAAGTCACAATGTCCCAGACTGGGGCCTGGCAAGTCCTACCGGGAGCTTCGCTACCACCAGCCGGATGCCTTCCCCGGGGAAGCTCACACATCAGACAGCCCAGGGTCCAGCACACGGGACCATCCTTCCTGAGGGCCATCACTGAGCAGCTCCGACCCCTCCTCATGCCGAACTCTGCCGAGTTTTCAGCCAGGGAGGAGCAGGAAACCCAACTGCCACCCACTCTTTAGTAACCTTTGTCTCGCAGTGCAAAAGGGAAGTCTGGGATGCGCTCAGGTTGGGAAGTCTCCGGTTCAGTGATGGAACTGGGTCATACGGTACCTGGGTTAGTCTCTCTCACACACATACTCAGCTCCAGGGAGTCAGACTCCCTTGCACGAATAGAGCTGGAAGACAGAGGAGGGGACAACTGGGGGTGGCACAGAGAAGGGGAGCTAGAACCATGATAAAAATGCATCTGGGGGGCCTGACCTGTGGTGGCGCAGTGGATAAAGCATCAACCTGGAATGCTGAGGTCGCCGGTTCAAAACCCTGGGCTTGCCTGGTCAAGGCACATATGGGAGTTGATGCTTCCTGCTCCTCCCCCCTTTCTCTCTCTCTCCTCTAAAATGAATAAATAAAAATAAAAAAAAATGCATCTGGGCCTGACCTATGGTGGCGTAGTGGATAAAAGCGTTGACCTGGAATGCTAAGGTCATAGGTGCAAACCCCTGGGCTTGCCCGGTCAAGGCACATATGGGAGTTGATGCTTCCTGCTCCTCCCCTCCCTCTTCTCTCTCTCTCTTTCTCTCTCTCTCTCCCCTCTCTAAAAATGAGTAAGTAAAAAAAAAAAAAAAAAAATGTGTCTGGAGCTTATCCCATCTCCAGACTTTTCGACTTGCTTTTAAGCCCATACCTGCAATACTGGAGCTAGTTTAAACTATTTTTTTTTCTCTTACAACCTGAACCATCTTAACCGACAAGATGTGACGTCGGGGTTTGGAGAGTGCGTCGGTCACGTCGCCGTCTAAGGCAGAGGGGACACTAGCCTGGCCTCGTCCTCCTGCGGAGTCCTCTCCCGGGACCCTCTGCTTCCTGGCTGTCTCTCCGTCACCCCACCAGAGAGGACTGAGTGATGTTCTCCACTTTCCACATCCCTCCCCATTGTCACCTCTTGCCCCATCACCGCACAGTTCCTATACATATTGTCCAAATAATCACTCCATTTCCCTTCGGAGTAAGAGGGGGGATAAAAAAAAAAAGAAAAAGGAGGCGATGGGTGAGGAGGCTGAGCCAGATGCAATTTTTGACAATTCACAGAAACATCTGAGCACTTCCAATCCAGCCCCTTCCTGTTAAGGAACACTGGCTGACGGTGGATATTAGTTTTAGTTTTCTGACATATGTTTTTAATAATGATAATGCTATGAACCACTGCCTCCCCCCCACCCAAGCTGATAGCGCGCGCGCGCGCGCGCGCGCGCACACACACACACACACACACACACACAAAAACGCTAGTAGGGACCAGGATTTTTTTCCCCCTGAAGCTGGAGAATGCATTCTTGGTCTGACCTGGGGTCAATTGCCACCATCCAAATCTTGCTGTTCTGAGCACTTCTCTTCTGAAGATATTTCCTTCAGTGAAGAGAGAAGCCTTCGCTTGAGAAACCTGCTAAGCCATTGCTCTGAGCTGCGGCCACAACAGAGTAGAAACCTTCTTATTTTTTTTTTTTTTTTTTTTTCTTTTTTTTTTTTTTTTTTTTTTCATTTTTCTGAAGCTGGAAACAGGGAGAGACAGTCAGACAGACTCCCGCATGCGCCCGACCGGGATCCACCCGGCACGCCCACCAGGGGCGGTGCTCTGCCCCCCAGGGGGCGATGCTCTGCCCATCCTGGGCGTCGCCATATTGCGACCAGAGCCACTCTAGCGCCTGAGGCAGAGGCCACAGAGCCATGCCCAGCGCCCGGGCCATCTCTGCTCCAATGGAGCCTTGGCTGCGGGAGGGGAAGAGAGAGACAGAGAGGAAAGCGCGGCGGAGGGGTGGAGAAGCAAATGGGCGCTTCTCCTGTGTGCCCTGGCCGGGAATCGAACCCGGGTCCTCCGCACGCTAGGCCGACGCTCTACCGCTGAGCCAACCGGCCAGGGCCGAAACCTTCTTATTTTTTAATCTGGGACATCTTTCCCCACTCTTTGCTATTTCTTATTAAATTGATCAGTCAGTACACACTTCCATATTGTATGATTCTTTTCACAGATAAAGCATTTTGTCAGCTGCCGGACAGACTGAAAACGTGTCCACATTAGGACAGGCGGCTTCACTCCTGGGGACATGGAAGCTGGGGTTTTCAAAAGAATGAACTACAAGAAAGCTTGTTCTTGACATTGCATTGCAAGTGGGGGGTCTTTGACACCCTGTCGCCAAACTCTTTTCCTGCGAGAGCTCTACCTCTGGGCATGTCCCCAACCCCACGTTGTCACCCATCCCTCCCATCCTGGTTCCCTCGCTCAGCGTGGTCATCTGTGACTTGGCCTGTCCTTTTACATAATCTGCCACCATTAAGGGCAAGCTTGGCCCTGGATAGAAGCCACCCTTCAGTTTTGCATCCTAACCTGTACCTCCACCTCTATTCTTCATGAGCCAAACATTTAAGGCACAACAATACTTAGATTAACTTAAATATTTATAAACTGTAGGGTTCTTTTTTTTTTTTTACACACAATCCACATTCACTGTAGAAAATGTCAATAAGAGAAAAATATACTTAAATCTCACATTCCAAAGATAACCTCCACACACATCTGATGTACATATTTCCAGATTTCTTTGCATATGCATATCTGACAACATGTGTTAAATGTTAAATCCATATAACTATGTGAATTGGGAAGATATACTCTAAATTATATGAATATACATTCCAATGTGATGTGTCGGTGGTTATACTATGCATATAGTTTTGTAAATGACTCTTTCATTTGACTCAAATAGATTAGATTTTCTTTCTAGTAAGTATCTACATTCTTCATCATTGTTAACAACTGTGAGGTAGTCAGTCATATTAAGAGACCATTGTTTACTTACCTGCAATAAAATGCCACTTCCTATGATCCCAGTTACTTTTTTTTTTAAATTATGAATGTTTTTGGCATGAATTTTTTAGTGCTTCATTGCCTGGATTACATTCTGAGAAGTGCATCTTTCTTTCTTTTCTTTCTTTTCTTTCTTCCTTCCTTCCTTCCTTCCTTCCTTCCTTCCTTCCTTCCTTCCTTCCTTCCTTCCTTCCTTTCTGCCTTCCTTCCTTCCTTCCTTCTTTCTCTTTCTCTTTCTCTTTCTTTCTCTCTCTCTCTCTCTCTCTTTCTTTCTCTCTCTCTCTCTCTCTCTCTTTCTTTCCTTTTTATTTTTATTTTACAAAGAGAGAGGGACAGAGAGACAGGAAGGGAGAGAGATGAGAAGCATCAATTCTTTGTTGTGGCACCTTAATTGTTCATTGATTGCTTTCTCATATGTGCCTTGACCGGGGGCTACAGCAGAGCAGGTGACCCCTTGCTCAAGCCAGCAACCTTGCAGTTTCAAACCTGGTTCCTCTGCATCCCAGTCCAATGCTCTATCCACTGCACCATTGCCTGATTAGTCTCTCTTTTTTTTTAAATTAAGTGAGAGCCGGAGAGGCAGAGAGACAGATTCCTGAAGGCACCCCAACCAGGATCCACCCAGCAAGCCCCTAATGGGGTGATGCTCTGCCCATCTGTGGCATTGTTCCATTGCTTAGCAACTGAGCTATTTTTAGCACCTGGGGCTAAAGGCCACAGAGCCATCCTCAGCATTTGGCGCCCACTTGCTAGAGCCAATCGAGCCATGGCTGTGGGAGAAGGAAGAGAGAGAGAGAAGGGAAGGAGGAGTAGTGGAGAAGCAAATGGTCACTTCTCCTGTGTGCCCTGACCAGGAATTAAACCCAGGATATCCACATGCTGATTGACAGTCTACTACTGGGCTAACCAGCCAGGGCCAAGAAGTACGTTTTCAATGTAAAAGGATATGGATTCTTTTTAGAGCTTTTGACATACAGCCGATTTCACTCCAGAAATGTTGTACAAACGCATGCTTTTAGCAGTAGTCAGAGTAAGCTTGAGTGGAGTGGAGTGTTATCACCAAGATAAATGACTAGAGAGACCATGAAGATTGTTGTTGTTGTTGTTACCAATCAGTTAAATCTGATCAGTCGTGGTCAATACCATTACTCTGACCACTGCCTTAGGCAGAAAATAGAATTTCTGACATTATCAAAAACCTGCAATACTTGATAAAATTAAATAAATTAGTACGAAATGACCATGGACTTCAAAGAAATCAGACAGAAGATTCATAATATACTCATAGAGCAAAAATCACAAGTAATTCCTTCATACAATTGTTACGTCAGAGACGCAGCATTTCTATCCAATATATTCAGGTAAGTTCCAACTAGGTAAGTCTTGCCTAAGTTTCCTCTTTGGTTCCAGGCCTATATTTGCCTCCTAGCATGAAATACATGTACATTCATCTAGAGAGTTACAGAATTCAGCACTGCCCAAGTCCAATTTTCAATTCTTCTTCCCAGTTTTGCTATTTCTGGGGTAAGCACCGTCAAATCTGGTTTTCCTGCTCAACCCTACATGAGCTGTCATTGAAATCACTGCCAGTTCTCCTGCCCTGTGGTGGCGCAGTGGCTAGAGCACCTACCTGGAACACTGAGGTCGCCAGTTCAAAACCCTGGGCTTGCCCGGTCAAAGCATATACGAGAATCAATCAATGAACAGCTAAAATGAAGCAACTATGAGTTGACACTTCTTGTCCCCCATTCCCTCCACTCTCCGTAAAATCAATAAATAAAATCTTTAAAAAAAAAAAAAAAGAAAGAAAGAAAGAAATCACCATCAGTTTACTGTCTCTAATATCCTATTTCCCCAAAATAAAATCTGAGCCTCAGCTGCTTCTCTGAACACTGGACAACTGCTGATCTCCTTGCTATGTTTTCCCCATTTCTCATTCACTTGCTACTTATGACTAATTGATTTTTGCTAGGCTGTGACTCTGACTCAGTTACTCCTATATGAAATGCTATCAGTGACTCCTGACCGCTTGCTGGGTCACACCCACGTGGCACGACCTGGCGCAGCATGCCTGCGCACTGTTATCCAAGTCAGTGCTCCGTGAGGTTGTCCGGTTGCCTCCTGTCTCTTCTCTCCCAACATTCTCCAGTCTAGCTGACCTGGATTATTATTGTGCTCCACCTGCAGTCTATTCTTCTTCTTCTTCTTCTTTCTTCCTCTTCCTCTTCTTCTTCTTCCTCTTCTTCTTCCTCTTCCTCTTCCTCCTCCTCTTCCTCTTCCTCTTCTTCTTTTTCTTCTTCTTCCTCCTCCTCCTCCTCCTCCTTCTTCTTCTCCTTCTCCTTCTCTTTCTCCCCCTCCTCCTCCTCCTCCTCCTCCTCCTCCTCCTCCTCCTTCTTCTTCTTCTTCTTCTTTTCCAAGTGAGAAGAGGGGGAGACAGAGAGATAGGCTCCTGCGTGCACTCTGACAGGGATCCACCCGGCAACCCCACCTGGGGCCAATGCTCTGCCCATCTGGGGCCATGCCTGCAACAGAGCTATTTTTAGTGCCCGAGGCACAGGCTTCACAGAGCCATCCTTAGCTCCCAGGGCTGATGTGCTTGAACTGATCTAGCCACTGGCTGCAGGAGGGGAAAAAGAAGTAGGAGAGGGAGGGGAAGAGAAGCAGATGGTCGCTTCTCCTGTGTGCCTTGCCTGGAATCAAACCTGGGACTTCCATACGCCAGGCCAACACTCTACCACTGAGCCAACTGGCCAGGGCTGTGCTGTAATTTTACTATTGATATATACTAAGGCAGGCCACTCACTGCTCAAAAACCTTCAGTGGTCCTCATATCCCTAAGATATAGAAGATTATAGACTCAATGATTATAGACTCTGTAATCTTCATACAACATCGGGGCGGTTAGTTAATTCTTTTGCGGACTAGCACAGAATTCCTGGTGGTTGAAAACCACTGATATCGACCCCGTGATTGACCTGCTTCTCCTTCTTACAGTCTAGCCCCAGGGTATCTTCCCATTATGTTTCTAGATGAAAGCATCCAGGCTTGCAGTGCCGGCTGTACCATTTAGTTCAACGCAGGAAGCAGGGGGAGTCATCTACAGCTCTTGCTACGGGGAGTCGCTGAGTCAGAGTCATAGCATGGAAAAATTAATTGGGCATGAAGGGGATTCCTGACCCTTCTTAAAGCACATCCACACCTTTTCTCCCTGGATTGCTTTGTTGTACTTTTCTGGAATGCAAAATCCCACTCACCCTTCAAAGTCCCGTGAAGTACACGGAGCATTTCCATTTTATTTCACCTCACAGGGACACGTCATTCCCTTTACAGGCGGTCTTTGTCACAGATTGTCTGAGCCATCCACGAGACGTTCAGTTTGCTATTGCGGCCGCTATACATCATTGTCATACATTATCACGTAATGGGTTTTTAATGCGTGTTATTTGTCTCTGTGATTAGATTATACATTTCTTGAAATCTAAAATCATATTGTACACGTCTTTGGAGCCAACTAACAACTTTACATAACAACGTATTTGCTGCAGAGACGTTATTGATATTTGGCAAATATTGATAATGCATAATGAAGTTTGGGAAAGATGGTTGCTCAGGTATCTCTGGCTCCCTCTAGTGCTGGCCAAAATATAACATGTTGATACACGGTCTCATTTTATCCTGTTATAATTCTACATTCTATCAGATATGACTCAGAGAACACATTCAGCTACCAGAAAGAAATAATAAATATCATAGCCTAAGTGCTATGATCGACATTATACAAATTATCTCATCTATCTTGCCCCCCCAAATCAGGGGAGATAGTTGTTATTGTTCTCAGTTTACAGAGGAGGAGACAGAGGCACAGTGAATGTTGAGTGACTTGCCTACGTTCAAATGGTGGGATCTCCTCTCATTTAATTTTATTTTTCCAGCTTTATTTGAGATATAATTGACATGTAACATTGTGTGAGTTTCAGGTATAGAGATGATCTATGTGTATTATTATAAAATGATTACCACAATAAGGCTAGTTAACACATCTATCGCCTCCCATAGTTACAAAATGTGTGTGGGTGTGTGCACGCGTGCACGCGCGTGGGTGTGTGTGTTGAGACTTTTTAATATCTACTCTCTTAGCAACATTCTCTTATTTTTAGGTGAGAGGAGGGGAGATAGACATCGCATGCACCCTGACCAGGATCGACCTTGCAACCCCATCTGGGGCCGATGATTGAGTATCAAGCTTTTTCTAGTGCCTGAAGCTGATATGCTTAGATCCATAGCTATTCTCAGCGCCCTGCGGCCATGTCTGAACCAATTGAGACACTGGCTTTGAGAGAGGAAGAGGGAGAGAAGGGGGAGAAGGAAGGGGAGAGAAGCAGATGATCGCTTCTCATGTGTGCCCTGATTGGGGATCAAACTTGGGATGTCCGCATGCCAGGCTGATGCTCTATCCACTGAGCCAACCGACTACGGCACCTATTTCAGCATTTTATATGACAATCAAGAATGTGTGGTTCTGACAAATACAAGCGCACAGTAGGCAGTACTTAGTTTCGTATAAAAAGAATTGAGGAACTGCATATGTCAATGAAAACATGGCAGGGAAAAGCACTGTTCAAATGGCCAATGTACTCTCAAATTCCCAAGGGATCACTGTTTTAGAATAGGACTTACTCGGTGTTGCTTTGCATATAAAGAGCGTTCATTTAAACACTAATTATTTATTATCATTTAAAAATAGTCTTTTAAATGTCCAACTTTTCAATTAATGACATATTCATTACACGGGTTTGGTTCTAATGGATAATGTTTTAATACAGGAATATTAAGTCTGAAATGCATGATTGTTATTTGCAATTAAGTGATTTGCATAATAACTCATGCACTTTCTCATCGGTTAGTACCACCATTTATACTGAATTAAGGTTGAAACAGTGTCATTTTAAGTGGGCAAAGCGTATATAATGTCAACATCAGCACTGCTCTCCTGTTCTGTAGAGAGGGAATCATATCAATAAACAACAGACAAAAAAATAAATAAATAAAATAAAACTTACAAAATATATACGTAACTAAAAACAAAAACAACAGCCACATTCTGTGGCCTCCTCACAGGGAGGTAAAAGATGCAGAGGGTTTTGGGTGGAAAATGGTAAATTTTCTATATAAATACATGTTGAATTTCAACATTGCCTCTAGCTAAACCGCCCCGATATTTTGGGAAGAAACACAAATGAAAAGTCGCTCTTTCGCTCCCTTTCTCGTGGCCCCGCCCCGAGCATACATGACTATTAACAAGAGCAGCTGGTTCCCATTAACATGGAGAGAAGAGATCTATCTGAGGAATTATGATTTCAGTTGAATTGGAGGCCAGGAGAATTAGCTGGCCCCTCTGCGTCACATGCATTTGTAGTCAGACTAATCACCAGCAGGGAACAGATGTGAAGGTCTCGCGTTGAACTGCAGGGCAAGTGAGTCATATGTGCATGTGAGATTGGGGGGGGTGGAGGGGGGGGGAGCAGGCCTTTGGAAATAAGCTGTCATGTCATTCACAGCAGGCCTTCCATCTACTACAAGATCAAGTCTGACAACTTCTCTGTGGTCTTGTAAAAACCACCTTTACGTATGACCCAGGTGCTTGGAAATGCTGTTTTAAAAATAAGCGATTCTCATCTTTACAAAACGTGGAATTTGAAGGTCTGAACAAGACGTGGCGGGGGTGGGGAGAGACGTGGAATGCGCTGTAATAGCCAAAAGTTATAAAGTGAGTAGGAAACAGAGCTGCTTAGTGCCCAGAGAGCCCTGAAGCCTAAGCAGACAGACCTAGAGCTGCGGCCCGTCTCTGCCGACCCCTCGCTGTGTGGCCCTGGGAAAATCACTCAGCCTTCCTGATCCTCCTTCTCCTCGCGTGTAAATTAATGATATTTATTTTGCAGTGCTGTGGGGAGGATTCCACTAAGTCAGACCTCCTCTCTGAGATAACTTTAAGGATGCCCAGAGCCAAAGTCTTGATACATGTTTATTTCCTTTTTTGGTTTCTTTGACCTTCCAGTGGAAAAGCCCCTCATTTATCGCCTGCTGAAACTTATCTGCGCATAGCCATGTTCTCAGATAACGGCGGAGCCTGAATACCTTTGCTGAAGTAAGATAAACAGATCATACATTTCAGTTCTGCCTCGACCAATAATAATAATAATAAAAAAAAAATGGTGTATTCGTCTACAGTTTGGCCCCTGAGCCAGACGGGAGTCAAACACATTGACCTTGACATTCTCTATGAAGATGTGGAGTGACCGTTGTTGCTAAAGATGGAAGAGCGAGGTTGAGGGACGGACCTGATTTTTTATCGCCCTGTATTAGGAAGTATTCTCTTTGTGTGAAAAAAAGAATTGATTATAGAAAAGGTCCAGGAGTTTCCACATTTTAATAAAATACATAACCTAAGGAAGGAAAAAAAAACACAAAAACGTTCTAGAGAAAATGCGCCTCTTGTATGACCAGCTTGGTTATGAAGCTGAAGTCTTAGACACAAAGCCCCCAGTGTCCTTTGAGCAATGAGTCTAAGGTAGAGGTCACGAGGAGGAGAAGGCTATGCTTCCAAACGCCCATTCGAGAGTCCCACGGGGAAACTGTGACGGTCTCCCTAACCACACGCTGTTGAAACCGGGGGCTCACAAGAGGCGGAGTGATGAAACGAGGCTTATTTCACACTCTTGCTTCATTAGCTTTCAGGTTTGGGAGTGAAGGGTTATATAGTAGGTGATCGCCTGGGCGAGGAGAGCAGGGAGAGAGGCCTCATGGTCTGGCGGGAGAGACTTCCCATTCGAGCAAAGGGAAAGAGCGGGGTGGGGACATAATAAACTCTGACAGGTCCGCGCTGCGCGAGAACTGCTCCAGGCGTGAGAGGGTCCCTTGGAGGAGGAGGGCCACTGACAAGGGTTATCTATTGACGCTGCCTCGGTAATCCAGGGACAGGAAGCAGGGCTCGGGCGCTGCCTCGGTAGTCCAGGGACAGGAAGCAGGGCTCGGGCTGAGCTGTTGCAGGAGGAGGAACGGGACTTACCCTTGACCAAATGCCAACTATCTGCCAAGCTCTACACCAGGGGTCCCCAAACTGCGGCTCCCTAAGGCCATTTATCCGGCCCCCTCCGCACTTCTGGAAGGGGCACCTCTTTCATTGGTGGTCAGTGAGAGGAGCATAGTTCCCATTAAAATACTGGTCAGTTTGTTGATTTAAATTTACTTGTTCTTTATTTTAAATATTGTATTTGTTCCCGTTTTGTTTTTTTACTTTAAAATAAGATATGTGCAGTGTGCGTAGGGATTTGGTCATAGTTTTTTTTTTTTTTATAGTCCGGCCCTTCAACGGTCTGAGGGACAGTGAACTGGCCCCCTGTGTAAAAAGTTTGAGGACCCCTGCTCTACGCGCAGTCCCACTTAGCCCTTTCCATTCCGCTCCATCCTCAGCAACAATTCAATCCTTTTGAAGCCTTCTATCCCCTTTTCTGTAGCTGAAGTAGCCGAGGCCTGGTGCTGCTACGTAATGTGTTTGAGGAACCACGGCTGGTGAGTGATGGAGATGAGATTTTAACCCCAAACCTGGCTGAGTGTCAGCGCACCCCCCACCCCTTGCAGGGAGCTGTGCCCGGAAGGGAAGAGAGAACAGATTGATCTGAAATCAGAGATGGCTTTTCTTATCTAGAGTTTCCAAGGGGTGCTCTGTGGAACACTTGTCTTAGGGTTTATTTCCTCCAGAAGTAATTTGTCGGTTGCTGTGATGAAATAAAGGTGTGTAATTTATATTATTCTATAGTGCCTTTTTCAGAGATTCAAAGGCAGGTTGGCTTGCTTCCATCTCTGATGGTCTCTGTACTAAAAGAAAGAAAGTTATTTCACTCAGTTTCCCTCAGAGCTTCAAAATTTTCTTTTCACAAAATTGTGAGTCTCTGACGGAATGGGTGCTCTACCCAACGTATATATTTTAAATGCTGTTCCGAAGACCTGCAGGACATTTTCTGATCTTTCTCCTGTGGGATGGTTTCAACTGTCAATGGGTTTTAACCCACTCATGACTGAGAGCTCACATTGAATAGGAGACAAACTCTATTCATGGAAGACATGAGCGCAACTGCAGCCCACAGAGAGAGAACACGCTTTGTCGTGGGCTCCGATAGACAGTGCTCAAATTCTACCACTGCCTCTCTCTAGACAGGGGATGTAGGACAGTATATCTATCCCCCGTCTGAGCCCTGGTTGCCTTGATGATATAATAAGAATAATAAGAACTACTTAACAGGATAGTTGTAACAATTTGATGAAATAATAATTTGTATGAAATGCTCTGTAAACCACAAAGAGCTATTAGCGTCATTATTTTAACCTTGCTGTATCTTTAAATAATATTATTTTTTTCTTTGTGTGTCTTTTCTTGTTTTTTCTCTTCTTTTCTTTTTCAGTGAGAGAAGGGGAGGCACAGACAGACTCCTACATGTGCTGCCCCTTCTGGGATCCAACCGGCAACCCCGCTAAGGGGTGATGCTCTGCCCATCTGGGGCATCGCTTTGTGGCTCAACAACCAACTTCTTTCTAGTGCCTAAGGCAGAGGCCATGGAGCCATCCTCAGTGCCCAGGGCCAACTCACTCCAGTCGAGCCATGCTGCTGACGTAAAGGGAGAGAGGGAAAAAGAGGGAAAAAGAGGGAGAGAGAGGGAGAGAGAAGGAGAGAGAAAGAAGAGGGGGAGGGGTGGAGAAGCTGATGGGCACCTCTCCTGTGAGCCCTGACTGGGAATCGAACCTGGGACATCTATATGCCTGGCCGATGTTCCACCACTGAGCCAACTGGCCAAGGCCTCACATGTCTTTTCTTTGACTGGTTTAGAGAGGAAGTGAAGTCAGTCCCAAGCCTCCACGGAATTCTACTGTTGGGCCAGAAGGACAGGAGGACACTGCCTCAATTTGGTATTATTTACCTAAAATCAAGTCTTATCATCAGGCCTAACTGGACTCTGGGAATTCTCACTAAAACTCAGCATAAGATTCTCATTATTACTATTGTTATTTAGTTTTGTTCAGAAAATTCTGGGCAACACGTAGGCTGAATTACATGAAATCTCTTTTGTAGGTCAAAATGGGCACTATCTGTGATTTCTTTATTGTTCTATCTACAATACGTTTGAATATCCTTCAATGGATGAATCGAAGGGCCCTCAAGATACACACTTCTAGAATAAGCAGGTAATTAGGAAAAATACAATCTGTCAAACTGAAAACTTAACACAACTTTTTCTTCGTGATATTTTGATGACGTATTAAAGACTGTGTAGTGAACTAGACCTTAATGGGGAGGGGTTGCAGGACTTCCTCACGAAAAGGAGAATGAGCTCAGGTCTCAGCTCACGTAGCAGGTTGACAAGGACACAGAGATTTCTATTCACTGCCCGGTCTCATTGTCTAAAACTGTTAATGAAGTTGTTAGGTGAACAGACAATGACAACATCAGCATGTGGACATTGTCGATCTTTACACCGGGAAGGTCAAAGCTCCTGAGGTGTGTGACACTGTCCACACCAAACCATGTCACCGTCTAGCTCAGTCACTACCTCTTCCGCGATGCCACATTTGATCTCCAAGTTAAGGTGAAACTCTTTGCTTTCTGTTGTCTTTGTACCTGGATTTGTAATGATTACAACACAGGCAAGTATTTATAAAGCTGTTCCGCCTGACTGGTGATGGCGCAGCGGACAGAGCATTGACCTGGGATGCAGAGGTCACAGCTTGAGCACAGGTCACTGGCTTGAGCAAGGGGTCACTGGCTCAGCTGGAGCCTCCTATCAACGTACATATGAGAAAGCAATCAATGAACAACAAATGAATGCTTCTCATCTCTCCCCCTTCCAGTCTCTCTTTCTCTCTCAAAATAAAGAAGTAAGTAAATAAATAGTTGTCCCACCTGTAGACAAAGATGTCTGGGATGGAGATGAGACTTTGAGGGGGCCGTCTCAGTTGCAGAGGCATCTGTAAGGCCGTCAGTAGAGGGCCATTGGATTGGACGTGTGCACCTCCAGACGCTTTCGCAGGGTCTCATTGATGATGGACACGGTGGGGGGGGGGGCACCAGCCCAGGACCTCTGCCATTGGAGCCAGTGTCCCCGGGACCCGCCCAGGGTGTGTCAGCCATCCAGGCCTCAGGGATCTGTCCCTCTGATACAAAAGAATCACCAAAGGCAGATGTTCATGATGACCTATGTTTGTGTTTGGTGCAGAAAATTCTGGAAACTGTCATGCAGAATCAGCCCAGATGTCCAGCTCATGACAGGTGGGCCTGCCAGTTCTGTCCACTGGTCTCCTTGATTCCTCCCTTTCAGGTTTTGAAAAGTCAGAGGGAGTCTAGAGATCCCGAAAGAATTCCCAGTGCAAACCAATGTGTGTGCTGGAAATCTCTCTTCTCTCTTCAAGTGAGGTCATTCCTTTGGTTTCCCCTTAGGTTGTAGGTAGAAAGTGGGCTGGGTCACTGGAGGCACAAAGCCTCAGTTGGCCTGGGGGATAAATGTTAGTTTGGGGGTCTAGTGCAGAGGAGGGTGGATAAGGGTGTGGGGAGAAGAAGTTGATCAAAGTAGACCCCTTCACATTCAGGGTTCGTTCTGACCAGAGACAACAAATTCAGATACATCACACCTCAACACTCAGGACCTAGCTTGGATTATTGTTTCTAAGACTACTTTTATTTTTATTTATTTATTTTTTTGAGAGAGAGAGAGGATCAGACAGAGACAGACAGAGAGGAAGGGAGATGAGAAGCATCAATTCCTGGTTGTAGCACCTTAGTTGTTCATTGATTGCTTTCTCATATGTGCTTTGACTGGGGGGCTCCAGCAGAGCCAATGACTTTGGGCTCAAGCCAGTTACCTTTGGGCTCAAGCCAGCGACCATGGGATGATGTCTATGATCCCATGCTGAATTTGGCGATATTAGGGTTTTGAACCTGGGTCCTCAGCATCCCAGGCCAACGCTCTATCCACTGCACTGCTGCCTGGTCAGGCGTATCTTCCATCGTTATCCTAGTTCACTTCTTTTCATTCTTTCATTCCCTAAAATTAGTGAATGTGTGTGTGTGTGTGTGTGTGTATTTAAAGATTTTATTTATTGATTTTAGAGAGAAGAGAGAGAGAGAAGGGGGGAGGAGCAGGAAGCATCAACTCGGAGTTGTTGCTTCCTCTATGTGCCTTGACCAGGCAAGCCCGGGGCTTTGAACCAGTGACCTCAGCATTCCAGATCGGTGCTTTATCCACTGCGCCACCACAGGTCAGGCACGAATGTATATATTTTAAAGCAGGGAGTGAAGACTTGCTATGTCAAATATTTTCTTGCAAAAAATAAATCACCAGGACATAATCCCTTCAAATGCCACCTTTCAGCCGAGCTGCACTGGCGAGAAGCAGGCTGCCCAACCCAGTATCTAGAGAGAAAAGTCAGTGAGACAGGACGTGTCTGAGTCCAATTTCCCAGAAGCAGAGGATCCTGGGAACCGAGACAGCCCCCATGAAAGACAAGTTCTCACTCAAATACAAAGGGCGGAAAAAAGGCATTTCATGCAGATGGAACGGGGGAAAACTCCCATTTTTCTCCAGCATTCTGCTCCCTGGGAGAATCGGAGTGCACTCAGAACCGTGACAACAATAGCCCCAGCTGCAAGGGGCAGAAGGCAATTTATTAGGGAGATGACATTTTTAATGAGAAACACTCGCTGAAAGAGAACAAAAGGGCTTGTTTGGTCAGAAAGATGCTCTTGCAAGCTCCTCTGAAGTGCATGAAAAAGTAATTTCACTCACGCGTCAGACCTCGAGCAGGGAGATTTCCTCCACACAGGTGCCGAACAAATGGGACAAATGTCCTGAGAGGTTTACCAAAAGAGAAAGAAAGAAAGAAAGGAAGGAAGAAAAAGTCACCCACGGGAATTTTATGAGTTTGTGGCCAAGAAAATTGTTAGAAAATAATGAGCTTAAGGGGGAAAAAAAAAAAGAAGAAGGCTGAGATTGGCAATAGGTTACTGGATATACACAACTGTTCCTGACCATCTAAAATCAAACACAGGGGTCAGTTTCCAACTCAGGAAAATGGGAACCACAAGAGCAGCCACTGACCTTCGGACTTGCCCACTGGCCTTCCGCAAGGGCTTTGGTGAGCGTGCTTGTGGCTGGGCTCTCACAATGACCAGAATGTAGTAAGAGTTAGAGACCTGACCATCTGAAGCACAAAGATTATTGCCTCTCTAGTAGTAGTAATTCAGATGCTTCCAGGAAGGGCAAAGCTACCATTTTGGCTTGAATCTCCCTTTGAGGAGCATTCACTGTGCCCTAGTCTGGGACCAGCTCACACACAGGTGACACAGATGCACGCAGGGACCACTTTCTAAGATAACCAGAGCATCATCACAGTGTCCTCCGGGCTAACTGTAAGGGCCGAGGGGACATAGCCCATGTTCCCCCTAGGACCACCAGCAATGCTCTCTGGGCACCCCCAGGCCAGCTGTCCCCTCCCCAGCTCTGGCAGAGGCCTGTCTGCCTGGCTCAGGACCACCATGGTTCATGTAGGCTATTTTAGGTCAGGATCTCAGGACCGACTATGTTTAAAAATTCAGAACAAATTAAGCCTCTGATTCAAGCATTGAATCTGTTCACAGGACCCAAGTCCCGAGTGCCACTTGAGCAAGGTAACAAAGACACAGGTGCACAGTCTATGGGGCAGCCATGGGCAGCCAGAAGGGGCAAAAAGGGAGTTGCTGCTACCCCTAGGCTGAAAGGGCCAGATGTCCTGTAAATGTCTTGCCAAACTGCTGCCTAATAGGATCCCATGGTCCCTGCACCGCCGGTCTGACCACATCAGCGCCACGGCCACAACGAGGTGTCTACTGGCCCTCACTGGGGCACCAGTTACTACCCATGACTACACGCGATCTCTAGTCCTCACCAGTCCTCACCAGAGCAAATTCTATTCTTCATCCCCATATTTTCAGGCTGAGGGCAAGGGAAGCTGAGAAAGACGGGTGAGTTGTCCCAGGTCGCACACGCACTTAGTTAGAGGAAAGGAGGGCGGCCTGGTCCTCAGCAGCTGGTCATCCAAACAAGCATCACCTCAGGGGCCACACTCGCCGCACTCGGGCCCAGCAAGGGGGATCGGTAAACTGGGGGGGAGCGGCCATACAGGCCGGTGTTTAGAAACGAGGCCGGTGTTGCCCGTGGGGTGGCCCTTCCTGACTCCGGCAAGTGGTTTCTATAAATAAACCTCTTCGAAGCAGTAAATCACCTGGCAGCTCTTAAGCAGATGGGTGATGAACAAAGCCAGTCAAGTAATGCCCTTCCATATATTAACCTCATGGTGGAATCGTGTGTGTGTGTGGGGGGGGGGGGGGATCTTTCATCTCTCAACGAAGTGGGGTAGGAATTCAGTCAGCTGGGCAGCAGCTCAGGAATGAGGCAGAAAATGACAAGGATCAAGACCAATGAACACGTGCCACGGGGGTGCTGATCACTATTGGCGGTGAGGACTCTGCATCTGAGGAGTTCCTAGCAGCCTTAGCTTTTACAAAGCAGAAAGCAGCCCCCCCCCCAGGGCAGAAACCAGGCTGGCCCTAAGTAAGCCAGGGTGAGAGTGCTTTCAAGAATGAAGGACACAGTCCCATGTGTTTATCCTGTCTTTTATTTCACTTGCCCGTGGAGATAAATCAGCAAATATATCGCTGTGAGAGATGTCGGAGAGCTTACTGCCTATGTTTTCTTCTAAGATGCTTATGGTTTCACGCCTTACATTTAAGTCTTTTATCCATTTTGAGTTTATTTTTGTGCATGGTGTAAGTTGGTAGTCTAGTTTCATTTTTTTTTGCAGGTTGCTGTCCAATTTTCCCAACACCATTTGTTGAAGAGGCTGTCTTTACTCCATTGTATGCCCTTACCTCCTTTGTCAAATATCAGTTGTCCAGGCCCTGGCCGGTTGGCTCAGCAGTAGAGTGTCGGCCTGGCGTGCGGGGGACCCCAGTTCAATTCCCGGCCAGAGCACATAGGAGAAGCGCCCATTTGCTTCTCCACCCCCCCTCCTTCCTCTCTGTCTCTCTCTTCCCCTCCCGCAGCCAAGGCTCCATTGGAGCAAAGATGGCCTGGGCACTGGGGATGGCTCCTTGGCCTCTGCCCCAGGCGCTAGAGTGGCTCTGGTCACGGCAGAGCGACCCCCCCCCCAGGAGCAGAGCATCGCCCCCTGGTGGGCAGAGCGTCGCCCCTGGTGGGCGTGCCGGTGGATCCCGGTCGGGCGCATGCGGGAGTCTGTCTGACTGTCTCTCCCCGTTTCCAGCTTCAGAAAAAGACAAAAAAAAAAAAAAAACCACACACACACACACACACACACAAAATATCAGTTGTCCATAGAGCTGTGGGTTTATTTCTGGGTTCTCCGTTCTGTTCCATTGATCTATGTGCCTATGCACCCCCATGTTTATGGCAGCATTGTTTACAATAGCCAAGATCTGGAAACAGCCCAAGTGTCCGTCAGTGGACGAGTGGATTAAAAAGCTTTGGTACATATATACTATGGAATACTACTCAGCCATAAGAAATGATGACATCGGATCATTTACAACAACATGGATGGACCTTGATAACATTATACGGAGTGAAATAAGTAAATCAGAAAAAACTAAGAACTATATGAACCCATACATAGATGGGACATAAAAATGAGACTCAGAGACATGGACAAGAATGTGATGGTAACGGGGTGGGGTGGAGGGGTGGGGAGGGGGCGAGGAAGGAGAGGGAGGGGGTAGGGGAGGGGAGGGGCACAAAGAAAACCAGATAGAAGGTGACGGAAGACAATTTGACTTTGGGTGAGGGGTATGCAGCATAATTAATCAAATGTCAAAATAATCTGGAGATGTTTTCTCTCAACATATGTACCCTGATTTATCAATGTCACTGCATTAAAATTAATAAAAATATGATTAAAAAAAAAAAGAATGAAGGACAATCAGTATTTTTTAATCCCCCCCAAAATGAGTGAATTCTGATCAGCGCTTCCCGGTACAGGAAACTGGCCCCAAATTACAGTATTCACGGTCTCCATCTACCTAGCGCTTACGAAAGGGCATAGGAATGACAGTTACAGAACCCACACTACAGACAGACTATAATATTAATGGCTACTAGCTAGAGAAGACAGGTTGTGCTGTGCTGCCCGTGCTGTGCCTGGTCCCTTTCAGTCTTCCTGACAGCCCTACAAAAAGTGTGACTATTGTTCTTCTTTGAACACATTTAGGAAATGGAGGCTGAAACAGGCAATTTGTCCAAGGTCACAAAGCTCGTTGGAAAGGGGGTCAGAGCCATCTCCAGATCGGCCTGAAGCCAAAGCTAGTCATTTGAACCACTTTGCAACAGAATTAAGACCTTCTTCTTGTTTCAGTAATCGACCAAAATGACCAATAACCACCCAAAGATAGCAGTTGAGCAGCAGAGGCAAAGAATTCGAGTTTGGTGATGAGAACAGGGTTGTTTTGAGAAAGGAAGAGATGGGGAGTGCACTATAGAAAATAAATATCTCTCAAACTTGTAGAGCCCTTCCTATGATTCTGAGCAAGACTCCTACTGGTTAAAAGTCTGCAGTTTAGACCCTGGCCAGTTGGCTCAGTGGACAGAGTGTTGGCCCAGCATATAGACATCCCAGGTTCAAAACCTGGTCAGAGCACACAGGAGAAGCGAGCGACTATGTGCTTTTCACCCTTGCTCTCCCTTCTTCTCCTCTCACAGCCAGTGGCTCGATTGGTTCAGGCGTCGGGCCCCAAGCACTGAGGATAGCTCGTTGGTTTGAGCATCAGACTCAAGTGTTAAAAATGGCTCAGCTGATGCGAGCATCGACCCCAGATGGGGTTGCTGACGGTCCCGGTCAGGGTGCATGCAGGAGTCTGTCTCACTATCTCCCCTCCTCTCATTTATAAATAAATAAATAAATAAACAAACAAACAAACAAACAAAATAAGTCTGCAGTTTAGGAGTCAGACTGAATATAATGTCGTCTCTTACCAACGCAAACATTTACCAAGTCTATAGCTGAACAAATTAGGTAACTGCTGATTCTCAGCTACCCCTCTAAAAAAGGGGGCCCTAATCATCAAAATACACGCCCAAAAGAGAACTGTGGAGGTGCAAGGCATGCTACACGTAGAAAAGCATGCGTGTGTATGCGCTGTGCGTTCAAAGTTCCGCTGTGTTCGGGTCTTGGTGTGGCGGTCACTAGGTGCCTGGTTCTCCTCCTGGGCACGTGGGAGGGCTGCACTTCTCTGTCTCCCTTGAACTAAGTATAGCCACCCAGCTTGCCTTGGCTAACAAAAGGACAAACGTCATGTGCATCACACCTGAACAAACTTTTAAGGGCCACATCCCCTCCCTCTGCTGCAGAGATGGCAGAAGTCCCTATTGCGATGGAGCTGCATGAACTTGGGTCCACGAGGGGCCGCAGTGAGCAGAGCCCCTCTGACAACCTGCCCTGGACATCCAGCATCATTCAGAATTCAATTGCACTGCGTGATCCGCTGCATTGCAGGAACTGTATGTTTCTGCTGCGTAACACTCCCTATCCTGACCGGTGCGCTGACAACCGCCAGTGTGTCGGGAGGTATTTGGAAGGCTCCTTTCGGTTCTTCAATCACTAACGACTAGCTGAGAACTCCACGCCTTCAGCAGCAGATTTGATGTAGGAGGCAAAGGGGATGTTCTAGTTTGTCAATCACGTCTTTATTCCCGGATGAAACTCCCTCTTCGTCCCATCTTCTGCCTCTTTGCTTTGTCCCAAGTCAACGTGAACTGTGGCTTCGGGCTGGCTTCCCTCCTCTGTGCAGCCCACAGAGGTCTCTCAAGAGACTCTCCTGCACAGAAATTCTCCACCAAAGAAGCTGGGAGATGCTGTCTTACCTCCAGATGGACAGGCACAGGGAACCTCAAGAGAGAGACAGCCTTCCTAAACCCAGTCCGACGGCTGTCTCGTCATTGCATTGAACTTGTGATAAAAATACTAGCCCGAATACAACTCTTATCTTTTTTTTTTAATTATTTCATTAAAAATTTTTATTTATTTATTCATTTTAGAGAGAGACAGACAGACAGACAGAAAGGAGGAGCAGGAAGCATCAACTCCCATATGTGTCTTGACCAGGCAAGCCCAGGGTTTCGAACTGGCAACCTCAGTGTTTCCAGGTCGACACTTTATCCACTGCGCCACCACAGGTCAGGCACAACTCTTATCTTTTAGCAAAGGGAATATGGATTGTTTGGAAGTGCACTGGATTTGGCATCGGAAAATACGGTTCTAATACCGAGATGTATCTTTTAATGAAATAGATGAGCTCAGGATTCAAAACTGTTTCTATTTTGTGACAGAGAGAGAGAGAGAGAGAGAGAGAGAGAGAGAGAGAGGGACAGATAGGGTCAGACAAGACAGGAAGGGAAAGAGATGAGAAGCATCAATTCTACATTGTGGCTCCTTAGTTGTTCATCAATTGCTTTCTCATGTGTGCCTTGAGGGGGGGGGGGGGGGCTACAGCAGACTGAGTGACCCCTTGCTCAAGCCAGCAACCTATGGGCTCAAGCCAGTGACCTTGGGCTTCAAGCCAGCGACCTTTGGGCTCAAACCAGCGACCATGGGTCACGTCTATGATCCCATGTTCAATCCAGCGACCCTGCGCTCAAGCTGGTGAGCCCACGCTCAAGCCGGCGACTTTAGGGTTTCCAACCTGGGTCCTCTGCACCCCTAGTCCAACTCTTTATCCACTGTGCCACCACTTGGTCAGGCCAAAACTGTTTTTTTTTTTTAAGTCATTACGGACTCCAAGGGAAGAGTTAAGAGGGAAGGGGGGAACATAAACAGATTGCCACTGGTCGGGAGCACTTCCCCTGCTCCTCTGTCTTTCAGTGGACTTCTCGGGAAGATAATCCTTAAGAGAAGTTTATTTTGCTCCAGTATTTCCTGATGTAATGAATTTAGCCTCACTTGTGAGGAGTTCTCATCTCATCCTGAGCTGCCATCTCGCGACCCTTTCAGGAGAACAGACAGAAACATGGGTTTTGGGAATCTGAACTATCGGATTTGAATTGTAATTTTACTTTAGTTAAATTACTTAATGTTTCTCAGCCTGTGAAATAAAGAAAATAATACTTTCTTATTTTTTTATTTTTATTCATTTTAGAAAGGAGAGAGAGAGAGAGAGAGAGAGAGAGGAGGAGGAGGAGCAGGAAGTATTAACTCCCATATGTGCCTTGACCGGGCAAACTCAGGGTTTCAAACCGGTGACCTCAGTGTTCCAGGTCAATGCTTTATCCGCTGTGCCACCACAGGTCAATAATATTTTCTTTATAACGTTTTTTTGAGACTGAAATTTATGTGATGTGTGAACACTTAGCTACATGTAGCTAAGTGTCTGGGGCTCAGGAAATACTACTGAACTTTGTATCTTTTCTCTTAAGCTAATCTTTCCCAAAGATGACCAGTTCCAGAGAGTCTTTATTTTTAATAGTGTATACTTAATTTTCATAAATTAAATGTATTGGCACATGATAACTCATCTCACTATGGATCAGAAGATTTAGAGGGTCTTAAATCAGCATTCGCCTCTTCCAAATAAAGACAACCTAAATGATTAACTTTGTTATAACTGAGATAATTGCAAATGTACATTTTTTTAAGGGACTGGCCTTGTATTACTCGTTTGCATAGAAATCAAGATAAGTATATCTTAATTCATAAGAATATTCCCAAATCTCAATACTTCATAGCTACAACTCTGCTACAATGATCTGTTGCTGCTTATGAAAGATAATGCAGTTATATATATATATATAAACATTTAGAAGGAATTTTCATAGGAATCATATTATTTTTACATGGGATATTAGAAATGAGTAGCTTAATAAGAAAAAAATGTGAGACTATGAAATAAGTCAAAACAAAACCAAAAAGGTATCCTGCCTAGCTCACTCATCCAAATGATCTCAGCCCTTCATTGCCTTTGACCTGTTTTCCAACCCTGTCAGTTGGAGAACACTGATGAGATTGAAAAAAAATTCTTAGCCTGACCTGTGGTGGCGCAGTGGGATAAAGCGTCAACCTGGAAGGGCTGAGGTCGCCGGTTTGAAACCCTGGGCTTGCCTGGTCAAGGCACATATGGGAGTTGATGCTTCCAGCTCCTCCCCCCTATCTCTCTCTCCTCTCTCTCTCTCTGTCTCTCTCTCTCTCCTCTCTAAAATGAAAAAATAAAAAAAAATTTCTTGAAAATCAACTGTGTCTAATGCAATGCAACACTGACTGCCCTGTGGATAGACCCATTTGTATCAATTTGGAAATTCATTTTAGAATTTCCGATTCCTTACATGCACCTCTGCTCTTTGAAATCTCCTTTGAACAAACTATAACATTTTTGCCAATCTTTGATACCTTTTCATTCAGTATTTGTATAAGAGGCACAATTATATCATTTCTTTGAAAGTATTCTTGAATAGTTTTAAAGACAGTTTACCTTTCTGATTTGGACTGAGGAAGAAGGGAAAAAGAAAAGAGGACATATTCCTTTTTACTAAGGCTCTGGACTCTAAAGAGACATCATAGATCCCCATTTTCCTTTCTCCACCTCTAGTAAGACTGGAAAATATAAACCTTGGGGGAACCTCAGGCTGGATCTCTGGGTTATAATGAAGATACTTGAGATCAAGGGGGAAAAAAAAGAAGAGATTCCCTCCCTCTCTTTTCCAAGTGAGGAGGGGAGATAGACAGACAGACTCCTGCATGTGCCCCGATCAGGATCCACCTGGAAACCCCCATCTGGGGCTGATGCTCTGTCCATCTGGGGCTGGCTCGTAACTGAGCTATTTTTAGCATCTGAGGTGGAGGCTCCATGGAGCCATCCTCAGTGCCCAGGGCTGATGAACTCGAACCGAGAGAGACATGACTGCAGGAAGCGAAGAGAGAAAGAGCGAGAAGGGGAAAAGGGAGGGGTGGAGAAGCAGAGGGTCGCTTCCCCTGTGTGCCCTGACCAAGAATCAAACCTTGGACATCCACACACCAGGTTGATGATGCACTACCCATGAGCCAACAAACCAGGGCCAAGACGAGATTGTACAGTCAAAGGCTTGGGGAAATTCATGCATTTGAAAATGTTTTAGTTTTGTTATCTTTAAAACATAAATATATGTAGAAGGTTTACTTTGTAAGTCAAGTTATTTGTTCCTTGTTTTGGGGTTCTAGGTCATTTTCTTAAAATCGTACTGGACCATGGTTTTGTAAGTGGATGAGCAGGGACAGCTGGCTTTAGCAGGGCAGATGGTCCAATATGATTCCCTCCAACGAGGAGGCGGCCAACCTCACTGGGCAGACCTTTTCCTTATCCGTAGCGTCTCTCTTGCTCAATGATACGCAGCTGAAGGAATTATTTGGGGGAAATGAGCCCTGAGGGAGAGCTAAAGGAAACTCAGCCTTGTAAATGAAGAGACCTGCATGGTCTTTCCAACCAATCAGAGTCGGATAGACAGGGTCACGATGAGAACACAAAGCGTCTGTCTGGAATATCCAGCCTGTTCCCAGAAATGTCCTTTTCTTCCAAAAGGTTGATGAACTAATTCACCAATCTAGTAACTGATGTTAATATAGAACTAAATTTATTTCTGAAGGCTTAAAGGAGATAGCAACTTTTAAGCAACCACATCATTGTAAGTGAGAAATGATAAAGATAAATGTAAAGAGAATAAAAAGTGGGGTGAAACACTTTCAGAGGGAGAAATTGGAAGTAAAGAAAAAATTTTCATTACTTTTTATTTTTATTTTTTATTTTGGTTTGGCCAGAGAGATACAGCTATATCCTAAAATGGGATATTAGTAATAAGAGTCCTATATATATATTTTATTTTGCATTTCCTCCATTAAATCCAGGATGCTAAACTATCTTTAAAATAATTGATCACCGGGGGTGAAGGGAAGGGAGTAAAGAGGAACAAATATACGATGATGGAAAATGATTTGACTTTGGGTGATGAGTATATAACATAATCAATCGTTTAAAAGCTATAGAAACATTTACCTGAAACCTATGTACTCTTATTGATCAATGTCACCCTGTTACATTGAGTTTTCTAAATAAAATTTTAAAAGATAATAATAATTGATCACTAATGGCCAGTGAAGACACATGATCTATTCTTCGTGACGTACTGGGTATAAACAACTTAACTGAGTTTGGAGATAAGTATATACATCGGTGACCTCATCGCTACAATCTATGCCATAAACGTACACATCTGCTTTAAAAGTCTCCTCTTGCCCTCTTTTATTATTATTATTACTGTTATTACTTTGTGTGTGTGATAAAAGCAGAACATAAGAGCTACCATTTTATAAATTGTAAAGAAGATAATGCGGTACTGTTTGCTATAGTCACTGTTCTGTACATATGGTGGAAGTCCTCACGTTGTACCTTCGGCTACCGCTCCCTGTTTCCCCCTCCCACCAGCCCCGAAAAAAACACCATTCCACCCTGTTTCCATGAGCTTGACCATTTCCGATTTCTGATACAAATGGTGTCGGGTATTTATCCTTTAGTTTCTGACTGATGCCATTTAGCACAGTGTCTTTGAGGGTCATCCATGGTGTTGCAAATTATAGTATCTCTTTTTTTCTTAGGGCTGAATTACATTTTATTGTATGTACACACACCATATTGTGTTTAGATCAACAAGATAAGGCAGGCTTCCATGTCTTGGCTCTCATGAATAACGTGGCCATGAACAGGGCCATGTAGATAGATAGATGTCTGTCTGAGATCCTGATTTCAATTACTTCGAATATATACTCAGAAGTTGCATTGCCAGACTGTGTAAGGATTCTCTTTTTAATCTGTGGGAGGAAGCCCTGTGCTGATTTTCTTAGTGGCTGCACCATTTTCATTCCCAGCAGCAGTGCACAAGGGTGAGAACGAGTGAGGTTAAGAATTTCTGTGCTCCTCGCCAAAGCCAAACTGTCACCGAAATAAGGATATTGCTCTCATATTTCTCTCTTTCTGCCATTAGTGAAAAAAAAAAATGACGCTTATTTTCTCTATTTAAAAAATTTTTAAAAACGCTTGACCCCACTTCTCTCCATCAATGACTGTGCCGTTCCTCTGTTCCCCTCTATAACAACATGTCAAATGGATCTTTACTTGATATTTCTAATTCCTTCTCCCCGTTATTTCTTAAACCCATTCCAATTAGGTTTTTGCCCCTAAAACTCCACTGAAAATGCTCATGTTGGGGTCATCCTGTGTGGGTTGGTTAGCTCCTGTCCTCATCTCGCTGGGCCGGTCAGCACAGTGGACAGTACCTGTCGGTCCCCTCCCCCCCCCCCCGCTTTCCCCACCGCCACCCACCACCTACCCCCACTTTTCCTTCAACTCACTGTCTGCTCCCCTCTGGCATTTTTTTTTCTAGTGAGGGAGAGAGAGAGAAAGAGAAAGGGAGAGACATGAGAAGCATCAACTCATAGTTGCGGCACCGTAGTTGTTCATTGATTGCTTTCTCATATGTGCTTTGATGGGGGGGGGGGGTTCCAGCTGAGCCAGTGACCCCTTGCTCAAGCCAGCAACCTATGGCTTCAAGCCAGTGACCTCTAGGCTTCAAACCAGTGACCGTGGGGTCATGTCTATGATCCCACGCTCAAGCTGATGACCCTATGCTCAAGCTGCTGAGCCCTCACTCAAGCCAGGTGAGGCCACACCCAAGCCAGCGACCTCGGTTTTCGAACCTGGGACCTCAGCATCCCAGGTCGACGCTCCATCTACTGCACCTGGTCAGGCACCCCTCCGTCACTTTTCCTCCCCTTGTCTTCTTGACCTTTGACCCGTAGAGCATCCTGCGGTGGAAGCTGTGGGCTTCAGCTCTCCCCTATCTAAATTCCCCGAGGGAACTCATCCATGTCACGGCTTCGAATTCTATCAGTGGCAATAGGGTTTGGTAGCTGGTGAGGGTCCCCTTTCTGGCTTCCAAATGGCCACCTCTGTGCTGTGTCCTCATGCTGGCCTTTTCTTGATACGAGCACACAGAGAGAAAGTCCTCCTCTTCCTCTTATAAGACCGCCAATCCTATTAGACTAGGACCCCATTCAGCTGTAACGACCTCCTAAAAGCCCTCTCTCCACAGTTGTCCCACTGACTTCCACATGTGGATCTTGACAGGATGCAATTCAGTCCGGAACAGGGGCATCTAATCGTGGACTGTCCCTGACGCTTGAAATGCAGCCAAGAGTTCTCCTCCTCCTTCCCAGGGGCGGGAGGGACACACGTCCACCTGCCTCGACTTAGCGGTGCAAACAGTCAGGCTTGCAAAGCTGCAGGAGCACAAAGGAACCGGGGTTGCCAGGATCAGGGCCTCCAGGTGTATGTGTCCCTTCGCCACCGGAGCCCCGAGCGCTCTCTGGGTTTCCTGTCCAGCCTGGACACCGGAGGCGGGACGCTTGCTCTCCGAGAGAGAGCCGAGAATCTGTGCGATGCTGACGGGTTGCTCTAGCCCAGGGGTCCCCAAACTTTTTTCACAGGGGGCCAGTTCACTGTGCCTCAGACCGTTGGAGGGCCGGACTATAAAAAAACTATGAAAAAATCCCTATGCACACTGCACATATCTTATTTTAAAGTAAAAAGACAAAACTGAAATAAATACAATATTTAAAATAAAGAACAAGTAAATTTAAATCAACAAACTGACCAGTATTTCAATGGGAACTATGCTCCTCTCACTGACCACCAATGAAAGAGGTGCCCCTTCCGGAAGTGCGGCGGGGGCTGGATAAATAGCCTGAGGGGGCCGCATGAGGCCCGCGGGCCATAGTTTGGGGACCCCTGCTCTAGCCCCTCGACAGTGTCCCACCTGCAGCCAGCTGACACTCACGCCGTTCCGACGACAACAAATACCCTTTCAGTGCAAAGCAGTAAATCTCCTTTTGTTTGAGAAACAGTCCTTTGGGATTTCTGCTTTTGCTCTCAGCTAACTCATAGGAGGAAAATTGTATCCTCCTGGCCCAGAGAGAAGGCGACAGGCTAAGTAACTAGAAGGTTCCCGATCGCCCCGCAGCCAAGCCACAGGTAGGAAAGGGGGCCTGTGCCTTGTCCTAGAAAACTCTTCCTTTGGTTGGGACTGCTGGAATCCAAAGATCGTCCTTCTTTCCCCATCTGTGTCCCTTTCCCGGAGCCACCAGGCCTGTGTTTAATCCTTCCGGGGTCTCATTCTCAGTTGGCAAACACCTCAGCCCAAGTGTGAGCCACTCGAGGAGTCACGGAAGTGTGTCCCCCACAAGTAGAGGGGAAGACAGAACGCTATGGAAAGTCATTTCTAGTAGTAGGTAAATACAAAATAAAATATCTGAATGTAACTAAATATATACGAATATGTATTTTTTTAACCCCAAGACAACTTTGTTGTGTTCCGTATATCACATATTATTTTCCTCATGTCAAGTTTGACCTACATTTGGACTCACACAAAATATTAAGTCAAGTTCTCTCTCCACCAGCAGTACAACAAGACAGTTAAGTGTGAGGGTGTCCATCCTGTTATTAGAGGTCACAGCCTCTACTGCTGGTTGAATGCTGGACAGTTAACATCAGTGAGTCCAGGTTTCCTGGGCTCTAACAGACACCAGGATGGTACTTAGCTAATAGGCATCCTCGACACCTAGACATCATTCATATGCAGAATTATCATGGTGCCTGCTATGTACTAACTGCTCAATAAATGCTACTGTTACTATTTTTACATCTCCATGATCCATTACAGAGCTAGAAAGTGGGGATAATATTTATACATATGTCACAGGGTGCTGGACGATGACATGAACACCCGAGCAGGTACAAGTATCTGAAACATTTTCTGACTCATAGTCTATAGTCCATAATAATTAGATATTCTTCTCCTACTTCATCTTGTTCTTGGCCAACTAATTCATTATTTTTTGGTATACTCTACTTCTCTTAAATAATTATAAAGGACAAAAGACTTTTGTAGGAAAAGGGCCTCTTGGGTTGCTCTTTTCAGATCTTTTCTTTTTTTTCTCTTCTTTTTTAAGTAAGAGGAGGGGAGATAGAGAGACAGACATCCACATGCGCCCTGACTGCAGTCCACCAGTAGCCCCCTTCTGGAGCTGATACTCTGCTCATCTGGGGTCAATGCTCGCAACCAAGCTATTTTTAGCACCTTAGGAGGAGGATCTACAAAGCCATCCTCAGTGCACTTGGGGCTGAAGTGCTTGAGCCACTGGAGCCATGGCTGCTGGAGGGAGAGAGGGAGGGAGGGAGGGAGGGAGAGAGAGAGAGAGAGAGAGAGAGAGAAAAGGGGGAGTGGGAGGGGTGAAGAAGGAAATGGTTGCTTCTCCTGTATGCCCTGACAGGAAATCAAACCCAGGACATCCACATACCAGGCCATCGCTCTACCACTGAGCCAATAGGTCAGGGCCTCTCAGATCTTTTCAAAGCAGTGAATATCAAACCTAAGTCTTACAACTAATTATAGGAATTAATATGTCTTGCTCTGGGCATAATTTGAGAAAATTAATCCCAGCCTTCACATTGCCTTTCAGATGGTTACAGTAGGTGATGCCCTCTCAGACAAATCGGCTATACTAAAGTTAAAATGACTTTTCATGGCTGGAGGACACAAGTCACCAACAAGAAAGATGATCTTAAAAATTATTAAGAACAAAGTCTACTTCCCTGTTAGAATTTCTATGTTTCAAAAGTTAAGTGTTTTTGTAAAAAAAAAAAGGGGGGGGTTTAAAATGTCTCAAGAACAAGAATCAACTTTATTTAATCTTTGAAATGTAATTGGCTTTGCACTACTCATTTGTGGATTCTGTGACAAATTGGTTTTAGACTTATCAGGTTAAGGCAGGTGACTTGGTTATTTTTTTTCTTGAAAGGCAAATACGGCAGGATTGACGGGCTATGACAGATGGAATATTATTAAATGTACAAGTCTAAGTGAAGTTGGCTAGTTAAAATGGAAACTTTTATAATTTGAGTCATAAATGATATTTTTATCAACCATGGGTGAAAAGGAATTTAGAACACAAATTGTCTTAAAAGACCATCGTCAAAAGCGCCATGGACCAGTGCATCAGTATGTTAAAACATCTATTCTAGACACATTCCCCTCAGGCATACTATAACATTTCAATCATCTTGATTTTCTACGGGTTTCTGAATGCATCTTGACTGACAGAGTTAGGGCAGGGTGGTGGCCAACCTGTCAGGCGCTCCACAGAGTCAAGGATACAGCCAAGTTTCACGTACAGCCATGGGCAATTCTTCCAGTGTTCTTACAAAGTCGAGACTCCAGTGGAAAGCTGAAGTCAGTGAATCAGAAAGGGACTCTGGCTGGGTCACTTACACAAAGAGATGGACCCAGTAAGGTGCAAATACTCAATCCTAAAATATCGTACCAAGGGTTGTATATTGAGAAAGCTGAAGAAGAAGGGGCCAATATTTCAGGCAGGGAGACTGGGTCAGATGAAATAGGAGATGTGCTATTGTGTGCGTCTGGTTTCTGGTCTTGCACGTGACTCTCACATGCATAATAAATCAGAAATGGACCCCAAATCATTTTCTAACGTAATTCTCTGAATGGTGGCCATAGTGTATCCATAGTTCTAACGAGGAACTATTACAACCATAGCTCTTAATTATGTTCAGGTCTACTGCAAATACTAAGAATTGACCATGGACACAAAAAGAAAGGGAAAAGAAACATAAGATTATACATATTGTTAATAACTTCTGCCATCTTTAACTTAAGAAATCATACCTTTCACAAACTCCTCAAAGATAGGGACTATGATTTATTCACCCATGTAGATGACACAGTCCTACACAGTATCTGAATCATATTTACTGAATGGATAAAGAATAGTTACAGACAGGCCCTGGCCGGTTGGCTCAGTGGCAGAGCATCAGGCCGGCGTGTGGATGTCCCGGGTTCAATTCTGCTCAGGGCACACAGGAGAAGCGACCATCTGCTTCTTCACCTTTTCCCCTTCCCCTTCTCTCTCTCTCTCTCTCTCTCTCTCTCTCTCTCTCTCTCTCTTCTCCTCCTGCAGCCATGGCTCAATTGGTTTGAGCACATTGGCCGGTGAACTGAGGATGGCTCTGTGAAGCCTCCACCTTAGGTGCTAAAAATAGCTGCGTTGCAAGCATGGCCCCAGATGGGCAGAGCATCAGCCTCAGATAGGGGTTTCCAGGTGGATCCTGGTCAGGGTGCATGTGGGAGTCTGTCTCTCTATCACCCCTCTTCTCACTTGGAAAAGAAGAAAAGAAATGAATAGTTACAGATGGTAGGAATAAGTTATCAGTGTCAATGGACAAGTCATTCCTTTTATTGTGCAAGTTATTATTAATTTTTATTATGAATAGGAAGCATGTACAAAATTTTTGCATATAACACACAGCATAGGCCAAAATCGATGTATATAAAATACATACAAATAGATTATTTTAAGAATGGTTTTAAAATATTATGTATATAATAGAAGACTATTTTTGCTTCCCATTCTAGTCAGTCCATAACCCTATATGTGGGAGACTAAGAGAGTAACATCTGGCAGACTGAAGATTTCTGTGGTCTTCGTTGGCTTGGCCAGGAGGAGGGCTTCCTAACTTGACATGGAAAAACATTGACAAAAACGACATCAATAATATGTGTTTGACGGAGTGAGAATCCCACGTAAAGGCAGGAGACATCATGAGGAAGTGACAAGTTACACAAGAAACTGAGTTAATTGATTATACTCATATGGGCCCGGGTAAGAACTAAACTTATTTTGAAAGAATTAAAATTTCAGTGATAGCCAGAAACTAAACATTTAGCCATTCACTTTCTATTGGGATTTTTAAAAATTCCTCTTGGTTATGTAGGAACAGGCTTTTACCCTAAAACCACTTTTCTCTGTATTTACTAATAGAGATCTGGAATCTTTATGGATTAATGGGATCGCCACTCTTCTGATAAAAATGAAGGAGAGAAAGAAGAAGGTGGACGCTTGCTCTTCATGTCTCGGTTCCATTAAAGACCACAGAACTTCGGCCCTGGCCGGTTGGCTCAGTGGTAGAGCGTCGGCCTGGCATGCGGAAGTCCCGGGTTCGATTCCCGGCCAGGGCACACAGGAGAGGCACCCATCTGCTTCTCCACCCCTCCTGCTCTCCTTCCTTTCTGTCTCTCTCTTCCCCTCCCGCAGCCGAGGCTCCATTGGAGCAAAAGATGGCCCGGGCGCTGGGGATGGCTCCTTGGCCTCTGCCCCAGGCGCTAGAGTGGCTCTGGTCGCGACAGAGCAATGCCCCGGATGGGCAGAGCGTCGCCCCCTGGTGGACGTGCCGGGTGGATCCCGGTCGGGCGCATGCAGGAGTCTGTCTGACTGCCTCCCCATTTCCAGCTTCAGAAAAATACAAAAAAAAAAAAAAAAAGACCACAGAACTTCACGCTTTGACTTCTTGTCAATATCTGTCTGATCAGAAACACCATCTTGAAATTACTCCTGATCTCGTTTTCCATTCGGAATTATTTTCATCACACTGGTCAAAGCGACGGTTTCTTCATAGTCCTCTCCCTTTTTATCAAGCCTCTGGGTTCAACACTCACATTTGAAAACATATGGGCTTTGCCTGACTGGTGCTGGCACAGTGGACAGAGAGCCGGCCAGGGACACCAAGGATCCAGGTTTGAAACCCTGTTGTCGCCAGCTTGAGTGCAGGGCTACTGTCTTGAGTGTGGGATCAGAGACATGACCCCATGGTCGCCGGTTTGAACCCAAAGGTCACTGGCTTGAGCCCAAGGTCACTGGCTTGAGCAAGGGGTCACCAGCTCGGCTTGAGCCCCCCCGGTCAAGGCACATATGAGAAAACAATCAATGAACAATGAAAGTGACACAACTATGAGCTGATGCTTCTCATCTTTCTCCTTTCCTGTCTGTCTCTGAAAAAAAAAAAAAAGAAAGAAAGAAAGAAAGAAAGAAAGAAAGAAAGAAAGAAAGAAAGAAAGAAAGAAAGAAAGAAAGAAATGGGCTTTTTAGACTTAAGTATCCCTTCATTTTGCTCCATAAATTTCGTTTTTCACCTATTTTTCAACATTTGCCCTATATTCTAGACAGGTAGACACCTCTCCATCCTGAAAACATACAAGCTTACTTCAGTACATCTCACAATTTCTTACCCATTCACCCACTGATGGACACGGGCTGTTTCCTCATCTTGGCTATTATAGAGAACGCTGTAGTGAGCATGGGGGGGTGGGGGGGGGTGGATATATCTTCCCAAGTTAGAGATTTTTTTTTTTTCCAGATAAATACCCAGAAGTGGAGTTGCTGGATCCCATGGTCGTTATATATTTTTTGAATTCTGGAACCTCCGTACTGTTTTCATAGTGGTCACACCAATTCCTACCAGCAGAGCACAGGGATTCCCTCTTCTCCACATCCTCACTGATACAGGTTATTTCTTGCCTTCTTGATAAGAGCCATCCTAACAGGTGTGATGTTTTCCTGTGGTTTCTGATGCGCACTTCACTCATGACTAGGGACTTGAACGTCTTTGCCATTGTATCCATTGTATCGGTTGGCCATCTACATAAAGGGAAAGATGCGTTCGTAGATTGGAACCCCCAGTATTGTTCAAACCAGAAGAGCCCGCGCTCAAGCTGGTGACCTCGGGGTCTCAAACCTGGGTCCTTCCGCATCCCAGTCCGACGCTCTATCCACTGCGCCACTGCCTGGTCAGGCCGAAACCCCAGTATTGTTAAGGTGGTGACTCTCCTTCAACTGATCTATCAATTTCATGTAATCTCTTTCAATGTCTTAGACAATATTTTATAGAGATTTGTAAGCTTACCCTGAAATTCACATGAAAAGTCAGTTCCTTTTCCTTTGGACACATCTTCATTGGTCCTTGAGTGCTGCGTAATTTTCCTGCACACAAGATGTTCTAGGCTCAAATTTATACTTCTCTTGAGCCAGTGCTGGGTGGCTAATGGTGTTTAATATTAGAAACCATTTCTTCTTTATCAATTCCCTACTCCCTTCGGTTAGAAGTCTAAAGAGGCCCGAATCTACAATAAACATCTCCAATAAGTGCAGGCGAGATGAAATCTCATCATAGTTATCTGGGGACATCTAAGAGTTCTGTGAAAAACGCGTCGGTAAATGAAAAGCAACAAGGGGGGAGGACTCTGGCTCTCTCTGGTGTTACTTCATTGGGTGGCATTTGTAGGTCACCTACGTAGTCATAGTCACTGTCCCCAACTGTAAAGATAATCAGCTGCTTCCTACGAGTTCTCGGAAAATTAATTTGCTAATGCCTTTAAAGAGGTCTGAGGAGCAAATGCACCACACATATGCTAATAGTATTATCTGAAATGGTTCTCTTGTTCCTGCCTGAAGCTGAGGTGACTAATTCACAGTGTCATTATGAAACCATATACGACACACATTAACTTGAATACCCAGTCTGCATACATCCGAGGGGTGACACTGCGGCAGAGACATGCAAGAAGCAGGTTAGCCATCCCTTTGGGGCCGAGGACTTCCTGTGTGACTGAGTCCTGGGCGGGGCCACATAGGATAGGCGGGGCCAGCAGAGGAAGCACCAGGCCAACCCACAAACTCAGGAGACATGACTCCGTGAGGTTGAGTGCTGGAGTGGCGGAAGTAGAAGACTGAGACTGAGGGTCCCTAACAAAAATACTTATGGAGCACTTATTCTGGGCCGGGCACTGTCCAAACCCTTTCAATATAGCTCATGGAATCCACTTAAGAACCCTATGGGTGGCCCTGGCCGGTTGGATCGGTGGATAGAGTGTGGTCTGGTGAATGGATGTCCTAGGTTTGATTGCCGGACAGGTCACACATGAGAAGTGACTATCTGCTTCTCTCCTCTTCTCTCCCCCCTTCTCTCTCTTCCCCTCTTGCAGCCAGTGGCTCAACTGGTTTGCGTGTCAGACCCGGACGCTGAGGATAGCTCAGTTGATTTGAGCATAGGCCCTAGACGTGGTTGCCGGTTGAATCCCAGTTGGGGTGTATAGCAGGAGTCTGTTTCCCTATCTCCCCTCCTCTCACTTAAAAAAGAAAAAAAAAAAAGAACCTTATGGGTTAAGTATCATTCTCACTTTTATTTAACAGATGGGTAAACTGAGTCAGGCAGGGCTTAAAAACCTCATCCATGCTTTTGCAGCCAAGAATCGATGCTTAGCTTTGGCTCTATACAAAGCTACCTATGGTGGACATTTTCCCTCTGGCCTGTAGAGTATCTCTCTTTGGTTTCTGAATTTTTGCAGATGGCATTAGGCATGCGCAGCAGCAACCTTTTATTCATGAAAGGCTGTCCAACAGTCTCCTGTCAAAAGAAACCATTAGGCCCCATTTTAAATGGCTGCGGGACGGTGGGTGTGTTTTCGAACGCTGAAAGACCATCATCAAGCCTGAGTCTCCATTCTCCATACATCTTCTGTTGGGAGAGGTACCAGAGTTGTGGGGTCCGAAACGAGGGCAGGGAAACGTATCACCAAATGTATTTTTCCGGGATTTCAGAGCAGGTCATCTTAAAGCAGCTGGTAAGGCAGGGAGCAGCCACGCATTTTCCCCATGTACAGACTGAAGAGGGAGCCACAGCTATCACCTGTAATGTGATCGGATCTGACACTGGTACAAATGAAATGCCCAAAGCAATTACCTTCTAGACACAGGCAGATCAACAACCACCTGCCCTCAGGATGGGACCCAGGCAATCAGGACTGGGAGGCACTAGGAAGCCTGGTGCTGTGTCAGCCAGACAATAACAAAACCGGCTCCTGATAACAAACAAAATCAACATATACATTGGAATAATTGTCATGAGTAACAGCTCCCTCCTGGTTGTAATATCCATGACCGTCATTCTATAGAGAGCGGAAAATATAATTGCAGAGGTGATCAGGACTGGGAATGTGAAGAAGCTAAAAGATACGGAGAGATTGGTTTATTTGGATAAAGTTTCATTGTTTATGGGTGAGATTATGGGTGAGGTGTTTTTATGTCCTTTGTGATAGATCTTATTTTAAAAATAACAGTGGAACATTCATTGATTGCCATCTAAACTTCTCAAGGAATTGACCTGGCTGATATGTTTAAACTCTCGCCATCATGGGCTTTATTTTAGAAACTGAAAACACTTCTGAAGACAGAAATTGAAGAGCTGAGCAAAAAAATACATGCATCAGCAAGAATACTTCCAGTTTGCGACATACACTGTAATTCTGGATAGCAGCAATACGGCAACTCTAGGGCTCTGTGTGAATATGGCTGCATAGAAAATATGTCCAGCTCAGAAAAGATTCTACATGGCAGTTTATCTAGCTAGTACTTAAGAATCTTTGAAAATATGGGTAATGAGATTAACATTGAGAGAAGTAAATAAAAATAACAGGCAGAAACCACTAAGAATGTACTTACTCTGTGCTAAGAAGTATGAATACTATCTTACAGGTTTTTTTTTTCTTTAATTAAGTGAGAGGCAGGCAAGCAGAGACAGACAGACTCCTGCATGCACCCTGACAGGTAAGCCCCCTACTGGGAGAGGCTCTGCCCATCTGGGGCTGCTGCTCCGTTGCTTAGCAACCAAGATATTTTTAGCACCTGAGGCGAGGCCATGGGGCCATCCTCAGTGCCCAGGGGCCAACTTACTCAAACTGTTTGAGCCATGGATACAGAAGGGGAAGAGATAGAGAGAGGGGAAAAAGATAGAAGGGAGACAGAGTTAAAAAGAGCATGAGTGAGAGAGAGAGAGAGACAGAAGGCAGAGGGGAGGAGAAGCAGATAGGTGCTTCTCCTTTGTGTCCTACCAGGAATTGGACCTTGGACTTCCAAATGCTGGGCTGATACCCTACCACTGAGCCAACTGGCCATGGCCTACAATTCTTAGAACAACCTGATGAAATGAGTTTGCATTTAAGGAAAAAAAAAAGTCTCAGAGAACAGAGCAGGCACCCCTTTGCCTCTTGACACTCCTGCATTCCTAGGATACGTGTTGGAAATGGGACTCTTTGGCCCCATCCCAAATTAACACTCCAGGCTTACCTCAGATAGCCTCACAATGATCACACCTTGACATCTCTGTGCCTCCCCTCCAAGGCACCAGCACTGTCCATTGTAAGCCCAAACTTATTTTGCCTTGGAGTGACTTTTTTAGAAGGGTGGGGAATTCAGTAACAGTTTCCTATCTTGAGAGATGTGAAACTACTCTTCTCATGTCCCTGGGCTAAGGAAATGGTGTATTACTTCTGTCTCCTGTTTCTTCACTTTTCATCATTCATTTAACATGTTGTTGAGCGCCTATCACGTGCAAGATGAGATGACATAATTAGTGAGTCAACAACAGACAACTATACAAAGTTCCTGCCTTAAGCAAAGAATCACAGAGACAAATATGGAACTGTGACTGGCACTGAGTCCTACAAAACAGAAGTCGATGGCCCTGGCTGGTGGACTCAGTGAATAGAGCATTGGCCCGGCATGCGAACGTACTGGGTTCAATCCCTGGTCGGGGGTGCACGTGAGAAGCAACCATCTGCTTCTTTACCTCTTCCTCTCCCCCTTCTCTCTCTCTTCTCCTCCCACAGCCAGTGGCTTGATTGGTCCCAGTGTCAGCCCCAGGCACTGAGGATAGTTCAGTTGATTCGAGCATCAGCCCTAGATGGGGTTGCCAAGTGGATCCCGGTCAGGGCGCATGCAGGAGTCTGTCTCTCTATCCCTCTTCTTTCACTTAAAAAAACAACGACAACAAGTCTATGATGCCATCCAGCTGCATTGTCATAGATAGTAGCCACTCACCAACTGACTATGCAAATTTAAATTAGTTTAAATGAAATAAAAGAAAAAGATTATTGTCATACTAGCTATTTTTAAAATGCTCACTAACAACTAAAAATTTATTTTGTCAAACTAGCTACTTCTTTAAAATGCTCAGTAGCAACGGTTTTACACCCAGGCTGGCTCGACTGGAGCCTGACACCCCATCTTGCCCCTGCCAGATGCTTCCTCTGCCCACACAGCCTGTGTGGAGTTTGACAGCAGTGCTCCTTTGATGCCCAAATCCTCTCCAGCACGGGCCTTCCTTTGTTGTCATTACCGACAGCTGCTCAGACTCTTTCTGAGCTCACTCAAAGCCTCTGGCTATTCAGCGGGTGGCTGGGCTCCCCATGAATGTTACTCCCTGGGGTTGGTCCTTCCCCTGGCTTGTGTCCAATGCGCCTCACCCACTGTCCTTCCTGTTTCCTGTGCCAGTCACTTGTGCTGAAGTCCCAGGATGCTTTGCTCCTGGACTTATCTGACTTACTTGAGTCCTGCACATCTACATGTGGGCTTCCTGATGGCACAGTGAGCATCTATAGAAAGAAGGACAGGGGCTGTGCTTTCCATTCTAAACGCTGCTCATCTCTTCAGGCACAAAGGAGATGTCTCTACTCTGAGAAGCCAAAGGAGAGAGCAGATCACTGAAGTCAGCAGGATGCTTAGAGAGATTCTCTAAGAAATGGTCCCTTGTGCTGAGTGACCACTGAATAATAATGCTGATTTTAGCATCATTATTATTAGCACTGGATTGTGTCATACTAGTTTACTAATATTTTTAGTAACTGAGACATTTGACATAGAGCTTTAAGAAAACAATTTGGAAATATAGAAAATTAGCAGTAAGGATATTATAGCAACCAAATTTGTAAGAATGTGTATATGTAATATATGATATGTATGTATGCATGTCTGGATGGATAAATGGATGGATGGGTGGATGGGTAGGTGGGTGGATGGGTGGATGGATGAGTGAATGAGTGGATGGGTTAATGGGTAGATGGGTGGATGGGTGGATGGGTGGATGGGGGGGTGGTGTGTGTGTGTGTGTGGATGGGTAGGTAGATTCATGAATGTTTCAAATCTCTTTTCCTTGCACTTGACAAATACCCTTTTGCACACTCAACCCCCCTACTCTGACTCTTCCCAAGGAGCCTTTGGCAGGTCAGCTCCTAGGCTCCTGTTAGCTTTAGACAAAGTAAGAGCTGGATTTAGAAAGATTAGGAAGTCACTGTCAGGATAGCTAACAAGCTTACGGAAGTTACTTGGATGGGAGGGAACCAGGGAGGAGATATGGAGTGGGAAGAAGAAGGGACCTCATGGTAGTTGTTTAAGTGTGTGTATGAATGAGGAGGGAGACAGATAGATATGCGAAAAGAGGACATTAAGATTCATTAAGATTTGCTGCTTATCAAAAATATTTTTAAAATAATGCAATAAACGTTTATAGAATTTTCAGTTATTTTTCTGTGCTAGACTTATTTTATTTTCTCAATCTGGGAACTATTATGAGACATGGTTCTAAAAATGGCTTTATAGGGCTGTATTTCAGATATTCATGTGATAATCCTCCCTGAAAATATCAAAGACAAGGAAAAGTTATACACACAAAAATAGTCATCCAATTGTTACTGATAATACAAGAAAGTGGAGACACTCATGTGGTCACCAAACAGGAAAATGATTAAGTAAATGATAGTTTAAAAACCACATCACTAAGAATAGCCCTGCTTAACCTTAACTGAACCTCTAATATGTGCCATTTTTCTGAGCAATCTGCATATGATAACTCTAAGTTCTCATAGTAACATTATGAAATCACAACTTATAATTGCCAATTATTTTTTAAGTGAGAGAGAAGTGATGGTTAGACAGACTCCAGCAGGTGACCCAACCAAGATCCACCTGGCAACCCCCATCTGGGGCTGATGCTCAAATCTGAGCTATTTTGAGCACCTGAGACTCATGCGCAGGGACCAGCTGAGCTATCCTCAGCACCCGGAGCCGAGCCGACACTCGAACCAATTGAGCAGCTGGCTGCAGGAGGGGAAGAGAGAGAGATGGGGGAAAGGGATGGGGAGAGAGAAGCTCCTGTGTGCCTTGACCAGGAATTGAACCCAGGACATCTATATGCTGGGCTGACGCTCTATCCACTGAGCTATCAGCCAAGGCCAAAGTTGTCTTATTTCAAAGTCAGCACCCTTAATCAATGTGCCACACTGCTATGAGTATTGTGCATGCTGTACAGCATGCAATAAATGAGAAAATGTCACTGGCGACAAGGCATATGAAAGCACAGAACCAAACTTTAATGAGATTTTATAATCACAAATTTGCTCGCAGATATTTGTGGCTTTGAGTAGGGTCTGGAAAAATGTCATGGGGGGGGTGGGATCATGGCTGATCTACCTGATTATCTTGGACTTCCATAATATTCTGAGTTTTACAAACAAAAGCACAAAACTGAGGTAATTAAATGCAAATTTAAAAACCTATTCTAATTATTTGCATTTCCTCCATATGCTCAATTTCATATATTTATTTGAACATGTTTTTCCTTGCTGCTTTCCCCCTTTTAAAAAAAATTGTCACATACATCTTCCTCGCTGGGATTTTTAAAATGGTAATTAAATCCACATATAAACATATGGCGATGTCTAGTTACACAATTAATGTTAATATATGGCATGTAATCATCATCTAATTTGAAATGTACAGCATGTGGTGACATAATTATAACATGTGATGATGGAAGAACCCTTACCGGAGCTGAGTGGAATGACTGCTGTTTGAATTGGATGATTCTTAAATTACAATTTGTTAGTTGCTTTAAGGGCCCCTTGGGGACAGGGACAGGCTGAGCGCTCTGCCTATTGTTATAAGGAAAAGAGGAAACAAGTTAAATACAAAAGAAAATAATGTGTTGTGAAATGTGATATTTCTTGTTTTAATCAGACAGAAAAGATTTGCCAGAGGTTGTTTTCAGACTATTTGCTAGCTAGAAATGACTTTCAAGTTGAGACAAGAAATACATTATTTCAAGTTGCCATTTAAGGTTCACCTCATGGGTCCATGGAGAATGTACCCATTAATCACGGTAGTGGAGCACGGAGTGGACCAATCGGAAGCCTAGTTATCTATACCTTCCCCAGCTTCACATTCGCCCTTCACTCTGGTCCCTCACGACTATTTTTCTGGGCCAGGGATCCTGTTACAAATGTCTCATCCCTTTGCAGAAATTTCTGCTTCTGGAAAGGGCAGAAGCCGACACCCCTAACTCACGGCCGTGGTTGAAAGAGACAGACGTGAACTTCCCTTTGCTCTGGAGACGTTCCCGGGGCTCTGGCTAATGACAGGAAACGCAGAAGTGGACAGAGTATCAGGTATCAGAAAATGAGTCTGGGAGTAATAAAACAAATTAAGGAAGGGAAAATGTAAGCTAAACAAGGAAGCTGACCTGTATTAGGCTGTGGAATCGCCTGCCAGGGAGAATGTTCTGAGCCTCCCACGTTTAATCATTGGAAACCCTGCAGGTTCCGACACTGGAGATGAGATGCAGCATGACCTGCTTAATAAAAGTAACCCTGACGCTTGCAGATGGTGGAATAGTTTTGCTTTGCTTTGCTTCCCTAAAACCTCAAGCCTCGCCTCAGCGCTGGGGTCTGGAAGCTTGGGATGGGTGCCCTTTGTTTTGAAGTTTGTTTTGTTTTTTAAGTGAGAGGAGGGCAGATAGTGAGATAAATTCGTCCCAACTCAGATACACCCTGGCAACCCAGGTCTGGGGCCGATGCTCAAATCAATCGAGCTATTTTTATCACCTGAGGCTGTCGTGCTCCAACTGAGCCATCCTCCGTGCTGGGGCCACACTCAAACCAATTGAGCCACTGGCTGGCAGAGGAGAAGAGGGAGCAAAGGGGGAGGAGGAGGAGGGGAAGAGAAGCAGATGGTCACTTCTCCTGTGTGCCCTGACCAGGAATCGAAACCAGGACATCCACACATTGGGCCAACATTCCAACCACTAAACCAACCAGCAAGGGCCTTTTTTTTTTTCTTTTAAAGAACTGCCAGAAACCCCTTCAGGAAAACCTGTGGTTCTTGTTGCATCCCATTTTGGAATCGCAACCCAGGCCTTAGCCTTCCGTACAGGGTACCAGCCCCAGAGTGCAAGCGGTGAGGAGGACCGTGCATCCCCCGGTTGGAATCATGACTCCATCTCTAACCTTCTCTGCTGCGGCAGGTGCATCGTGGTGTAGCTCTGGATTACTCCCTTAGGTGTCAGAACAAGGCCAGCTCGATTGATCTCAGAACAAAAGAAGGCCTTTCCCATCGGAAGCCCCTATGATTCAGGCGCTCAGCGTCCCGGGCAGGCCTGAGGGCCATGCCAGCCTCCGTGTCAGCCAGGGGCCTGGGGCCTGGGGCCTCGGGCTGTGTTGAGCTCCTCCCAGCCTCACTCCTGCACCCCTCAGTCAGGCCCGACCTGCAGAGCACCCGTCTGGGAGAACACAGTAGAACGTGGCTTAGGGCCACGCTGAAGTAGAACCTGGCAGGACCTCAGGTCCAGGTGAGTCGGTCTCAGTGTGGGGGCTCTGTGGGCCCAACGCCTCCCAGGGCCAAACCAACCCGAGGGAGTGCAATTATTGCCTGTCATTTTCTCCTTTGGGCAGCCCCTGACCACCGAAGGTCCTCCCTTGAGTCCTTTCAGGTTAGAAGAGCCGTCAAGGCCTCGGGGTAGTCAGGGAAGGAAGAAGGGGCAGTCCTGCAGACCCCGTGGGGTGTGAGGGCTGCAGGAGGGGAGCTCCGGGCATTCCTGGGGACTGCTGGCCCCTGTGCTGCCGGGACGATGCCCCTCTCCAGAGGGTGAGTGGAGGGGACCTGGGAGGGTGAAGGAAGGGTCCGGCGAGGCCCATTTCCCTGGGTCTCCAGGTCCTGTCCACCCCGTTGCACAGTGACTTCCCCTGTGCCTCCTGCTCCCTTAGCAACAGCGCCCCCCCCTGAGGGGTTTGGGAGTTACAACCGATAAACCTCCATTGATACATCCTGACCACCAAGGCCCACAGGTCACAGGAGGTCCACCCTTGGTGCTCCACAGACGACGGGTTTGGACAGATGTTTGATGTGTCTCCTCTGTGACAGTATCAGACAGAACAGTGTCGCTGCCCTAAACACCCTCTACGCCCCACCTGTTCGTACCTCTCCCCCGACTCCCAGCCCAGCAACTACTGATTCTTTCACTGTCTTCGTCATCTGGCCTTTTCCAGAGTTAAAATCGGGTAGTCTGTATTTTCTTCAAATTGTCTTTTTGCACTTCATAGCACGGATTTACGAATTCCAGGTTCCTTCTTGTCCTTTCATGACTTGATAGCCCATTTCCTCTTGGTGATGAATACATTCCATTGTCTAGAGATGGACCACAGTTTATTTATCCATCGCCTGCTTAAGTAGCTCGTGGTGGCTCCCACGTTTGGGGCAATTATGAATAAAACTGCTACAAACGTCCATGAGCAGGATTTTGTGTGGACATAACTTTTCGGCTCCTTTGGGTGAATATACCAAGGAGCACAATTGCTAATTCATATGGTAAGAGTATGTTTGGCTTTATAAAAAGCCACCAAACTGTCTGCTATAGAGGCTGGACCATTTTGTTTAACCAAAGTTTTAATAGTCTAATTTTTGCATGTCTGTCTCTTCCCTAAGCCCAGGTCCTGCCAAGGCAGCAGGAGGCGATAATTAAGGCTTTAGACAGACTAAACTTGTCCTGTCCCGATCGTAAAACGCTTACCTCGCAAAGCGGGCAGCGACCACGAGAAAGCACCTGCCCCCCCCCTTGTCACATGACTCAGCAAGACCATGGAAGAAAATTCTGCCCCCATTCTTGTCCTTAGAAAGTGTCTCACCTTTCTAAGCCTCAGTTTACCCATCTGTCAAACAGATCACAACACCTGTTTTGTAGGATCATGAATCAGATCAGCAAAGTGCAGCCACTTAACCTGATGTCGGTAAGCCAATAAATGTTAGCTTTATTTCCTTTCTATTATAAAGAGTGAGAAAGCATTTTAGCATAAACACTGAACCACGGAAAAATTTTAGGGCCAAAGCTTTTTATTGGAGAGGCGTCCAGCATCTTAGAGAAACTGAAGCTTAGGAACCATTTCGTTGTGTGGAACAATTAGACTGGGCATGTGACCGAGAATGTGAATAACCCTAATACTAATTGAAAGCCCAGCTTTGTGGAAAAGATAATATGTTCTCCTAAGAGTCCCGAGTGAGGGAAGTGGCTGTCTCAGAACTTCTGTTTAAAGGCAGATAATTAGAACGTCGGCCTAGCGTGCGGAGGACCCGGGTTCGATTCCCGGCCAGGGCACACAGGAGAAGCGCCCATTTGCTTCTCCACCCCTCCGCTGCACCTTCCTCTCTGTCTCTCTCTTCCCCTTCCGCAGCCAAGGCTCCATTGGAGCAAAAATGACCCGGGCGCTGGGGTTGGCTCTGTGGCCTCTGCCTCAGGCGCTAGAGTGGCTCTGGTCGCAACATGGCGACGCCCAGGATGGGCAGAGCATCGCCCCCTGGTGGGCAGAGCATCACCCCTGGTGGGCGTGCCGGGTGGATCCTGGTCGGGCGCATACGGGAGTCTGTCTGACTGTCTCTCCCTGTTTCCAGCTTCAGAAAAATGCAAAAAAAATAAATAAATAAAATAAAGGCAGATAATAATATGCCTGGCTGGTTAGCGCAGTCGGTTAGAGAATCGTCCTGAGATACTAAAGTTGCGGGTTTGATCCCTGGTCGGGGCACACGCAGGAAGTGAGTAATGAATGCATAAATTAGTGAAACAACAAATGAATGCTTCTCCCCCCTCCCCCGTCTCTTTGAAATCAATCAATAAAAAGCAGATAATATAGCTCTAGTTCAGTGGTTCTCAACCTTTCTAATGCCGTGATCCCGCAATACAGTTCCTCATGTTGCGGTGACCCCCAAACCAAAAAATAATTTTGGTGGCTACTTCATAACTGTAATTTTGCTACAGTTATGATTCGGAATGTAAATACCTGATATGCATTATGTATTTTCCGATGGCTTTAGGCGACCCCGCCAGGGTCGTGACCCACAGGTTGAGAACCGCTGCTCTAGTTTATTGAGCACTTACTGTATATACCATATTGTTCTAACCCATGTGACTTACAGGTGTGATGACTTCCTCTACCTCCACAGACGGAGAGACCGAGGCACAGAGCAATCCACTCATGTGCCCATGGCTGTACCTGTGACAAAAGCAGGTTTTGCTTTGAGATGAGCCTGTGCTCCTATTGAATAAGGTCCGGCCCCGCCTTTTGAGAGGCAGGGAGCCAGGACTGGCTCTCCCAGAAGGATCAAATGGCGAAGGCTTGAGAAACTGTGTAGTAGCGACAGTCACGTCTCAGGGACGGCTGGAGGCACAGAAACAGAGACAGCCAGACAGCTGCTTCCTGATCTAATGGCCTCTCTCTCTCCCAGGGCTGGCTTCCACATCTATTACGTGGATCAAATGTGCAAGCAGGGCTATGTTTCTTCTGGACCTAGGCAGCCACCTTGAATGCAGAAAATACTCTGCTATTCACTGCTGTCATAAATTACTCCTGGCGAGCCGTGAAAGGCTGACGATGTCACCAAGCCGGAACCTGTCAATGTAGTCAAAAGACTCCCCTCCCACACACTCAACCCTGCGACAATCTGTGCATTTCTTTAAAGCCAGTAAAAAAAAAAAAAAAAAAAAAGAAAATGTGAACAAGATTTAAAAATTAATAAAATGCTACTCACTAAATATATGTGCGTGAGTGTGTGTTTAATATATTAACTGAAAGTCAAAAGTTGGAGTCTGTGTCTTCAATCATCCAGTAATTTGTCCCCAGGGGAATAACTGATCCTTATTTCGCGGCTGGCCACAGAATAGCAGCATTTGCAGATTGATGGTTTTATATGTATTTAGGTCATTTGTGAAACAAATATACAAAATATATTAAAACCAACCAGCAACAACTCATGCTTCATAATCGCATTAAAAACTAGCATCTGTGAGTGACCCAACTCATTGTAAAAAGCTAAATTGTTGGCTGGTAACATAAGGACATTATGTCCTTCATGGAAACATTTGCTTCGGGTGGTTAATCGAGATTTCACATTTTAACCCTATACTAGATTAGTTTGTTGTTTTTTTATTTTAATCAATCCAGCTCAAATATCATTGAATATCATAATCATTCACTAATGTATTTTCCATTTTTGCTTATTTTAATAATGATAAAGAATTTAAAATATACACATGCGTTTCAAAAGCAGGCTTGCTTTCTTATGCTATTGATAAAATGTTCTGCTGTATAATTCTGACTGCATTTCACACGTATAACGAATGATGTTTGCGGACTCACTCACTGATTCATTCATTCAGCATGTTTATTGAACTGGAAATATGTGCCGGGACCTGTGTTCGCTACAGAGGGATAAAATAATGAGCTATACAGACATCATTCCTTTTTGAATGGAGCTTCTAGATGTAAGATTTGGCAAACTTTTTCTGTAAGGAGTGAGCGATGTCTTGTAGGCTTGGGGAGGAGCACTCCATCTCTGTTGCCACTTTGTAACTCTGCTGTAATAGTGCAGAAGCAGCCACCAATGCACAAGCCCTTCAGAGGGCCGTTGTTCAATCCAAGGAGCCAGCCAGGTACCAGAAATAACCTGATGAACTCTGCACCATCCTGAAAGTTGTGATTGGGAAATGAGAGCTGGAATGACTTAATTCCACTGTTGTTTCCTGATCTCTGCTGTCAAGGATGGTTCCAGGGTTTGATGTGCAAAGTCAAAAACCCCTATTGTGGCCCTGGCTGGTTGGCTCAGTGGTAGAGCATCAGCCCGGTGTGTGACTGTCCTGGATTCGATTCCGGTCAGGGCACACAGGGGAAGCGACCATCTGCTTCTCTACCCTTCCCCTTTCCCCTTCTCTCTCTCTCCCTCTCTCTCTCTCTCTCCTTCTCCCGCAGCCATGCCTTGATTAATTCTAGAGCACTGACCCCAGATGCTGAGGACAGCTCTCCACACCAGCTGCTAAAAACAGCTCAATTGCGAGCGTGTCCCCAGACAGGGTTGCCAGGTGGATCCCAGTTGGGGCACATGTGGGAGTGTGTCTCTATCTTCCCGCCCTCTCACTTGGAAAAGAAGAAAATAAATAAATACATACATACATACATACATAAATGTAAAATCCCCATCATTTAAACACAGGGGACACTACTGAAGTTCACCAGGCTCCAGGCTCATGCCTCCTCACTCCCCTGGGATTCATGCCACGAATACATCATGATGGCATCTCATCATGATTCTGCTCACGCCCCATTTGGATTTAGTACGCTGCTTCCAGAACGTTCCCTTGTGCTGCACAGATTGCCGGAGCTGGTTAGCTCTGGTGAATAAAGGACCAAGCTCTCGTTCCTGAGGTTGGGCTCAGGTGCACAAACCCTGGGTCATCTCACTTTGGAAATGTACTAAATCTAACCATCGTCCCCTCCGTCCTAGTCTGTGACCTCTCGTGGCAAATTTCCTATCGAACAAGAAGCAAACAGCTCTGGCCTGTTCAAGCCCTTTTGGCCAGAAACTACCTCAGAGCAGTGACTACTCCAAAGCAAGACGGGGTGGCCCAGTGGTTCTAGCTGCTTGGGGAATGGTCAAGTGAGCTTTGTTCTCCAGGTCCTCAACTGAGCCGACGGGAGGCGGACAGCAGATGTCCCAATAGCCTCTGTCATTAAGATATCTGCCTGTGTGGGCTCACAAAGCCCCTTGTCTCTGTTTTTTAGCCGGGTCCTGCACTGCGGCATTGCTGTTGGAGCGAGGCAGAGGTGGGTCCCTGCAGCTGGTCCTCAAACATGCTGAGCTCCGCTCCTGTCGTCAGGGGATTGGAAATTGGTCGTGATCAAGAGCATCTGCTACTGGGATCCCCGCAAGACAATATTATCAAATATCTGCTTGTCTAATTTTATCTAAGTTGATTATACAGGGAGTCATTATTCCCCCTGCCCTGAAGAAGGAGGGTAAAAAAGAAAATAAACCCATTAACTTTTATATGAACCAACCACGTGAGTAGCCTTTTTTTAATTTATGAAACTAGTTTCAAATATTAAAGCTTTCAAGAAAGGAGAATCAAGACCCAGCCTGCAGAAAAGAGAAGAAAGTATAATGAAAGCGACAGTCCAGAAGGATTTTTAAACTGCTGCTAATGGGAAAAGGAAAATCAGTCAAGTGGGAATTTTAAAAAGCCTGTTTTTGAGTCAGATCTTTAAAGAGAGAGGCTTCTAATGACTGCAAAAATGTGTATTCCAGAGACCAGAGAAGTAGATGTGTTTATTAATTGTGTGATAATGTATAATTTTCTATGGGAAGTCTGAACATTTACATTATATCTCACTAGGGAAGGCTTCAGTATATGGTTTTTGGGTAAATTAAGGTGTTACAAAGTAGACAGGGAAATTCACCAGTCTGCTTGCTTCCTATTCAAGATACCACCGTGAGCAGAGCAAAGAGCCTTGAATTAATTTTAAAATGTCATTTAAAAACCACTTAATGCACACAAGCACTCTGCAACCATCTCAACATCTTATACTGATGATCACCCTCTTTAATAGAAAAGTATGTTAAAGTCAACTGACACTAGCTCATAACCGTTGCTTTTTAATTTTCAAAAACTTTGCAAGTTCACTGTTGAACATAGCCATTGTTCTAAATAAAGAATACTGGTATACCATTAAATAAATTAAAATGAAAAAGGCCATATGCAAAACTCATCAATTCCTGTTTTGCTACATTTTACTAAGATCTGTGCTCTGCACATTATTTATGACTACTGTACCTGTATGCTGTAAAGACTGATGGGATAAAGTGCATCTCTTCCCACCTCCAGGTATAGTGGGGTCATCTTGTTGCTTGAAATAGACCACAATGGAAGTATTTACACAACAGAAATTTGCATTTGCTACAAACAATAGCGTAATTTATTATTTTGTTGCTTGTCTAGACCCAAGAAATTTATGAAGAAAAGAGTAATGATTCTGATAAATTTAAAAGAATATTCATCAGATGATGAATAACACACAAACTCATAAACTATTCTTTCAGTACTCAAAAATAATCATTATTCAGTTCTGCAAAAATGTCACTTAGTTCACTGATGAGCAGGTGACATTCTTGCATATGTCTTTGTCCCTTTGCTTTCTTCTTGTAAACGTAAAGTAAATATCAACCAACCTTCATTTCAGAACTATATCTGTTCATCATTGCAACTTTAGGTTGGCTATGGGTATAAGAATTTGGCAAAAATCAATGAAAGTATTCTGTGATAACAAAAGAGAATATTGTGTATGTATTAGTATTTACAAAATGCATGCTACACAGCTTTTATATCAGTAAAAGTAATAATCAATTTACTTATGTATAACGTATATATATTTGAAACATTTTAGCAGCACATAGTGAACAGGGCTCAGAGAGACCATTGTAGCCAAGCTCACTTGGTAAGCAAGTGTTACCAGACCAAGTGTTGGGGGGAGGAGGAGCTTCTGCCGGGAGAGTGAGATCTTTCTAGGACCCTTGGGGCTTCTGGTCTTATTTCCACTGGCTCTCGAATGCCTGACTTCTGAGATCTCACCCCTGGTTTTGTGCAATCTCCTGTTTGTTTTCTTTTTTGTTTGTTTGTTTTGGTTGGAAACAGGGAAGCAGTCAGACAGACTCCTGCATGTGCCTGACCAGGATCCACCCGGCATGCCCACCAGGGGGCGATGCTCTGCCCATCTGGGGTGTCGCTCTGTTGCAACCAGAGCCATTCTAGTGCCTGAGGCAGAGGCCACAGATCCATCCTCAGCACCCGGGCCAACTTTGCTCCAATGGAGCCTTGGCTGCGGGAGGGGAAGAGAGAGACAGAGAGGAAGGAGAGGGGGAGGGGTGGAGAAGCAGATGGGTGCTTCTCCTGTGTGCCCTGGCCAGGAATCAAACCCAGGACTCCTGCAAGCCAGGCCAACGCTCTACCACTGAGTCAACCGTCCAGGGCCGCAATCTCCTGTTTGTTTTCTGATGGTTATTGGATATGGTTGATCTCATAAAACACATCTCCACCTCCACTGCCCCTCCTCTATTTTATTTTATTTTACTTAGTGAGAGACAGACAGACAGATCGGAAGGGAGAGAGATGAGAAGCATCAACTCGTAGTTGCAGCACCTTAGTTGTTCATTGATTGCTTTTCATATGTCCCTTGACCAGGGGTTCCAGCGCAGCCAGTGACCCCCCTGCTCAAGCCAGTGGCCTTGGGCTCAAGCCAATGACCTTGGGTTTCAAGCCAGCGACCTTTGGGCTCAAGCCAGCGACCATAGGTCATGTCTTTCATCTCACGCTCAAACCAGTAACCCCTTGCTCAAGCTGGTAAGCCCGCACGCAAGCCGGTGACCTCAGGGTTTCGAATCTGGAACCTCGGTGTCAAAGATTGGTACTCTATCCACTGCGCCACCACTGGTCAGACCGACCCTCCTTCTTTAGATTTTATAATTAAATGTGTACAGGTCCCACCAAATCTGGCATATGTGGGTCTTTCAACATTGCTATCCCCAAGACCCATCATTGTCAGCCCTCTGACTCTTTTTCTTTCTTCTAAAGTTTAACAAAACATTGACACAGATTTTAAATAAGTGATTTTCTGGCTCTTCTGAAAGGTATGTCCTTGCTGTCACTTCCTACTGCAGGAGGCAATGATGAGAACAGGTGGGGGACCACTTCTATCGACAGTATCGCTTCTTCCTTATCGTATGCCGGCAATAAAATAATGAAAGGGGCTTATACTTTTATAGAACTTTAAGCTGTATAACATACTTTACTACCATATCCATTGGTCCTCAAAATAGTGGTGAGGTGTGGGGAAGATCTCATTAACTTAAGAGGAAATTGAGGCTCAAGAAGATTCAAGACGTCTCCATGGTGATAGGCTTATTACATTAAAACTCAGGTCTTATTTTCCATCAAGCACAACACCGTGTACCCCTATAGTGGAAATATGAACAAAATCCCTCAGGTTTATTGAGCAAAGCAAGGCAATAAAGAAAGATTATGAAGTCCAAATAAATCGAGCAGGAAAGAACCCATTGTTTCCTCATTACCAAAGCACAGCCCTAGGAAAGGAGAGAAGAGACATTGGAGGTAAAGTTTTCTTCCAAGTTCTTTTTCTCACAGAAATAAAGATTGCAGCTAAATGGAAAAAACCCATCAGTTCTTGATGTCACTCCACCTCGCAAAAGAGCTGATTCTCTTAGGGTAGAATCAGTAGAATGGAAAGTCTTTGGAAAGGTAACATGTATAAAATCATGCCTGTGAGCAGTTAGCATGTGCCAGATGTTTTCCCTCGTGTTTTAGGTCCATCGTCTGTTCGTTGCCGAAAATATTTCCATGAGGTGGCCCCTATGATCATTCCAGTTTACAGACGAGGAAACCGAGGCTTAGTACGATTAAGTCATTTGCCTGAAGTTACTCCGGTAGCAAGTCCCAAAACTTAGATAGGAACCCAGGTTTGTCTAACTCTATAACAGGCACTTTTAAAAATCCCTGTGCTAATCTAGAAAGAAAGTGAACTGTTTACAACCTCTGACAATCTCCTACTCTCTGCAAACTCTTTGTAGAAGCGGCTCCAGAAATGACAGTCCTGTCGGAGGGCTGGGATCAGCCCCAGAAAAACTTTTATCCCATCTTTGACTAAAACACTTCCTGCCCAGGCTGGAATCAGAGGCTGCCAAGACAGCTGTGGAGGAAAAAAAAAAAAAAAAATGAAGAAAAACCCAACTTTTCAAAAGTAAAGTCCTATGATTTCAATGGGGAGTTAATCAAGTGGTGGAATTTGGACAAATATTGAGGTTCCTGTGTAGAAAAAGCCACATGTTTGCCCAACACCACTAGCAGGTCGGTCCCCGATGCCAAAACCCCCGGAGGCTGACTACCAGCCCCGGCCAGGTGGGTCCAGGGAAGAGCCAGGTGCCAGTTAGATCCGGACTCCTGTCAGGTCTCCTGTGGCTCACCCGGGCGGCAACACCAGGGCAGGCAGGTTGGAGCAGACTGAAATCTAAAATGCATCTCAATAAAAAAAAAAAAAAAAAAAAAAAAAAAAAAAACTGTATTGAGAGAGAGAGAAGCATTCATTTGTTGTTCCACTTAGTCATGCATTCTTTGGTCACTTTCTGAATGTGCCCTGACCTAGGATCGAACCTGCAACCTTGGTGTTTCAGGACAACACTCTAACCGACTGAGCTAACCCTCTCCTATTTTTTAGATTAGTAAATAGCCATTTCTTACAGTGTTTATTGTCTGTGCTGATCATAAAGGCACTGTGGGATTATAATACAAAAGGGGAAAATTCAAGGAAGCATTAATGAAAAAAAGCTACCCAGAAATAACTACTATAAGAAAATTAATACACCCAGCTCTCCTCAGCGCCCAGGCTGACGCTCAAACTAGTTGAGTGACTGGCTGCAAGAGGGGGGTAGAGAGAGAAGGGGTGAGGGGTGGGGGAGAGAAGCAGATGGTTGCTTCCCCTGTGTGCTCTGACCAGGAATGGAATCCAGGATGTCCACACACCAGGCCAACGCTGTATCCACTGAGCCAACCGGCCAGGACCAACAGTTCTTTAATAAAGAAATGAGTGAATTGGAACTGTGTTTCCCTAATGCTATAGTTTCCCAGTGACTAGCACAGGGGTAGCACAGGGTAGGAGGTGAGTGATTCCTTGTTGAATGAATGCTAATTCGCTGGAACAGTAGAGTAGGAGGTCAGTTGTTGCATGATAAGATGTGTCTTTTATTTTATTTATTTATTTTTTTTGTATTTTTCTGAAGTTGGAAACGGGGAGGCAGTCAGACAGACTCCCGCATGCACCTGACTGGGATCCACCTGGCACACCCACCAGGGGGCGATGCTCTGCCCATCCGGGGTGTTGCTCTGTTACAACCAGGGCCATTCTAGCACCTGAGGCAGAGGCCACAGAGCCATCCCCAGCATGCTTTGAGCATCGACCCCAGATGGGATTGCCGGGTGGATCCTGGTCTGTGCGCATGCAGGAGTCTGTCTCTCTGTCTCCCCTCCTCTCACTCAAACAAAACAAAACGAAACAAAAGAAACACACACACACACACACACACACACACACACACTGTTTACAGAGTACCAAATGTGGGCATGGGTCCAGATGCTAGAGACAGAACAAGGAACAAAATGGAAGTGGTCCCTGCTTTGCAGAGCTGATGCACTTAGAGGGAGGACAGAAAATAAATGCAGAGCAGAGCAGGCAAGGATGTACTCTAAGGTCAGGTAGCGAGGAGGGCTACGGAGAAACAGCAGCAGGAGGGGAAGGCCTGAGGGATGAGTGGCATCTAAGCAAAGACAAGGGAAAAGAGAGGGAGCGAAGCATGCCACCTTCTGGAAAAGAGCATCCTGAGGTGTCTCTAAGCCAGAGGGAAACGCCGATGTAAACACATAGGAGGAGGAGCCCGAGTAAGACCACAGACGCGGGAACACAGTCACGACAAGGACGGGGAAGAACGAGCCATCAAGATGGGCGGGGGAGGAATGCCATGGGTGCGGGCACAGGGGCGGACAGACAGCTGGAAGCTGACGGAGGCATGTCAGGACGAACTGGAATGTCAAGAGATCGTTTTGACAGAGCAAAAAGCTGGTATAGCCTCGTTCGCCTCCTGAATTCTTTCATCAGCTTGTTCTCTAAACAACATTTGGTTATTTACATTTAAAATTCTAGTGAGGTTATAGCTGAAGCGATGTTTAAGGCTCAGGACCCATACGTCAGTTTTCGATAATGACTAGTACTCATGGAGAAGTGGAAATAATGTTAGCATAGAATTAAGAGGAATGCTAAGGCTGCTGAGGCAATAGGCTTCGACAAAGAGAGCCCCAAACATTCTTGATCACCTTATACATGGCTGTTCAATTAAAACTTTTTTTTTTAAGTGAGAGGAAGGGAGGTAGTGAGAGAGACTCCCACATGCACCCCAACCTGGGATCTACCCAGCAACCCCTGTCTGGGGCCGCTGGAATCAAGCAATCTATTTTTAGTGCCTGAGGCTGATGCCCTTGGACCAACCAAGCTATCCTCAGTGCCCGGGGTCAATGCTCGAACCAATCAAGACATTGGCTGCAGGAAGGAAAGAGAGAGAGAAGGGGGAGAGGGAGGAGAAAAGAAGCTGATAGTCACTTCTCCTGTGTGCCCTAAGCGGGGATTGAACCCAGGACATCCATATACTGGGCCGATGCTCCATCCACTGAGCCAACCAGCCAGGGCCATTAAAACATTTTTGACAAATATTTTATCACATATGCTGTCAAATAAACCATCTTGAGAAATTTCAAGATGTTGGGCATAGTTCTATATGTATACTTGCACTTTCGAAGTACTATATTTGGATTCAGTTTTCCTAAAGAGCGTACGAAAAGAACTTCCAGAGAACAAGACGGTCTGTGTGGAAAGTGTGCCCACCTCAGACAGATGGCCTTTGTTCCGTTTACACACTTGTCACTCCAGGATTAATTTTTTTAATCCTCGCACAGATTAATGTGCACGTGAACTTCAGTAACTATTTTTCACCTCCGTGAAAACCAATAGAAGGGAAGGGGGAGAAAGAAAGACAAAGGAAGTGGGAAATAGCGAAAAGGAGGAAGTCTGAATATTTATAGAGTAAAAACAGTAAGGCTCCGCATATTCTTTTAGGTTATCCCTGTAGCTATTTGTGCCAGAAAAAGTATGATAAGATGAGCAAGTAATTTTCTGTGGTGGTATCTGTGACAGTCACATATATCCATGGGACAACGGCCACAAGTATAAATCCTGGGAAATTACGTGCTATTACAGAGTTCTGCAGGCTTTGTCGTTCTCCGTCTTGTAAAAAAACCTCTTTGTAATCAAAATGGGACAATACTTGGTTGATTGATTTTAAAATCGAATTACAGAGAGAAATCATTTTTAAAGCGACATATGCCTGTCTTTAGAGAATCTATTTTAAATTAGTGACGTACATCAATGTACTCATTTGCACAACATTTGGTGTGGCACTTGAGACTACCGGTGTGTTTGTTTACTATAGAAGGGTTTGCTAAGTGAATATTTCTGTCATTTTTGTACAAATTACACTCATGCTTCATTATGTGAGACCTCCATTTTTTTTTTTTCTGAAGCTGGAAATGGGGAGAGACAGTCAGACAGACTCCCGCATGCACCTAACCGGGATCCACCCGGCACTCCCACCATGGGGCAATGCTCTGCCCACCAGGGGGTGATGCTCTGCCCCTCCGGGCGTCACTTTGTTGTGACCAGAGCCACTCTAGCGCCTGGGGCAGAGGCCAAGGAGCCATCCCCAGCACCCAGGCCATCTTTGCTCCAATGGAGCCTCAGCTGCGGGAGGGGAAGAGAGAGACAGAGAGGAAGGAGAGGGGGAGGAGTGGAGAAGCAGATGGGCGCTTCCCCTGTGTGCCCTGGCCGGGAATCGAACCCGGGACTTCTGCACGCCAGGCTGACGCTCTACCACTGAGCCAACCGGCCAGGGCCGAGACCTCCAATTTTTATTTCTCTAAAGGATATCTGAAACTTAAAGATACAAGCAAAGCTACAGAAGTATTGAATTCTTCTAGATTGTTCATTTTTCCTTAATTATCCTTACTTAATAAGAATTTTTAAATGAATTGCTTCTGTCAAGTTTTATCCAAAACTTTTAACTTGGTCTCAGAAAAACAAATTTCTTTTCCTGGTCTTATTTCATCACTTTGAGTCATTCTTATGTAAATCAAGTGATTAAAATAACAACGTCTTATACAAGCAACCTTAGAAAGAGGGAAAAAACAAAAGTTATTTTTGGTGTGCAGAGAATTCAGCTTACTGTGGCAAACATGAGAAATCAGAGTGTCATCTGGAGGTAGGTTAAGTGAAGTTCACTTAAGAGAGCTTTCTATATTACTTAACATAATATATGAAGAGCAAGAATTTTTTTTTTTTTGTATCTTTCTGAAGTTGGAAACGGGGAGGCAGTCAGACAGACTCCCACATGTGCCCGACCGGGATCCTCCTGGCACACCAACCAGGGGGCGATGTTCTGCCCATCTGGGGCATCACTCTGTTGCAACTGAAGCCATTCTAGCGCCTGAGGTGGAGGCCATGGAGCCATCCTCAGCGCCCGGGCCAACTTTGCTCCAATGGAGCCTTGGCTGCAGGAGGGGAAGAGAGAGACAGAGAGGAAAGAGAGGGGGAGGCGTGCAGAAGCAGATGGGCACTTCTCCTATGTGCCCTGGCCGGGAATCGAACCCGGGACTCCTGCACGCCAGGCTGATGCTCTACCACTGAACCAACTGGCCAGGGCTGCAAGAAATTTTTAAATGCAGTCAAAGGGGCAAACTTTGTAAAGGATAATATTTTAGGTCCCCAACCCAGAAAGGAAAAATTCTTTCCTTTGAAGACTTTATCACTACTTTCCAAACAAGACTGTCTGTAATTAATTAACTGCTAATAATACAGAGAGGAGAGAATCAAACATTATTGCAAAAAGGTATGGCAAGCGACAGCATGCTAATTTAAGAGATAGTTCACCTCAGGTAATTTTGAGTGGGCAGCAGGCAACTTACGACTAAATGTCAAATACATTGCCTTTAGAGAATAAAATACAGATTTATCTAACAGTAGTGCTCACTCTGCTTCAAACTATAAATTCTTACTAATGGGAAAGCACAACCCAAATATAAAGAGGTTGATATAAAGATAATAAAAAGACTTAAAATATACTAACACCAAGTTTGGGCAAAAATGAGGGAAGATGGCTAGAGTCATAGAGTTTTAATAAAGCATAGCTGATATTGTCCCTTAAGGAAAATCAGGGAATGTTTATTAAAAAACTATTTTAGGCCCTGGCCTATTTTCTCAGTGGTAGAGCATCAACCCGGCATGTGGAAGTCCTGGGTTCGATTACTGGTCAGGGCACACACAGAAGAAGTAACCATCTGCTTTTCTATCCCGTCTCCCTCCCCCTTCTCTCCCCTTCTCCTCCCACAGCCATGGCTCCATTGATTCAAGCACGTTGGTCCCAGGCACTGAGGATGGCTCCATGGAGATTCCACCTCAGGCACTAAAAATAGCTTGGTTAAGAGCATGGCCCAAGATGACCAGTGCATTGGCCCCAGACAGGGGTTGCCAGGTGGATCCCAGTTGGGGCACATGCAGGAGTCTATCGCTCCTTCTCTCACTTAAATAAAATATAATAAATAAAAATATTATAATAATAATATTTTAAAATATATACACCCATTATTCAGTCCTTGTAAGTCTAAAGATTTCTAGTAAATAATCAGAAACAACCAAAATGAAATATATTAAAAGTTCTCAACAGAACTATATCTAAACAAATAAGGAAAGAAGAAGAAATGGCATTACAATTAAGCTAAAATGTGTTACTCTGAGCTTAATTTTGCAGAGGTCTGATTTCAAAATGCCTTTCTGTGTTTTGGATAAACAAACAAACTTAGAGAACGCACCTTCCCACCTTTTCCTCTCCTGACTCAAACCAACTATAGAAAACTCCCTCAGGCGACTGCGGAGAAGGTGGTTTAGGATGGGGGTCGCATCAGGAACCTGTCTCATAAGCGGAGACAAATGACGATGGCCAGCATCACAGTGGTAAGAACAAAAACCGGTTGAAGGACGGAGATGCAGAACATAGTTAAGAGGTAGAAATGACAACACTCGGTGACTAGTGGGATTTATTTGGAAAGTTTGGGTAAGACCCAAGTATGTCAAGGGTACCTCTCAGGCTGTTGTCTGTGTTCGAGTGCCTGGACACAGGCGGGAAACTGCAACACCCTGTTCATTCTTGGCTGATGAGGCAGAGTTGCCTGATGGATAGTCAAGTGGAAATACCTAAACAGCAGTCGGCTTAGAGTCCAGAAGAGAAATTGTGTTGAAAAGACCGATTTGTGAGCAAGGAGCATGGAAGAGACGCGACTGGATCACGCAGGGGACCTTGTGAGCAGCAGTCGGGAGGGATCGGAAAAGACTCCGATGCCATCAACACACCTGTCGGTTAGCAAGCGTGTGAAATAATTTACTAAGAAAAGGACGGATAGACACAGAGAGAGAGTTCTCTTTCTAATGGACGGACACGTAGAAACCGGTGATGACCACCCATGTGTTATACATCAAGTACTCTGAAAATAAAATTAAATGTCTCCTACAGTAATGAGACTTGACAATAAATTCAGTGGGCTAAGCATGGGAGATAGTATTCTAATTTTAATCACAATAAAACCAAGGCTAAGAAGGGTGTTTGGTCCAAGGCTGCAAGGATGCAATTCAGAATGGTAGAACTAGGAGTAAAACCATTTTTTAAAAAATATTGAGGGCCTGGTCAATTGGCTGGCGTGTGGATGTCCTGGGTTCAATTCCTGATCAGGGCATATAGGAAAAGTGACTCTCTGCTTCTCCACCCCTCCCCCTCCCTCCTCTCTCTCTCTCTCTCTCTCTCTCTCTCTCTCTCCCCCCCCCCTCTCTCTCTCTCTCTTTCTTCCACTCCTGCCGCCATGGCTCAATTGGTTCAAGTACATTGGCCCTGAGTGCTGAGGATGGCTCTGTGGAGCCTCCTTCTCAGGTGCTAAAAATAGCTCGGTTGCAAGCATGGCCCCAAGATGGGCAGAGCAATGGCCCAAGACAGAGGGTTGCTGGGTGAATCCTAGTTGGGGCACATGCGGGAGTCTGTCTATCTCCTCTTCTCTCACTTGGAAAAGAAAAATATAAAATAAAAAAATATATTGAATAAGTTGTTATTAAAATACCAGTTTTCTCTACTTCGTTGGAATCAGAAGAGAGGATGGGGGTACAAGAAGGAGAATTTGCTCGTCAAACAATACTGTGAAATCACAAGAGTCTGAAGGCAGCTTTGCAAACTGAAGCCACATGAGGGGACATCGGCAAAGATGAGCCATTTGTCTTCTTGAAGCCAGTAGTGCCCCCTTCCCACCTACCCCACGGAGGTTCCAGAACGGACCCCCCTCTGGCTCGGTGTACAGCCCCTGTGTCTGTCTCTCATCAGTGTTAACACAGCAAGATGTGTATTCATAATCCTGTTTACCAAATGGAGGATCCGAAATTCCTTTCAGATATTCAGGCTGTTGATGGAAGTTTTGCTTAGAATTTTTTTTTTTTTTTGTATTTTTCTGAAGCTGGAAACAGGGAGAGACAGACAGACTCCCGCATGTGCCCGACCGGGATCCACCCGGCACACCCACCAGGGGGCGATGCTCTGCCCTTCCGGGGCGTCGCTCTTTTGAGACCAGAGCCACTCCAGCGCCTGGGGCAGAGGCCAAGGGGCCATCCCCAGCGCCCGGGCCATCTTTGCTCCAATGGAGCCTCACTGAGGGAGGGGAAGAGAGAGACAGAGAGGAAGGAGAGGGGGAGGGGTGGAGAAGCAGATGGACGCTTCTCCTGTGTCCCCTGGCCGGGAATCGAACCCGGGACTTCTGCACGCCAGGCTGACACTTTACCACTGAGCAAACCGGCCAGGGCCTTGCTTGGAATTTAAAATGCATTACAATGGAGAGCCCCTTTGCCCTCTCAAATCAGAAAGCCCCTCTAGAGTGGTCTGAATTCTCCGAGTTGCATTAATGGGTGTTTTAACATATTGGGAAGGCAAATGTTCTTAATGTACGAAATTATTCTTTTTTTTATCCAGCCACTATTGACTCCTTCCCAAACCTTTTTGCTTGGGCGTGTGTGCACCCCTCTCCACCTACCAGAAGATAGCAGGATTAGGTGGAGGAGGAGGAGCAATCTCTTAAACCAATCAACAAGTCTGCCCCCAGGTCCTCTAAGGCAGCGGTTCCCAACCCCCGGGCCACGGACCGCTATCAGTCTGTGGGCCATTTGGTACCGGTCTGCAGAGAAAGAATAAATAACTTACATTATTTCCATTTTATTTATATTTAAGTCTGAACAATGTTTTATTTAAAAAAAAAAAGACCAGTTTCCCTCTGTTACATCCATCTAAGACTCACTCTTGACGCTAGTCTCGTAAGTTCGACAAGTATATTTAAAAATACCACAGTTTTTACACCGGTCGCATAATTTTATTTTGTGCATTTATCCGTCCCACCCTAAAGGCCGATCCGTGAAAATATTTTCTGACATTAAACCGGTCCGTGGCCCAAAAAAAGGCTGGGGACCACTGCTCTAAGGAGTTAGATCGCGTGGGACGTTAAAGCATATTTCTCTTCTTTTTCAAGGGAGACTTCCATCTTTACAGAGAGTGAGGAGGACCCCAGGGCCCTCGGGGTGAAATCACTGGATTTTTCAGGAGAGAGAATGGCACTGTCTCTCAGGAATCAAAAGTAAAGCATCAAACAAAGTAATGTGAATTTCATAATCAAGTACTGCCGAGGGGGGCAGAACCTTTGACATGGCCTGCTGCCCGCTGACACTGTGCTCCGGTGGTTCCGGCCAGGGGAATGCTGCTCGGATTTGGGGAGTCTCTCTCACTTATTCAGAACTAGATGTCAAGATATTTATTCAGGATCTTAGCTACGAGGATACTCCTTAAGGACACCCATTCTCCCTTTTATCTTGTTGGTGTAATATGCCTCCTCCTCCTCCTCCTTCCTCTTCCTCTTCCTCTTCCTCTTCCTCTTCCTCCTCCTCCTCTTCCTCTTCCTCCTCCTCCTTCTTCTTCTTCCTCCTCTTCTTCTTCCTCTTCTTCTTCCTCCTCCTTCTTCTTCTTCTTCCTCTTCTTCTTCCTCTTCTTCTTCTTCCTCTTCTTCCTCCTCCTTCTTCTTCTTCTTCCTCCTCTTCTTCTTCCTCCTCCTTCTCCTTCTTCTTCTTCTTCCTCTTCCTCTTCCTCTTCCTCCTCCTCCTCTTCCTCTTCCTCCTCCTCTTCCTCCTCCTCCTCCTTCTTCTTCTTCTTCTTCCTCCTCTTCTTCTTCCTCTTTTTCTTCCTCCTCCTTCTTCTTCTTCCTCTTCTTCTTCCTCCTCCTTCTTCTTCTTCTCCTTCTCCTTCTCCTTCTCCTTCTCCTTCTTCTTCTTCTTTTCTTCTTTTCCAAGTGAGAGGAGGGGAGATAGACTCCTGCATGCACCCCAACTGGAATCCACCCGGCACCCCCCCACCCCTGTCTGGGGCTGATGCTCTATCTTAGGCCATGCTTGCAACAGAGTTATTTTTAGCACCTGAGGCAGAGGCAGGCTCCATGGAGCCATCCTCAGCACCTGAGGCTGATATGCTCAAACCAATCGAGCCATAGCTGCAGGAGGGAAAGGGAGGGAAGAGATATGGGTAGAGAAAAAGATGGTCGCTTCTCCTGTGTGCCCTTGATCAGGACTCGAACCCGGGACATCCAGAGGCCAGGCCAACACTCTATCACTGAGCCAACCAGCCAGGGCTAATATGCCACTTTCTAATACAGCATTTAACGAGCTGTGCAGTTTCTACCACCCGTGTCTTGGAAGCCAGTCCTGATGTAAAAAGTGAAACTCTCTTTTAGTATCCATGCTGCAGGAAGTTAAGCCCAGGGGGAGAAACTCTGGAGAAGCCACTTGAGAAAGATCAAGGAGCAATGAGACACCAAACGTCCATGTGAAGAAGGCATCCTGTTAGAAGATTCTTCCACTCCAACCGATGCACTGTTGATCACAAATGACCATTCTGGCATTCCTGACTTGCAAAACCATGAGCCAAATAAAAACAGGCACCTCTCTACGTTTTGTGGTAGTAAGCTATGCTGCAAGAGATAAATATAATAAATATAATAACGAGTGCGTTGCATCACACACTAAGTCTGCTGCTAAGATGAAGAATGGAGCAGAAGAGCATAAATGGGCACAGGACCTGAAGTACAGTATAAAATTCTTGGTGTGCCCCAATCGATGCTACTTAGAGAAAGGTGGGCATCCTCAATTCCTCCAAATGGCAGGGTGACGGAATTTGGCTTGTGATTAGATGTGGTCATATTGGGGGAAAACTGTGGACAATGGGCAACAGAGGAAGGCAGAAACACATACATTTTCTCGAGAAACTGACCACACAGCAACGACGAAGGCAGAAGTATGGAAGTGTCACGTCATGGAGTGGAGTGGACATCGTCAGGAACATTTAGAATTAATACCTCTTTAAAAAAATTTTTTTTTGTATTTTTTTGTATTTTTCTGAAGTTGGTAACGGGGAGGCAGTCAGACAGACTCCCGTATGCGCCCGACTGGGATCCACCTGGGACACCCACCAGAGGGCGATGCTTTGCCCATCTGGGGCATTGCTCTGCCGCACTAGCGCCTGAGGCAGAGGCCACAGAGCCATCCTCAGCGCCCAGGCAAACTTTGCTCCAATGGAGCCTTGGCTGAGGGAGGGTAAGAAAGAGACAGAGAGGAAGGAGAGGGGGAGGGGTGGAGAAGCAGATGGTCGCTTCTCCTGTGTGCCCTGGCTGGGAATCAAACCTGGGACTCCTGCATGCCAGGCCGACGCTCTACCACTGAGTCAACCGGCCAGGGCTTATAATACCTCTTTTATTGAAAAGAAGGAGCTAGACATCAATGGCTACAGATGATTCTAGAATGCCCAGACTTTAGCTAAGGCAGCAAACAGAGAGAAGTAGCAGGTATGAGGCAGAGGCAGGGGCAGGGGGAAGGGGCTGGCTAATGGGTTTGGTTTAAGTTGTGTTGAACTTGAGAGTCTGTGGGACTTCAATGACTGTGGTCAAGTCCTGGAAAAGTGATTATACTGTGCTTTCATTCTAGCATAATTTTCACCTTTCTCTTGCATTTCCGAATTATTTTCAACAGAGGATAGCAGTCCAAGAGATGCTGGCTGCTACTGTATTCCCACTAACCACGCCATACAGATGCTTACATTATAACGGTCCTACCATCCCACCAACCCACTTTTTCCATTTGGTCCTTTTTATGGTCTCTAATTATAGACATAAGACCCAGGTAATAACTGGGTTACATTTTCTGCTAGACAAATTATGTCCATAATTATAGGCACATGTTCACTGAGATATTGGAGCATCTGATGTTTCTGTAGAGAAGATAATTGGCAACCTTTGCACTGTAATTAAGGCTAAATGGGAATCCTAATCATTCTCCAAATGAGCCAACGGTAAGCCAGCCTTGATCGGCTGTGTCATGGCAGCAAATAAAATGAATTTGCTGTACAGGTTAATTAGTCGTCTGCGAGTGTCACAACCCTCAGGAACCCTTGCACGAGATCAAAGCAGTAGCGCTAATTAGCAGTACATTGTTGCAACTCTCTGAGTTTTACTGAGCTTATCGTTGGAATTCTAGCTGTTCACCGTTGTTTTTCTTTCCCTTTGAATCTTGCTTCTCATAGCAGTTCGTCTCAAGTCATGTAAATTTTCTACCCATTAATTCTAGTAAAGGCAGGAGAGGGTGGAAAAGCAAGGATTGTAGAGGAAGATGGAGCTGGGTTCAGATCTCACTCAATTTTACTCTTATTAGCGAAAACTTAGACTATTTCACTGTTAGCCTCTCTCCATTTCAGTAGTTGTCTATGAACTATATGCGACTCATAGATAACTTTTGATGCATTTCCAAGTAAACAATGGACATTAATAAACTGTCCTTTGCCTGACCAGGCAGTGGTGCAGTGAATAGATCATCAACCTGGGATGCTTAGGACCCAGGTTTGAAACCCTGAGGTCACTAGCTTGAGCACAGGATCATAGACATGACCCCATGGTCACTGGCTTGAGCTCAAGGTCACTGGCTTGAGCAAGGGGTCACCGGCTCAGCTGGAGCCCCCCAGTCAAGGCACATATGAGAAAGCAATCAATGAACAACTAAGGTGCCGCAACTATGAGTTGATGCTTCTTCTCTTTCCCTTACTGTCTGTCTGTCCCTCCCTCCATCTCTCTCTCTCTCTCACTAAATAAATAAATAAATAAATAAATAAATAAACTGTTTCTTAGGTTTTACAGTGAACCTATCATTAACAACAATTCGGTATCTGTTCACAGCTGTTCTTTAGGTGTGAAATTTATACACCAGGAAGTACACAAATTAACTATACACTTGCTGACTCTGGGAAATGCATACCCTTGAGAACCCTAAAGACATTAAGATCACTCAGAAAGCTTCGCTGCGTTTTCCAGTCAAACCCCGTCTGACCCCTCCACGGGCAGCAACCTTTCTGTGACATTTTCCCGTCAGTTCTGGCTGTCCTAGAACATCACGTGACTCTAACCACGCATCTAGAACTCTTTCGCGTCAGGCTTTTGTTTACTCGGCATCACGCGTCTAAGGTCCACCCACGTCGTCACATCAGTCCATCCTTCCTCCTAGAAGAATGAAGAAGCCTTGACATTTCCATCACTTAATAGAACTCTATTTCTCACTCATGTCAAAGCACAACCCAGGTATTCTCATTTCAAAGACAAGATCCCTGGATATGGGGACTTGGTGACCTCGGGCCTCTGTCATCTGGGGTTTCACCTTTGCCTAAGGGCTTGGTCCATCTGTGCACAGAAGCTGATACAGACAAAAAGGACGAGGGCAGGAGGGGACCTCCGGTGCTTAAATTCCCAGCCCAGAAGTGTCACACATCTCCGCTAAGCATATTCAGGGTGGGTCACATGGCCACACGTGTGTGTTTTGCTCCTGGGTGGGCAACTCTGTTTTTGTTTTTGTCTTTATTTTTTTGAGAGAGCAAGAGAGAAAGAGAGGAAGGGAAAGAGATGAGAGTAATCAACTCATAGTTGTGTTACTTTAGTTGTTCGTTGATTGCTTCTCATACGTGCCTTGACCAGGGGGCTCCAGCCAAGCCAGTGAACCCTTGCTCAAGCCAGCAACCTTTGGGCTCAAGCCAGTGACCATGGGGTCATGTTCAAGCCAGTGACCCCTAGCTCAAGCTGGTAAGCCTCCACTCAAGCCAGATGAGCCAGCGCTCAAGCCAGTGACCTCGGGGTTTTGAACCTGGGTCCTCCGCATCCCAGGTTGACAGGCTATCCGGTGTGCCACCGTCTGGTCAGGCGTGGCAACCTCATTCTTGCACCCACTCTGCACCACGGGAGGAGGAGTGTGCTTGTTCGACAGAGAGCTAGTATCTCCGTCTGACTTGAACCCGGGACACTGGTCACAGTGGGCTCTACTGGCTGCCCTGTAAGGAGATAAAAACATAAACACTACACGCCAACGAAACAGTGTCCACAGGTGCCGCACCTAATGAGTCTCGAGGTCAACTCCTATCTCTCCCGTTGCAGTGACATTACAAACTGACCTCATCGTGGTCACTCTGCTGCTTCTACGGGCCACCCAGGAGGCTGCAGAGAATGTTCCTAACCTTGCCCCTTGCCTTCGCTTCTTTATTCATCTGCCACTCGTCTCTGCTAACCTCTTCAAACATCAGGTCTGAGAAACCATGTGCTTAGGTAGGTCTGCCTGGTATCCAGAAGCCGTTTTCAAGAACAACAAGTCGAAGAAAGTTGTTCAATGATGCAAATGAGATGCAAAACCCACTCGTATTTCATTGGTGAAAATGCACTGTACAAAAAAAAGGCTGAAAGTACTGGAGTATCTGCATGTTCCCTGGTCCCCTGATTTTTTGTAAGCAGTAGCTGACCCTTGCACCTTGCCTGACTTGATTCCTAGTTGACAGACACTAGTTGAGCAGCCTTCATTTGGGGGTCACCTATCACAACACCTCCCAGTCTCCACCTGAATGCTGATGTGAGGTCAACCAACTACTGTATCTCACTGAAAAGATCACACCTTTTTTTTGCCTTTGCCAAATATTGATTCCTTTAGCCGAGGCAAAAAGCCTTTGACCAAACTGTCCCCTGGTTCAGTGGCAAGGATTCACTGTTTTGTCTGCTTATGTGTCAGTGCAATCGAAAGTGGTTTCTTCCTCAAGAATCAGCCAAGATTTCCAGGGTGGTGGCATAGTGGATAAAGGGTTGACCTGGAACACTGAGGTTACCGGTTCGAAACCCTGGGCTTGCCTGGTCAAGGCACATATAGGAGTTAATGCTTCCTGCTCCTCCCCCCTTCTCTCTCTCTCTCTTATCCTCCCTAAAATGTATAAAAAATAAATATAAAAGAGAATCGGCCCATCATATTTACTCACTTGGTGTTTATTGTCTGTGGAAAGATCAAGCTGGCTCAGTACTGGCAATGGGCCACAGCTAACTACTGTGAATATGTTCTCTTCATTACTGTGTGTCTTTTATTTACAGTAATAAAGGTGATAAACCATACCTACATACCAAAATTGAAATGGAACAGAATTTCTGTCAAGAAAATAAAATCTCTTTCGAAAGCAAAGTGTGTCAAGTGCTTTTGTGTGTTCCTAGTTGGGGCCCCCTGGGGTTCACACCTGGGAAGATATATATCTAAATGGTGAGAAGAAAAAGGGAAGAGACAGCCTGACCAGGCAGTGGCACAGTGGATAGAGCGTCGGCCTGGGAGGCAGGGGAGGCAGAGAACCCAGGCTGAAAACCCCAAGATCACCGGCTTAGTGCAGGCTCACCCTGCTTGAGTGCAGGGTCACAGGCTTGAGTGTGGATCACCAGCTTGAGCATAGGATCATAGACATGACCCTGTGGTTGCTGGCTTGAGCCCAAAAGTTACTGACTTGAAGTCCAAGGTCACTGGCTTGAGCAAGGGATCACTGGCTCAGCTGGAGCCCCCTGGTCAAGGCATGTATGAGATAGCAATCAATGGACAACTAAGGTGCTGTAACGAAGAATTGATGCTTCTCATTTCTCTCCCTTCCTATCTGTCTGTCCCTCTTTCTGTTTCTCTGTCTTCTCTCTCTCTCTCTTAAAAAAAGAAAAAGAAGAAGAGAAAGAGCCCTGGCCAGTTGGCTCAGTGGTAGAGCATTGGCCCGGCCCGTGGAAGTCCCGGGTTTGATTCCCGGCCAGGGCACACAGGAGAAGCGCCCATCTGCTTCTCCACCCCTCCCCCTTTCCTTTCTCTCTATCTCTCTCTTCCCCTCCCACAGCCAAGGCTCCATGGAGCAAAGTTGGCCCGGGTGCTGAGGATGGCTCCATGGCCTCCACCTCAGGCGCTAGATCAGCTCCCGGTTACAGCGGAGCAACGCCCCAGATGGGCAGAGCATCGCCCCCTGGTGGGCATGCCAGGTGGATCCCAGTCAGGTGCATGCAGGAGTCTGTCTGTCTGACTCCTCACTTCTCACTTCAGAAAAAATAAATAAATAAAATAAGAAGAGAAAGACCTATGACCACTAGACAACAATAACGTCCAATCCTGTGAGCAAGTTAACAAAGCACTTTCAGGAGGCTGCACTCGGCTGAAGTGATTTGTAATTTGTGGGAAGCCACTAATTGCAACTTATATACGATAGCTTTAAATTCTTCCAAAAGAGTGGCCTGCTTATTCAAAAGGAGGCATTTAAAAACAGCCCAGCTGCCAGGAGCTGTTGCCTGAGGTCACTGACATTCTGTCCTCCTGGGGAGAGAGGCAGTTTAAACTGCTTATACTGACAATTGGATTTAAGTGTCCCGTGGGGTTGGTGGAGACATTGGCCAATACTAAAATGAATATTACTTAAAGGAAAAAAAACATTGCTGTTTGACTAAGGACAGTCTGATTTCAGCCCACACACCTGCATTTATGGGTTATGCTTATAGGGAGAAGAAGACTCTACTAGGTGTCATTTAGAAAAAGATAAAAATAAAAAATTAACATCAGTTTTAAAGTATTCCCTATAGAGACCACTACTTACCTCCTAGAAACCAATTAAGACAATAAGTACTGTTACCATTGACTAAGAGCATACCACCTGTCCGGCCCTTAGTAATATGCCCCTTCTAGGGCCCATGAGGCCTTGCACATTGAGGCCAAGCTTGGCCCATTTATGTTTTTCCTTAGAGGTCTCCTGGACTCCTTCGAGGTTTTAGGCATTCAACCTTGCTAGAGCTCTCCCCCATCCATTCTCTCCAAAACCTTCTTTGTCTAGCTATTTACCCCTTATTTTTCAGCACTCAACCAAAATGTCTAGCAACAGGTGGATCAGGAATTTCCTACTTTGGCCATTTCCCCCGAACTTAAATGTGCATATTGTGACATCTTCCTTCCGTGATGCCAGACCATGTAGATCTCATGCTATGAATTCCCAAAACATGCTTCCCTCTTTCTTTCCTAACACCTTAAAAGAGGCAGAAGACATTTTTTTTTTTTTGGCTGAGAAGAGGGGAGATAGTGAAGCAGACTCCCACACGCACCCTGACTGGGATCTATCCAGCAACCCCATCTGGGGCTGATGCTCAAGTACTGAGCTATTTTTAGTGCCTGAGGCTGATGCACTCCAACTGAGCTATCCTTAGTGCCTGGGGCCACACTTAAACCAATTGAGCCATGGCTACGAGAGGGGAAGAGGGAAACAAAAGGGAGAGAAAGATGGGGAGAAGTAGATGGTTTCTTCTCCTGTGTGTCCTGACTAGGAAAACAGCCTGGGACATCCATATACTGGGCTAACACTCTATCCACTGAGCCACTGGCCAGGGCCAAACATTCTTGTCTTATTCACATATGCCCTCCTGCTGGTTCAATTACTATAGGAGTTTAAAAATAGGATGATTGCAGCTTTTGTGAATTCTCATATCATTCCTTAAGATAGGAATTATTGTTTCTATGAGAACCCTGGAGGTTAGAGAAGAAACTTCTCTAAGATCCTCAATGCAATAAATTATAGAATGCCTTACCTTACTTATATCTTCAAGTCTTATGCGGCCTTGTCTTACACTTTAGCATGAACTCATATTTGGTGAATTTAACATACAAAAGTAAGGACAGCACATACACACACCAAAAAATGGTAAGTAACATTTGTGTAGCTTATGGGTAGGGGGTGGTACTGGTTTTGATGTGATTAACCTGAATTTGCTGCTTTGGGTCATCCTGGGCAGTAGCTCAAGAACCAAAAGTTCTGGAAAATACTTGATGGCTCTAACTGGGAGCCAGGAGAGTGGGGTGAGGCGAGGCCAAGCTGTTTTCCTCACGCAGCACTGTGTGACATCTGCAAGAGCGAGCTCCCCCATCAAGTCAGGGCTGAAATACAGCACAAAGGAGAGCGCTGTGTCACTCTGATGGGATAGACAACGGCCATACCCACTGCTACTCTTCTATCAAGTTGGGGCTGTGGCTATTCCAGCCAGAGGTAATAAAATCATAATCATGTCAAACCACTGTTGAAAGATAGATTATGGGTGAATTCATCAGCTTAGGCCAGGACATCTAGTTAACTTTTATAAATATGCACAATAACTTTGAAAAATTGAAAATCTTCGCAATAACATGGTTAAGGGAGATGTTTCCATTCTCTGTACTAATTAATGAGTTTGTGAGCAGAACCGGTGGGGATGGTCACCCAGGGCCTAGGGACTACTTTATGGGAAAGCTTCATTGCTTCAACTGGATGATTTCTCTGAAAATTAAAAAGTTGTGGAGCCCTGGCCAGTTGGCTCAGTGGTAGAGTGTTGGCCCAGTGTGTGGATGTCCCGGGTTCAATTCCTAGTCAGGGCACACAGGGGAAGTGATCATCTGCTTCTCCACCCTTCCCCTCCTTTCTCTCTCTCTCTCTCTCTCTCTCTCTTCCTCTCCCACAGCCATGGCTCAACTAGCTTAAGCGCATCAGCCCCAAGCACTAAGGATGGCTCCATGGAGCCTCCACCTCGGGCACTAAAAATAGCTCAGTTGCAAGCATAGCCCCGTATGGGCAGAGCATCAGCCCCAGGTGTTTTTGGGTGGGTCCTGGTCAGGGTGCATGTGGGAGTCTGTCTCACTATCTCCCCTCCTCTCACTTGGAAAAGAAAAAAATAACTCACGGAGTTGTCATTGTCTGACATCTCACTATGCTATCAATCTTACTAAAAAGAGCGAATCAGTCTTGATCTGATGCTTATTGATGAGCAAGTTTGTAAGTCGGAAAGCATTTAACAGCTCCAGAAGCCAGCCTCTCAGATTTCTAGATCAGAGATAGATCCAGAAGAAGCACAAAGTCCCTTAGGTGTGAACCAGACTCCCCACGACACCACTAGCTTTGGTGTGTTTCATTGTAACCGTCCCCCAAAGATGGTGTGAGCCCACCAGATGGAAGACACGACCCAGTGGTGGCTTAAGCAGCCAGTTGAGCAAGAAGTGACCTCCAGGGGGATTTGTTGGTCCAAAGTTGAGAGGGACCGAAGAGGAAATGGGCACTGTGGAAAGACTGGGACAGAGTCACAGGAGGAACATCAAGTTCATGGCCAGGAACTAATTTTGTTCACATATTAAATAAACACACATGACACATTTTTATAAGCCAGTTTCAGGGATGTTGCCGAATCCTGGGAATATAAAAAAAAAAATTTCACAAGGTAATTAAGGCATTATGTCTCCCCAGAGAATCTCCTAGTTCAGAGAAAACTCCGGATATTGGAGAGACATTTATATTATTAGGAGAGAGGCATCCCCAAGATGATACCACTGCCCAAAGAGAGCTCCCAACCCTCAAAGTGCAGGATTTCTAAAAGGACTTATGTAAGCAGAGTAGGCCTGGAGAAATGTTATTCTGAGTGTCTGTTATGTAAGACATTGGACTTAGCCAGTGCTGAAGGGAGAGAAAGATCCAGAATGCTATTGTAGCAACCCAGGCTCCAGTGGGGTAGCATTAGAAGTAGTAATATTTGGCATTTGAAACTGACTTCATAAATTTTAAAGGAGAAATTGGCTTTCCTGTCTATTCCTGGCAGGGTTCACACCCACTCGTGGTCCACAAGCATCTCAGGGCCCGGGGATATACCCTGAGACATCTAGCTCTAGCCATTTACAGAAGTAGATATTCATTCACTTCATCAACTCATGCTCATTCAACAACTCTTTATTTATCCTTTATTGTGTTCTGGAAACTGAGCTGGGAACCACCAGGGCCAAAGCGGATACTATACAGACTCTGTACAATAGATAAAAACGAGTAGATGACTTTTTCATCTACCCAACACTCCAGCCTGAACTGACCAAAGACTGACAGTGTCTCCCCTCATCTGGCGTGCATCGTGGGGGGGGGGGGGTGACGGGGACAGGGTGAAGTGAAGAGAGCACAGCCCCGCGGCGCAACGGGTCAGAACCGCCCGGAAGGTCAGGCCAAGGGCTGCTGGAACAATGCCGATGTCACTGGCCCAGGGACCACACTTTCAGAATCCGACAAAACAGAGGAGCTTCCTGTCTCTTTTCTCCGCTACTCCAGTCCAGAGAGGCTGTCCCTCCTTGTCACTGTGAGTAACACCACAGATGGAATTCTATACGGTCTCATTTCCTACTTCGTACGTGGATTTCATTCTCCACAGGCCTAGTGGGAACCTGTTCGAGTTTCTTTGACTTTCTTTCTTGCTGAGAGGTAGATACTCATTAAATCGGAGCTGATATAGGAAATGGCATGGTTTCTAGACCCAGAAGGAGAGAGGCAGTCTCTTAAGGTGAGGGTAGACAGCTTCAGGAGCAAACTTTCACTGAACATTTGCCAGCTGACAGACAGCCCTATGTTGTGACTTGGAGACATGTCCCCGAGAAAAAGAGACCGTCTTTATCTGAGGGCTTGTGCCCTGACAAGCTCAAAAAAAAAGCTTTCAAAGTTTAGGATATGATAAAACGTAGTCATACGTTTTATGTAGAACAGCGTTTCTCAACCTGTGGGTCGCGACCCCAGCAGGGTCGCCTTAAGCCATCAGAAAATACATAATGCATATCAGGTGTTTACACTCCGAATCATAACTGTAGCAAAATTACAGTTACGAAGTAGCCACCAAAATTATTTTTTGGTTTGGGGTCACCGCAACATGAGGGACTGTATTGCGGGGTCATGGCATTAGAAAGGTTGAGAACCACTGATATAGAAAATATATTCATTGTGGAAGAAAATGTGTCATGTGTGTTTATTTAATATGTGAACAAAATTAGTTCCTGTTCACCTAAATACCCCCAAAAAGCAAAGCCTGCCTTTAACCTCAGAATAATCACTAATGACCTCCTGAATCTCAATGTGTCTTAATTAGGGGACCAGCTAGCTGGGGCCAGAGGAGCAGCCAGCCCTAGCCGGGCAGCAAGCTCACATAATTGGGGAGCACATAAGGAGAGACTATCTTCATTAGTCTGCACGCATTTGCATGCTGAGGTCAAAACTTGAATGTGTTTTTCACTTGCCCGTGGAGATAAATCGGCAAATATATTACTGCGAGAGATGTCGGAGAGCTTACTGCCTATGTTTTCTTCTAAGATACTTATGGTTTCATGGCTTACATTTAAGTCTTTTATCCATTTTGAGTTTATTTTTGTGAATGGTGTAAGTTGGTGGTCTAGTTTCATTTTTTTTTGCAGGTAGCTGTCCAATATTCCCAGCACCATTTATTAAAGAGGCTGTCTTTACTCCATTGTATGCTCTTACCTCCTTTGTCAAATATCAGTTGTCCAAAGAGCTGTGGGTTTATTTCTGGGTTCTCTGTTCTGTTCTATTGATCTATATGCCTGTTCTTATGCCAGTACCAGGCTGTTTTGAGTACAGTGGCCTTGGATAAACAAATGGGACTACATCAAACTAAAAAGCTTCTGCACAGCTAAAGACAATAAGAACAGAATAAAAAGACAAACTACACAATGGGAGAACATATTTGACAATACGTCTGATAAGGGGTTAATAACCAAAATTTATAAAGAACTTGTAAAACTCAATACCAGGAAGACAAACAATCTAATCAAAAAGTGGGCGAAAGAAATGAATAGACACTTCTCCAAAGAGGACATACAGATGGCCAATAGGCATATGAAAAAATGCTCAACATCACTAATCATTAGAGAAATGCAAATTAAAACCACAATGAGATATCACCTCACACCAGTCAGAATGGCGCTCATCAACAAAACAATACAGAATAAGTGCTGGCTGGCGAGGATGTGAAGAAAAGGGAACCCTCCTACACTGCTGGTGGGAATGCAGACTGGTGCAGCCATGTGGAAAACAGTATGGAGATTCCTCAAGAAATTAAAAATCGAACTGCCTTTTGACCCAGCTATACATACACTTTTAGGAATATACCCCAAGAACACCATAGCACTGTTTGAAAAGAAGAAATGCACCCCCATGTTTATGGCAGCACTGTTCACAATAGCGAAGATCTGGAAACAGCCCAAGTGTCCGTCAGTGGACGAGTGGATTAAAAAGCTTTGGTACATATATACTATGGAATACTACTGAGCCATAAGAAATGATGACATCGGATCATTTACAACAACATAGATGGACCTTGATAACATTATACTGAGCAAAATAAGTAAATCAGAAAAAACTAAGAACTATATGATTCCATACATAGGTGGGACATAAAAATGAGACTCAGAGACATGGACACGAGTGTGGAGGTTATGGGTGGGGGGAGAGGAGAGGGAGGGGTTTGGGGGAGGGGAGGGGCACAAAGAAAACCAGTTAGAAGGTGACGGAAGACAATTGGACTTTGGGTGATGGGAATGCAGCATAATCAAATGTCAAAATAACCTAGAGATGTTTTCTCTGAACATATGTACTCTGATTTATCAATGTCACCCCATTAAAATTAATTTTAAAAAATAGAAAAAAAAAAAAAACTTGAATGTGTAAACTGAAGAAAAGGAAAGAAATTAGCACAGATTCCTGCAGGAGGATTGGGCTTAGAAAAATAGCAGCCTCAGCTCAATTCAAGTGTGTATGGGTGTTCTCTCTCAGATCAAGTCTGGCTAGGGCCAGTAAGCCCTGTCCTGCTCACATAAAGGGCAAATCAATCTCTATTTCAACACGTGTCTGAGGACCCCTGGGCTGCACATGCACAAACCTGAGGCATTGCGGGGAGCAGGCACATAGCACTCAGCCAAGCTCGCAGAGAGTGGAGGAGTGGGACTTTGCAAAAGCAAGGTTTCCACTCTAGAAGAGTGAAGATACCTCAGTCCCCACCTGAATTATCTGTCCCAGCCCATAACCCCCACACCTGAGAGGCCGTCCGTAGTACTTTTGAGTGTGGGACTCACTGGAGAAGTAAAGAGCCAAGGTGAGCTGGGTTTTACTCATGAACTTGCCATTCATTGGCCTTCAAATATTCCCCAGTGGCTCTGGCAGTTGGCTCAGCGGTAGAGCATTGACCTGATATGTGGAAGTCCTGGGTTCAATTCTCGGTCAGGGCACACAGGAGAGGTGACCATCTGCTTCTCCACTCCTCCCCCTCCTATCTCTGCCTCTCTCTCTCTCTCTCTCTCTCTCTCTCTCTCTCCCACTCCCACAGCCATGGCTCTATTGATTTAAGTGTATCGGCCCCAGGTGCTGAAGATGGCTCCGTGGAGCCTCCACTTCAGGTGCTAAAAATAGTTTGGTTGTAAACATGGCCCTCGATGGGCAGAGCATTGGCCCCTGATGGGGTTACCGGGTGGATCCTGGTCAGGGTGCATGCAAGTGTCTATCTATCTTTCCTCCTCTCACTTGGAAAAAGAAGAAAAAAATTATATTCCCCAGTAAAAAAAACCTTTGGCCATTTATGTCTCTATGTCTTAATTTGCCATGATAAGTTCTTCGTGTCAAGTTACAGAAAGGTGAATATGATGGTGTCCTGCAGAGGAAATGTCTTAAATAAGAGGTCATTGTCTAAGATGCTTAGGGACACTAAGCTTCATCAGGCCTGTCAAACCCTGCTTTTCCAGATGGTGCATGGATGTGAACATTTTTAGAAGCACATCTCTTCCAAATATTAAGAACTTTAATTCTTTTCTATTATAAAATATTGATGCTCCAGCCATTAAAAATAGTGCAACATGAAAACTTGCTGATCTGCTTTTTGTCAAGAGAAGAAAACAACATGTTTGGCAAAAGCCGTTGATTTTCCAGCAATCTGAGCAATAAAGGGACTCAATTCTTAGAAAAGTTCCAAATTCAACCCCACCTGCTAATGCTTCCAGCAGATCCTGCATATTTAGCTCAGAATCTGGAAACATTTATAATGTGGAGTTCTTAATGAACTGAGGGGGAAGGGAAAAGAAGATGGTGACAATTTCTACATTTTACGGGCTATGGGCATAGTCACCACTCCTGAGCAATTAGGAACAAAATATTTAAACTCTTGGCCTCAATCTACCCAACTATAAAGTACATGACCCAAACTACCTGCTTCTCCAAGTATGTAACAAGTAAGCGTGATAATAGTAACTCCTCTTTTTTGATGTGAGCATTTCTTACATGTTAGAAATTATGCTAAGACCCTTACTTGAATTAGTTAATTTGGTTCTTACTACAAGCCTAAAATGAGTTCTGTAATCTCCACTTTACATATACAGTGGTACCTTGAGATACGAATTTAATTCATTCTGTAACCGAGCTCATTAGTCAACTCGTATATCCAACTGCTGATACTGGACCCGTGCGCCAACGCTCCAACTAGAGGCAGCTTCTCGAATCACGACTCGTGTCTTGGAATTTCGCTCAGATCTCAAACAAAAATACGAACCGAGTTGCAGCTCGTATCTTAAAAAATTTGTATGTTGGTCTGTTCATATCTCAAGGTACCACTGTATGTGTGTGTGTGTGTGTGTATGTGTGTGTATAAAGCCAACAACAAAAAGAAGTGGAAGTATTTAGAGAATAAACAATTTCCCCAAGTCAATAAAAGAGATATAAGATCAAAATTTATATCTGGGCCCTGGCCAGTTGGCTCAGTGGTAAAGCATTGCCCAGCATGTGGTTAGCCTGGGTATGATTCCCAGTCAGAAGCGCCTATCTGCTGCTCCAACCCTCCCTATTGGTTCTCCCTCTCTCTCTCTTCGCCTCCTGCAGCCATGACTTGATTGGAGCAAGTTGGACCCAGGTGCTGAGGATGGCTCCATGGCCTCTGCCTCAGGCACTAAGAAGAGCTCAGTTGCTCAGCAATGGAGCAAAGCCCAGATAGGCAGAGCATCGCCCCCTAGTGGGGTTGCCAGGTGGATACTGGCTGGGGCACATGCAGGAATCTGTCTCTCTGCCTCCCCTCCTCTCACTGAATAAAAAACAATTAAGTCTGTCTCCCTACAAAACTAGTGTTCATAAACACTTAAATAAAATAGACTCTCAAATTAAAAATCATTATTTCCTTTTATACAAGGTCAGTGTATAATCACATATTAGCAATTAAATAGATATGTAGAGCATAAACATTCATACACACCCCTCATTTTCAATCCCAAGCAGCTACTCTGGTTATTTCTATGACTTAAAAAAGATTTTTTTTCTATATTCTGGATAAATAGATCAATTCCATAGCTCAGGGGGGAAAAGAAAACAGAAAATAAAAAAAGATATGGTCACTTTTGAACATAAAATAAGTTTGTTCTATAATTAATATGTCCAATTAAATAATAAAAATGAAAATGTGTTTCACAGTTAAAACTTCTCATTCCCCTCAAGCCAGGAGCGAATCCAAGTTTTGAGGGCCTAACGCATATACATCCTGGGGTAGAGAAAACACTAAAAAAAAAAACAACAACCCAATTTTAAACATCAAATTAAGCACAAAAATGAATAACTGTAACATCATCACAATGGTGAACTCATATGCTCCAGGTTCTCCCTCCCCCGAGGAAACATCAAATCAACATTAAGAAGCTGACTAACAGCTTTCTGGAGCTCTGTAAACCGCCAGAAATTGACAACGGCCTGACCTGTGGGGGCGCCGTGGATAAAATGTCGACCTGGAATGCTGAGGTTGCCGGTTCAAAACCCCGGGCTTGCCTGGTCAAGGCACATGAGAAGCAACCAGTACTATGAGTTGATGCTTCTGGCTCCTCCCTTCCCCCCTTTCTCTCTCTCTCTCTAAAAATCAATAAATAAAATCTTGAAAGAAAGAAAGGGAAATTGACAACTGCCATGCAGACACCAAACAAGAACACACCGCACTCAAAATGATAAGGTATCATATGGCATTTTTATCCATCTTCGCCCGCCTCTTGCTTGGCTTGGCGCAGTTGGGAGGAAGTGGCCCCATTCTCTCACTTTCTTCCCTTGAGCTTTGTTTTACACTTTGTCCTATAGCTTCAGCCAAACCTGAGATGGAAGGGCCTATTTTATATCCCATCATGGAGTGAAAATAGGTATAACAGGAAAAAAGCATATCATTGGGTCCAAACTATCCATTTCCTGGAAAATGAATAACCCTGGTGTCAAGACGGCTTGATATGGACTTGGCTGTCAAGAAAAGGTTGGACCCTGACAGACCAGGCAGTGGTGCAGTGGACAGAGCACGACTTGGGATGCTGAGGACCCAGGTTTGAAACCTCATGGTCGCTGGCTTGAGTGGGGGCTCATCTGGCTTGAGTGTGGGCTCACCAGCATGAGCGTGGGTTAGCTGGGTTGAGCATGGGGTTCTAGACATGACCCCATGGTCGCTGGCTTGAGCCTAGGGTCACTGGCTTCATCAAGGAGGGGTCACTGGCTCAACTGGAGCCCTCTCCTCCATCAAGGCATATATGAGAAAGCAATCAATGAACAACTAAAGTGACACAACTCTGAATAGAGGCTTCTCATCTCCCTCCCTTCCTGTCTGTCCCTTTCTCTGTCTCTCTGGCTAAAAAAGAAAAAAAAATGTTGGTTCTATTTCAGAGCGAAAGATTTGACACAGCCATCATCTTCACACATTCTTCATCATCATCTAACATTTAATCATTTCCTGTGCTGAACAAAAACGATTACAAACAATTCTGGACCCAAAAGCAGTGTCAGCATCCCGAGACTTGCAAAATAACCAGAGAGAGCAAAGTCCTGGCAGGAGCTTCAGGGGATGTGGAGACCCCAGGGAAGCCTGGAGCGCGTGAGTCACTCATCTGGGCCGCACACTGCTCTGTGACCCACCCCCGCGGTCCTCGCCACGCCAGATCGAGACCGACAGCCTCCCTGTTCTCGCACCTCCTGCCTCATCCCCTGAAGATGAAAGGGGTAAGAATAAGGCCCGGGGATACATGTTTCAGTAAAACACATTCTAGCTCCTTCAAGTACTAAAATTTTTTTTTTTAATTGACATAGCATTCCCATCTGGAAGCTGGCTCCTTACCATAAGTACTGCAAAATTTTAAAAGAGAACTGTCAAAAACAAAGGAGGTTCAAAGTGACAGCCAGTAGGCATGATGTCTCCTTGAAGGTTAACTCCGTCACTGCAGAGACAAACCAATAGGGGGTGTTTGAGATTTCAAGTGTGCGAGGCAGGGTCAAAGCCTAGGCAAACTGTAGCTTCTCTGTAAATTTAAAGCAACACAGAAATGTAAAGTAGAATGAACTCAGTTGGCTATCAAATCAGGCCAAGAAGGGCTGGCTCCGGCCACTGCTGACAGTGGTTCTCGATGTTGGCTGCACATTATAAAAACTCATCTAACTTTTGATGCATTTCCAAATAAACAATGGACATTAATAAACTATTCTTTGCCTGACCAGGTGGTGACACAGTGGATAGAGTATTGGCCTGGGATGCTGAGGACCTAAGTTCGAAAACCCTGAGGTCACTGGCTTGAGTGCGGATCCATCTGGCTTGAGCACAGGCTCATCAGTTTGATAGCAGGGTCCCCAGCTTAGGCGTGGGATCATAGACATGACCCCGTGGTTGGTGGCTTGAGCCCGAAGGTCACTGGCTTGAAGCCCAAGGTTGCTGGTGTGAGCCTTGTTTGCTGGCTTGAAACCCAAGGTCACTGGCTTGAGCAAAGGGTCTCTGGCTCGGCTGGAGCCCCTGGTCAAGGCACATATGAGAAAGCAATCAATGAACAACTAAGATGCCACAACTATGAGTTGATGCTTCCTGTCTGTCTGTCCCTCCATCTCTCTATCTCTCTAAAACAAACAAACAAAAAAACTTTATGTACCTTTACCTCTGCTGGATCCCACCTGCAGAGACGCTCACATAGAGGTCGGGCGTGAGTTCTGGCAGGAGCAGTTGGGGATGAATCTAGCGTCCCAGCTCGGATAACTGGATAGCTGGATAACTGAATGAATGGCAGTTCTACCCACTGAGCAAGAGTACACTGATTAACAGAAGACGAGATTTAGGGAGGAGGATGATTAATTTTGTTTTGGTCCTGCTTAGTTTAAAATGCCTTTGGCCTCCTAATATGGACATGTCAAGAGAGAAGACAGTTCTATGAACCTGGTGCCCTCAGGAGGTATTAGAGATGGAGCAGATATTGGTAAATGGTCTGTTATGATGGTGTAAAGCAGGGGTCCCCAAACTTTTTACACAGGGGGTCAGTTCACTGTCCCTCAGACCATTGGAGGGCCAGACTATAAAAAAAAAACTATGAACAAATCCCTATGCACACTGCACATATCTTATTTTAAAGTAAAAAAACAAAACGGGAACAAATACAATATTTAAAATAAAGAACAAGTAAATTTAAATCAACAAACTGACCAGTATTTCAATGGGAACTATGCTCCTCTCACTGACCACCAATGAAAGAGGTGCCCCTTCCGGAAGGCGGGGCCGGATAAATGGCCTCAGGGGGCCGCATGCCGCCCCCGGGCAGTTGTTTGGGGACCCCTGGTGTAAAGGAAGCATGGGCGTGAATGAGCCCACCTAAAAGAGAGGAGAGCAGTGGTTCCCATCTTGGGGTGATGTTGTCCCTCCTCCATCCCCCACTTCCTGGGACATCTGAAGATTTTTTTTTCTTTTTTTTTTTTTTTTGGTCACGACTCAGGGTAGATGCCAAAACTATTCTGCTAAACATCCCCAAATGCAAAGGACAGCCCTTCCCTCCCTGTGCAGGGAGTTACCCAGCCTAAAACACCCATAATTCCCAAAGGTGAGAAGCCCCGGGATAGAGAGAAGAGGTCCTGGACCAAATTGTTTCAGGCCAAGGTCTTCATATTCAGATACTGACCCTTCCCTTCCTTCACTTTAGAGACAGACCATTTAGTATGGCGCTTGGTCCCTCCAACATTTCCCCCTTAGCCTTCACATATTACTCTTCTAGTGAAAACGCGCCATCTGTGTTGTTTGCTGGATTTTTCAGGAAAGGTCTGACTTTAGGAAGAAAATGATAAAAGCTGGATACCTTGGAGGTTGGATATACAAGGCCAGCATCCCAAGGTTTGGGAGGTTTCACTAAATCCTAGAGCTCTCCCCGCTAGATGGACTGAATCCGAATCTCTAGGAATATGGACCAAAGGCTCTCTGCATTTTACCTAACTCCGCAGGTGACGGTGACGCATGCTCAGGTCAGAAATATACAGCACAGTGCGTTAGGAGTCTTCTCCAGAGACCGGTTGAATTGTGAACTGCTGACTGACTTTAGGCAACCATCTACCTAGTTTTCTGAACCACACCAAGTTTCTTCCCGTCCAGGACTGGTTCCTAAAACGCCAGTTTTGAAACTTGATCAACACCCCAAGCCCTTACTCCCCGAGGGGCTCTAAAAGAGCATTCCTTACCAGGAGTTAATCACTTCTTTTTAAAACTGCATTGCTAATTTGTGTACTATGGGATATAGACGAGAAAAAGTCCCAATTTATTTTTTTAAGAACAGCTGTCTCCCTACCACCCTGCCAGCTGCTTTATAAATTACCCAGACATTAAGTAATTATTTCCTCATTATGAGAGCAACCGGGAGAGACAGCCCGCCTCCCTCCCTCCCTCCCCAGCATGACCCCCGCTTCCTCCCGCCCCCTTCTCCACCTGCCCTGAAACGGGCCAGGCCTAGAGAAGTCCTTTATTGGTTCTCTTCTTGTAATGGAAGGTGGTGGCTAAGCATTCTGATCACTGGTTACTTTTCAACAGCCCTTCAAGACAACCAAAGGATGGCTTAGTGGTATGAGATACTAAATCTCAAAGCATCACGAAATATTATCTAGGGGCACTTCCCTTGTTTTGTGGGCAAGGAACTCAAGTGCAGGGAAGTGATTTGGGCCTGACCAGGTTGTGGCGCAGTGGGTAGAGTATCGGACTGGGACACGGGTGGCCCAGGTTCGAAACCCCAAGGTCGCAAGCTTGAGTACGGGCTCATCTGGTTTGAGCAAGGCTCACCAGCTTGAGTCCAAGGTCACTGGCTTGAGCAAGGGGGGCCACTTGGTCTGCTGAAGCCCCCTGGTCAAGGCACATATGAGAAAGCAATCAATGAACAACTAAGATGAGAATTGATGCTTCTCATCTTTCTCCTTTCCTGTCTATCTGTCCCTATCTGTCCCTCTCTGTTTCTGTCTCTCTCTCTCTCTCTCTCTCTCTCTCTCACACACACACACACACACACACACACACACACGAAGTGATTTTGGCTAAGGTCGTACCTAACAAATGGTAGGACTGAGGCTCGGATTCGGGTCTCACCACAGGAATGGGTCCGGACCATGAACTCGCCTCATCTCCCTAATGGTCATCTACTCTTTGGTGTTAAATGAAACATGCACAATGAATTACAGTCTTCTTTGTGTTAAAAGTAGAATAAGATTTGAATTGGAGCAACCTACATATACTTTTCTTTTGTATACGTAGTTGACATATAACATTATATTAGCTTCAGGCGCAGAACATATTTATTCAATATTTGTATATATTGTGAAATGACCGCCATAGTAAATCTCCTTAACATTCATCACCACGCATAGCTGCAGTTTTTCTTTTTGTCATGTGAACGCTTTAATATTTACTCTCTAAGGAAGTTGCGAATGCGCAATACAATATTTTGATCCCCATTTTGCATCAGGCAAGTGAAGCTTAATCAGTCTGTTGCCAGTAAGCTGTGGACACACTTCTGCACCAGCGATATATCTGATACTCTCCCACACTCTGGCTGCTCTGGGTCACCTCCTCTCTGCCCTCCCTTGACCTCTCCCCACACCCTGCTTTCCCAGGATTCACTGACTCTCAGGGTAAATGCTCCTGGCTAATGCCGCCATCTGTTTAAGCCTCACCAATTTTATATATTTTGATGAGCGCTCCAGATTTAAAATTAAATTTACAGGCTACTAACTGGAAAGCTAGAATTTGAATCGACACAGACAGATCACTGGCAAAAAACATATAAAGGGCAGAAGGAATATGTTGTACTAAACAATAAAAGAGAAAATGAATTTTAGAAAGATTCTTGAAAATGGTCATGTGATGAATTATTATAAAAAGAGACAGAGGGTCAGGTAGAAACTAGAAAATGAGCAGGGAGAGCTCCCTTCCCCCACAATATAGCCAATGGGAACACATTCCATGTTTTTTCTGTTATCCCACAGGATGTACCCAGCCTAGAGATTGTGAGACTTCTCACCTCTGCTCTCTCCAGCCTTGTGGGGACTAGAAAATTATTCTCCATATTCTGTTCATAGGAAAGGCAGAAACCATGATAGTAACAGATTTTTAAAAAAAATGCAAATGTAGCAGATATGCTTAAATTAAGAAAATGGCCATAAAAATTTGAGATAGATAATATCAAGCCTTCGTCACAGCACCAAACAATTTGTATACTTCCCATCAACCCACAAACCCAGGTCATTTGGTGTGAGAAATACATTTTTACAGACCTGATAATGAAAATCTATATTCCTCAATTTGCAACCTGCTCACTACGTTCTGCCAAGTGCATGTTAAACAGGGGATCCTTCAACTTCATTGCATGAGATTCCTCCACATTCTAACTCTGTAATGAACATCCATCTCTCTATCTCACTCGTGCACACCCAGATCAATTTGCTTCTCCCCAAAAGCACAGCAGTAAAACAAAACAAAATGGGTGCATTTTTCCCCCCTTCTTTTTCCAAGTGATAGTGGGGGAGATAGAGAGACAGATTCCCGCATGCATCCCAACAAGGATCCACCTGGCAATTCCCATCTGGGGCAGATGCTCTGCCCATCTAGGGCTGATGCTTGCAACTGAGCTATTTTTAGCACCTGAGGCAAAGGCTCCACAGAGCCATTCTCAGTGCCCAGGGCCGATGCACTTGAAGCAATCAAGCCATGGCTGTGGGAAAAGAGAGAGAGAGAGAAAGAAGCGGGAGTGGGAGGGGTGGAGAAACAGATGGTTACTTTTCCTGTGTGCCCTGACTGGAAATCAATCCTGAGACATCCACACACCATGCCAAGTCTCTACCACTGAGCAAACCAGCCAGGGCCCAAAATGAGTGAGTTTCTATTTGCTAGGCACCCAGGAACCCCAGATAAAAGTATAACAGACATACTTTTTGTGTGTGAACCCCCTGGCCTGCTAGTGGAATTTGTTTCTTGTTTTCAAGGTTAGGTTTGCAAACACTAGGGGCCTGGCTCACAAAGGCCAATGTTCACGGCAGCGATTCTCAACCAAGGGCATTGTGCCCACCTCTCCAGGGGACAATATCAGTGACATTTCTGTTATCACCATGGGGAGGAGGCTACAGGCATGTAGGGGGCAGAGGTCAGAGATTCTGGTAAATGCTATACGATCCTCAGGACAGTCCCTCCACAGAAAAGAAATATTCTTCCCAAGATGTTCTTAGTAATAGCACTAAAGTGGAGAAACCCTGGTATAATGTAATATTAAAGGTCAAGCAGTTCTACTCATCCATTATGACACATTGCTTATATCCTTGTATACACACACACACACACACACACACACACACACTGTGTGTTCTTGTCCATGGGAACCAAAGCTGATTTCCACAAAGGCTCTGCCATGTGAATTGTAACCTTAGCGAACACAGTGGCCTCTTGCACTTGGAGCCCTGATGATGATCGGTACCCAGACAGGAGTCTGGAGACCAAGCCAAGACAAGGATAGCCTTGCCAAGACCACCACCACCAGAAAGACTCACAGAGCGCCAGCCAAGGCCTCAGAAAGCCTCACGGAGAACAAGCTGACATCGCAAATCCAAAAGAGCGGGGAAGTCCACACTGCGCAGAGAGGTGGCAGTGTCACACGTAACACGGCCAGCCTCAAGCATTCCTTCCCGTGGACGGTGGCTAAGATGACCGGGCAGGACAGTTTGCAAAGTATGACATCTACGGGACCAGCCCAAGTTCAGCTCACACTGGAGAGAACATTTTTCAGCCTGACACTACAGCTCACTGGATCTACTGCTTCAACGAAAGGTTAAGCTTTGGCCAAATGGGGGTGCGCTTAGCACAGCGAATGCAGCTCACGGACATAGGGGTTCCCCGTCACGGATCTGTCCAGGGGCGTGGCCTATTCCCGCCACAGCTCTGTCCGGGGGCGTGGCCTATTCCCGCCACATCTCTAACTGTCTCTGGGTTCCAGGAGAGTCCCTATTAGTCACAGAGGCAGGTTGGTGCCCGGGAGCTCTGATTCTTCTCCCCAGTCGGGTCCTCAGGGTTGAAATGAAGCCAGACTCTGTGGACTGAACCCTAATCCCTCCGAGTGTGGCTGACTGTTCGTTCGTCTAGAATTTCCTGCTGACTCAGCAGACAGGTACTGACATGTTTTGTGAGCAGGTGACAGCATGTGGGATCGGGGGAGAGAAAACCAAAAAAAAAACTGAATCAAGCACTTAACAAAAACTTTGAAGACTTTCCCCATTTCTTCAAGAATATACTATAGAAAACCAATATAAGTCCAACGTAGTTCTCCAAATAAATATTATAAAAGATTTCCAAATTTTTAACTGCATTGTGAGAACGCATGTTGAAATCTAAAGCGCTTCTCTCTGGGTTTTCTGAGATTAACAGACAACTCTCTTTTTCCTTGGCAAGTGTCCTTTCCAGATTGTCTGCAATGATGTTACTTCTAGGAGGATGAAAGAGGAGGTAGTAATTGGAGGAGAAGCAGGTAGCTTCAAACCTCACTGCTTGGTACTCCCCAATTCTATCTGGGTGGCCATCCATGGGTATACAGTATTTCCTAAAGATCTCTGGGTTGACGAGACCAACCTTTAAGTAAATACATAAATAAACAGTAATGAAAACTTTCTCTTCACATCTTTACAGCAACAAAGAAAAGAAGGTCTTTAGCAAATGGAAGAGTCTTCATGCCAGGGGAGAGTGAAAGAATGCACCCCGGCGAGGAAACGGTGTCTGACTCACCTATATGTCTGAACAGATCACGGTGTTTCCGGAATGGGCCCCTAATCCAATTCTGCCCCAAGAGATGGGAGTCTGCCAGCCTCTGGGGGAAGAGAGTTCCCGGGCTGGCAGAGCAGAGACAGAGAAAGACTTGGATGACAGGAAACAAGTCCTGATCAACCCCTTGCCTCTCTATTGTGTAAAATGATGCCTGTTGTCCGTCCGTCTGTCCGCCATTGTTTGAGCCCCTCTGAGGTGTGCTGTCTGTAACTTCCTGCCCAGACCGCCCTCTACCAGCATGAATGCCAAAGCAAACGTCTTCGCGATTTTACTTCAAGTATGGCTTACTCTGTCATCTCCTGGATCTTGATAATTTGCCCTCACTTTTTTTTTTTTTTTAATTTGTTATTCTTCTTCAAGATAGTTTCACTTCCTGATGTTTTTATGTCTGTGCACTGTACATTGTAAGAACATAACGATATGACTTATTGCCTTTTAACAGAAGGATTATGTACATAAACCACATGTTAGCGTGTTAACTTATTTTGACTAATTGAGGCCATTCAAGTGAGAATTTTCATTCATTTGAAGGATCGTGTGTCAGTCTTGCTCTTGAAAAAAAAAAATATCACCCTGGCCAGTTGGCTCAGTAGTAGAGCATTGGCCCAGCGTATGGATGTCCCAGGTTTGATGCCTGGTTAGGGCACACAAGAGAAGTGCCCATCTGCTTCTCCCACCAGTCCCCCTCGCCCTTCTCTTTCTCTCTTTTCTCCTCCTGCAGCCATAGCTCGAATGGAGCAAGTTGGCCCCAGGTGCTAAGGATGGCTCCATGGTCCTACCTCAAGCATTAAGGATAGCTCAGTCGCTAAGCAACAGAGCAACGCCCAAGATGGGCAGAGCATTGCCCCCTAGTGGGCACACTGGATGGACCCCAGTACGGGCACATGCAGGAGTCTGTCTCTGCCTCCCCTCCTCTCACTGAATTAAAGAAAAGAATACTAGCATGCAATGTAGCTTACAGTAAGGACATACACACGTATATGGTTGGTACTTTTTCACTGTTTCTTTGCCTGTTTAAAATTTTTGAATTTTTTAATGAAATATAGAAAAGTACAGAGAACAATGAAAAATTTACTTGTGGACCCAAGGTGAACAAATATTAACATTTTTCCCATTTTGATTAAAGTGTTTTCCATTACAGAAATAGGGGATTGAGAATAAAGTTGAAGTTTATTTCTTCCTGGACCCATATCTCCATTTTCCTTCCCCCAAAGTAACCATAATAAAATATTTCTTAGAATGTTTTAACATACATCTATGTCCACATGAACACACTGTACCATGATTTTGTTTCTTTTTCAATTGTTGTATATACAAGTTCTTCAATATGAATAAACACACCTGGGGGTGGGAGGAGGGGGACAAAGGTAGGCGGGGTGGGAATGACAGAGGCTTTGCTCAGGGAGATGGGCGGGTGGTGCCATGTGCAGATGAGGTTTACCGAGTTGCACACTGAATCTGTAACCCCCATAAGTTCAACTAAATATATACACAGGTCATTCTTTAAAAATACAGGGCTCTGAGGATGGAGACAAAATAACCGCCCTGGGACTAGGAAGGAGCTACTTGATTGGAGAGCCAAGACTGAGGAGGCTGCAGCTAGCGATGAACTTGGGGCGGCGGACGGGCCTGACCCCACCCCTGCAGGCATCCCTCAGCAGAGCCTGGGGCTGCTGAGTTGGATCTAAGGCCAAGACATGGGACCACAGTAAGAACTAGTGTCGCCACCAAGTCCTCGCTGCCAACATCTCCCGTTGGCTTTGACCCCCTCGATATTGATACTGGCTTCTCCTGGCCCCAGGGCTACCCTTTCTGTTCCCACTAGTCCACACTCTCTTTTGCTCTGGGCTGACATGTTTCCTTCCTGAATTTTCAGCAGGGCCTCCCAGAAGAAAGGTTTGTCACTAAAGAACCCTCGTCCTGGGTTTGTACAGGAGTGGGACTTTCAGTGCTAAAGCCTGAATGGTCTCAGACAAACTGAAATGATGGGTGACCCTGCTCAGATTGTGCCCTCGACCTTCAACAGGTGTGGCAATTGGCGGCCAGGCATCTGTCCTCTCCTGTCCTACACACAACTATTTAAGCACCTGTTGCTGCTTTGAGCAGTGAGTCTCAGCCTTGACTGTGTGTTTTATAGTCACCTGGAAATCTTTAAAAACTCCTGCTGCAGAGGCCACACCCTCGACAATGAAATCAGAATTTCTTGGATTAGAACCAGGCATTCATTGTTTTTTTTTAAAGTGCCCTGATTCCAATATATAGCCAATGTAAAAATGACAGGCTCACAACAATAGAGTGACTAACTAGTAGTTAGGTAACTATCACCTTGAGTTGACTCTAATTTGAAGGGACTGTCACGTTTTTAACCTTGATGGTATAGCACATATGCTTCTGTATAAGGGTCATGAGGACTTCAGTCTATCAATATTTTGTAAGTTAGAGTCATTAAATCAAGAGATAAAATTATGGGCCCTGGCCGGTTGGCTCAGTGGTAGAGTATCAGCCTGGTATGTGGACGTCCTGGGTTTGATTCCCAGTCAGGGCACACAGGAGAAGCACCCATCTGCTTCTCTATCCCTCCTCCCTCTCGCTTCTCTCTCTTTCTCTCTTTCTCTCTCTCTCTTCCCCTCCTGCAGCCATGGCTTGATTAGAGCGAGTTGACCCCAGGTGCTGAGGATGGCTCCAAGGCCTCTGCCTCAGGCACTAAGAAGAGCACGGTTGCTGAACAATGGAGCAACACTCCAGATGGGCAGAGCATCAACCCATGGTGGGCTTGCGGGGTGGATACCAGTCAGGATGCATATAGGAGTCTGTCTCTCTGCCTTCCCTCCTCTCACTGACTACAGAAAAGAAAAGAAAAAGGTTAATATTAAATTCTTAATTAGAATAGAGAAACACTTTTGGTTTTTGTCTGCTTGGATTGCTTTCCGGCAGGTCAGAACCAACAGAACAGGGCAGCCTTGGTCTGCAAGAGTTTCACTGCATGAAGAGGATCTCAGATTTAAAATCTACCAGTACCACTTAAAACTAATGGTTCACTGCTGTTAGCAGCTGGGAGACCGCTCTAAAGTCGGCGTGCGTAATCAAAAATCATTCCTATCAATAACCTTCCCTGTGGTGTGCCTCCAGCTGTCCCTGGGGATGCCGTCACCATTTGGAAGGCTTAACCATCCATTGGAATGGTTAGCATGCCTAGGGCTGCTTGCTAACATGTGAAAGAAATCAAAAAAGAAATTATGTAGTTTGCAGACAAAGTGCAGATTCACGCAAGAATGTCAGCTTTCACGGTCTACAAAGGCATTAGGTAAGCACTGAATTTAGGCTCACGGAATATTTCCAGGACCTTCCATGAAGTCAACCATATTAGCATTTTGTTTTTATTACTTAATAATAATGTACAACAAATAAGAAAGCAACTTCAGCCCCCTCTAACAACAAATGTATTCAAGGTGAACTTGAGTCTAATTCAAAGGGGATTTAGATACATTATTCTTTCCTCAACAGGTCTCAAGTGGACAAACAACACAGTGTGCCTATCTCCTATGAAGGGAAGAGCCTGGCTATTGTGTAATGGAGACAATAAAACATTCAACTGTTCCATTAAATCCCAGGAGACTCCCACGGCTTGATTGTCCCTTGGTTTCATGTGAATGAGTTAGGAGGATGTCGACCTGGTGTGTGGATGTCCTGGGTTTGATCCCCAGTCAGGGCACACTGGAGAAGCTACCACCTGCTTCTCCACCCCTCCCCTCCCCCTCTCACTCTTGCTCTTCTCCTCCCACAGCCATGGCTCCATCGGTTCGAGCGCATTGGCCACGGGCTCTGAGGATGGCTCTGTAGAGCCTCCACCTCAGGCTCTATTTAGCTCAGTTGCAAGCATGGCCCCAGATGGGCAGAGCATCCACTCCAGACAGGGGTTGCTGGGTGGATCCCAGTTGGGACGCATGCGGGAGTCTGTCTCTCTATCTCCCCTCCTCTCACTTGGAAAAAAAGAAAGAAAAGGGGGGAAAATAAAGAACACAGCATTACAGAGCGTTTCAGAATTGTCTGGAAGAAATAAGTAGAAAATCAGCCCAGCTTAAAGCTGAGTGGGTGAAAAGGAAGAGGGACAGAGGGGGCCCATCAATGGTGCTGTGTCCGCACCCCACCCCCCTCTGACCAGCATTCTGGAGCACGCGGTACTCTGTCAGGGCCTGGGCGCTTTGAAGCTCTCGCTAGCCCTGTCAACTGTCGATGACGCCAAGTGGGATAGCTCCAAGTGACTACTAAATGTCTTGGCCTGTGGACCTTTTTTTCTAAACCTAGGGCCTGTGGTCAACAAATATTACTTTTCTTACCACTTCTCCACCTCAAAATAACTTTTTTTATAAAAGGTATAGAAACACTTACTTCACTGTTACTGAGAATTCAATGAAAAGGTGGCCATAAACACAGGTGATACTGTGGGCTGATGCTGGTGAATTCACAATTTCATCCAGAAAAAAAAATCAACCAAGTCGTTTTGGAAATAAACACTCCCAAAACACAGGGTAGGGCAAGAGGAGGTTTACAGTTGTGAGTACGTGAAACACGGAGTTTATTCCTGTATTATTTTCTTTTTTATCGATTAATTTTAGAAGAGGCAGAGAGAGGAAGAGGGAGAGAAGGAGAGAGAGAGAGAAGCTCTAGTTTTATTGTCAAACTTAGTTGTGCCTTTGTTGGTCACTTCCCATATGGACCCTGACCCGGGCTCAAACCTGCAACCTTGGCGTTCCAGGACGATGTCCTCACCACCTGAGCTAACTGGCCAGAGCTTGAATTATTTTCTATGCAAACATCTGTAAACCTGCTTTTGCCCCTCCCTGTATGTAACCCACATATCAACATTTCAATGTCCCAAGGGTCTTTTCCCGGTCACATATCTTGGGAAGGAGGGGGTGGGGTCTCTGCTTGGCTGTGATGGCTCCACATCGTAGCTTCTCTGCACCGTCACCTTCATCTTCCCTGATGAACCATCACTCATTATTCCCTGGAAAGCAGTTGGGTCCTTTCTCCCAAGTGCCACTCACTAAACCAAAATTGTATGCAACTTAAATTACTTAGTATAAGATTATGAAGACCTAGAGAGATTGGGGGGAGTGCTTAAGCATTTTATTAGAAGCCTGTTTACGTTCGCACATACACCCCTACCGTCAAATATGAGCATTGTATCTCTGAGTCCAAATCTATCCTTTCTCAAATACAGTCAGTGATATTGTAATACTATAACTAAATCTGGTGTCAGATGGGTAATAGACTTCTCAGGATGATCACTTCATAAGGTATATACATGTCTACTCACTATGTTGTACACATACCTAAAATTAATATAATATTAGATGCCAACTGTGATTGAAAAATAAATTTTAAAATACTCAAAAATTAATAATTTAAAAATATGATAGTAAAATCCACCCTTCCTTTACCCTCTAGCAGAATACCACGCCCTTCAAATTTTGATTGTAAGATCCCTTACCCTCTTCAGGAAATTTCCATCCCCTACCCAGAGAGACTTCTCTTCTAGGACCCATTCTACTCTTCCAATCAAGGAATCCAGGGCCTGAAAATTCCCTAAAATACATTTCCCCAGTTGCAAATTATTCAGCCTGTTTTAATAACGTGTGCAGAGTGCTGGCCATGATTAATGCATTAGCACTCCAAGTCCAGCAGCACCGTCCAGGAAAATGCCCGTATTTGGGGCGTACAAAATTTTCTCCTCTTCTGTAACAGGGGCATAACCCCCTCATGCCTGCCTCAGGAATGCCTTCAGCTTTTCCCCACTGGCTTCTGGGAAAAACACACACCTGCACACTCAGCTATGTACACACACATAGGGTTCCTCTCGCTAATTTCTGGAAACAACACATGACACACACACCTCCCAAGGGCAAATAACAAAACTTAGGGAGACAGGCAGCATCCAGTGAGGATGTGATGAACGCAAAGGACCTCTGCTTCCCTGGTAGCAACAAGAGGCAGGGTGAGAAAAAGCCCCACCATTTCCTATAGGACTATGAAGAATGAGGACTAAAGGAAGTCTTAATGAATTCCAGAGAACAAAGCTTTCTTAGGTAAGAAAGAGACATGCAAGTTTCCACAACTGGGGGCCACGAGTCAGACGTGCCCTAACCAAAAACTGAAACCAAGCCCAATACCCATTTGCAGGAGAATGTACAGACGCACTGTGGTATGATTGTATAATGCAGTGGTCCCCAACCCCCGGGTCGCAGACCAGTACCAGTCCATGGGCCATTTGGTACCAGTCCGCAGAGAAAGAATAAATAACTTACATTATTTCCGTTTTATTTATATTTAAGTCTGAACGATGTTTTATTTTTAAAAACTGACCAGATTCCCTCTGTTCCATCCGTCTAAGACTTACTCTTAATGCTTGTCTCGTAAGTTCGACAATTATATTTAAAAATACCACAGTTTTTACGCCGGTCGCATAATTTTATTTTGTGCATTTATCCGTCCCACCCTAAAGGCCGGCTCGTAAAAATATTTTCTGACATTAAACCGGTCCGTGGCCCAAAAAAGGTTGGGGACCACTGGTATAATGGAATATTACATATCAGTGAAAAATGAAGTACTGATGTACGTGATGCTATAGAATAGATGAATTTCACAACCGTTATGCTGAGTGAAAGAAGTCAGACTCCAAAAAGTGCGCATTGTATGATTTCATTTTTATGAAATTTAGGAACAGACAAAACCCTTTTATGTGGACAGAAATTGGAAGAGAGCTTGCCACTGTGACATGGTGGTGCACTGGAAGGAAGCTTAAGGAAATTACTGGGACAATATAATTTTTTAATATTGGGGCAGGGTTTCATTGATACACATCTTTATCAAAATGTATCAAATTGTACTTAAGGTCTGTACATGTTGCTATGACAATTGTGCCTCAGTTAAACACACACACAGAAATATACATACCAAGATGCATGCTTAGTATCTGCTCACCTCACTGTAAGTAAATTATACCCTAATTTCAAAAACGGTATTTCAAGAGAAACATATTCTCCATAACTTCTGAAGTGTTATAAAAAGCCTTTTATAAATATTTATCAGGTGCAACAAAATGCATATATATATATATATATATATACACACACACACACACACACACACACACACACACACACAGCCTGCAACCTCTCTGGTCCATCATCCCATCATGGCTTTTTTTTTTTTAAGGAGAGAAGGGGAGACAGACTCCCACGTGTGCTCCAACCGTGATTCACCCAGCAACCCCATCTGGGGCTGATGCTCCAATCAGCCAAGCTATCCTCAGAGCCTGGGGCTGACGCTTGAGCCAATCAAGCCACTGGCTGTGGGAGGGGAAGAGAGAAAGAAGGGGGAAAGGGAGGGGAAGAGAAGCAGATGGTCACTTCTCCTGTGTGCTCTGACCAAGGATCTAACCCAAGACATCCGCATGCCAGGCCAATGCTCTATCTGCTGAGCCAACCGGCCAGGGCCTATCATGGCATTTCTGACCCTGTGCCCTTTCCAGGGGACCGGTGTGATGCAGCAGCGGTCACAGTCACAGAACCACAGCCATGGGGACAGCTGCTGTCTGAGATGCTTACTGATAACCTACAGCAGCCACTTCCCTCGGGGTTCACGTCTCCTCACTGTGGCAGCCAGGGTTTAAAGGGCAGGGCATTCTCCTTACCCTTCAAGTCTGAGTGATGGGTGACTTCCCCACATCCTAGCTTCCCGACTAAAGAGACATCACGAGCCCCGACGCACCAACGGCCCAGGGATACCCACTTGCTCTGTAAAAACTCGAACAGCAATGCACATAAAGAAACTGGGAACAGCCATAAAAGTTAGCTGTTTGTTGATCAGCAGAACCAGACGCGTTAACTCTTCCCTACCAGAGCCTTCTGGGGGTGAGACCTGGGAGCTCCAAACAGAAAGGTCAGGAGCGGATGAATCCCTCTGGGGCCCCGTGAGCCTGCCTGAAATAGTCGGGCGCGACTTGCCGAGGCCGACAGACTTCGTTTCCTCTGCGAACAGTGGCCCATGGATGTAATAAATCTCCTCTTTCCCCACTGACAAGGAGTTGACTCCGAACGTTGGTTTTTAGTCTCCGAAACAAAACAAAACAAAAAAAGTGCCTGGAATTCCACACGGCCTGAGGGAGAGGGAGCAGCAGCTGGGCGGGGGGTTGAGAAGACATTTGGTGGGAATGTTTTTCCTGACTTGTCTGAGAGCTTTTCCAGGAGGGACTTTCTCCCACGGCTCTGGACATCCACGTGCACAAACACACACGAGCGGGACAGGCAGGGGTGTCAGTGCCCAGCTCCAGGCTGGTGCCGCTGCGCTGAGGAGGACACAGCCAGGAGCAGCACAGAGAAACCGGACTGGAACCGGGAGCCGGAGTCCGTCACCCGGCCTCCAGTCCTGGGAGCCAACGGGGTCCCTTCCCGTCTACGCAATTCCGGGTCGGCCTCTTGCTTGCCAGGGCCCAAAGAACCTTAGCTCATGTTTTGCTCGGTGTATGTTTTGTTGAAATCATGTATGGCATTTTCCCAAACATTTGCAATTACCTTCTGGGAGAGACAGATCGTAATTGTCTCTGCAGAGAAGGAGTTTTAAAACCAGCCTCTTTTACAACGATAACCTGATATTCAGAGCCAGCACGAGAAAGAATGCAAAGGAGCACTCCTTAAGCGGCTTCTATAAATTGTACGAGAACTTTGCTAATGACTTTGCCAGAATCACGTACAACTGTACCCGTGACATCTGATCGCTAATGACGGTTTTCGGAAAACCCTTGCAGGTTATACAAACTAGTCACTCACCGGCCGGAACGGAGCGGTCTCTCTTTGAGTAACAGTTGTTCTTACAAATCCTGGGAGGTTAAAGATGGCAGCAGGGAGCAGGAAAAGCCATCACCGTGGTGCACATGGAAGCCATCCCGAGCACCCCAACTGTTCCTCACGGCATGAGTTCACTTCCCCTAACCGCACTTCATGCTCTCCAAAACTAAACGCGGAGGAAGCATACATTAGGCACTTAAAGATAGACCATCTGTTTTTCTTCTCGGCCAAGAGAGAAATTCTTTATTGAAATGAAAACCTCGGGTCATGGTAGGAAGCAGAGAGCGAAGATAAATGTCTCTCCTTCCCCGTCCCACTCTGAAACACATGTGCAGCATGTTTCCCGCGGCCGTTCCATGAAACAGGTGGATACACTTAACTGGAACACACAAGCCATTCACTGAACTCAGACCCACAGCCTGAGCTCTGTAGCACAAAGGTTGTGGGTCTGAGAGAACAATAGAAGCAAAAGCTGAAAGGCTGAATTCTCAGCCAACAAGGCAAGAAGTTCTGGAGGTACGACCTGAGGGCAAAAATCTGTATTTCCCAGCCTTGGCTCTGTCAGGCTTTGAGCAGGTACAGGGGGTCCTCAGGTTACCACACAGCTCCGTTCCTATGACAGTGACATAACCTGAATGTTGGTGTAAGTCGAAACACACCCTAGCCAAGTCACTTACCTATTCTAGCACAGTTGTAAAATCATAATCCAGAATATAAAAACACAACTAAGCCACAGAAAAAGGAAAAGGACGTAAATACACTGTACTGTACTCTAGTTTGCCCGCGGAGTCTGTAAGTGCGGTGCCAACAGCGTAAGCCAGAACATTTGCATCTCAATTTTTTAAAGTTTTTATGGGAGTGAGCATTGTAAACTTGAAACATTGTATGTCGAGACTGTTGTAACCCCAAGACCTAGTTTCCAAATGCATATTGTTAGACCAGGGATCGCAACCACTGAACATTAAACTCACCTAAGTCTGCTAAAACCTATAGGTGGCTAATATTTGCCCCAGATTACTTAAATCAGAACGTAATCTCATATTAATTAAATCAGAACGTAATCTCCCCAGAGAAGGCCACTGGCACATTTTAGCTCATACCAAAGAGAAAAAAAATGTTTAAAAATGATTTTTGAAGTCCAACCCCGTCTAGTCCATCTCATGCATGACAAGGAAAATGTGGGGGTTTAAGTAATAGAACCAGACCTCAATTTAAATCAGGTTTGGATACGGTGACAGAAGTGTGAGAAATAATTTTGAAGTTTAGGGATTTCAAACAAAAACCAAAACCATTCCTGAATTAATTTCAGCAAAACTCAGGAATGCTACAAAAATCAATCGATTCTGAAACCCGTCCGATTAGACCAAACTGCACGCAGAAGATATTCAATGAAAGTAATTGGTTTTATAGGATTTCCAGATGAGGAATCTAAACTCTTGGAGACGTTGTAGGCCTTCAAATTGCTGAGTTGCACCCATCCTGAAAATTACGCTTTTTACTGAGGCCTCCGAGAACAAACTCCACTTTATTACATGATAGCAGACACTCTGCCACATAGATGGTGTGGTCTTTTCCCCTGAAAACAAAGCTCGACTCCTGGTGGTTGGTGCTGTGCTCTAAGCCACACCTACCGAATCAGGGCCCACGTTTTAACAAGACCAGGGCTACATGTGTGCTCATGACAGTCTGAGAGGCGCTGGCCAGGCTAAGTGGATGCAGACTGCCCCCCGCCTGGACCTCCGCAGCCCCAGTTACGGGCACAGGTGAATTGCGGCCATACGCGCTGCCTAAAACTCGGCAAGGACTGCATTCTGAAATTGAGGCCCTTGAAATAAAGTAAAAAAATCTTTGCCTTTACATCATCTGCGTAAAGACCAGGCTTTCTGGCAGAGGCTCTCAGTTCTGAAAATATTTCACGTCTCTGGAGGAAAAGACATCTTTTTCCGTTTTGCTTTTTGGCCGGGGAGTGGGGGGCTGTGTTATGTTGTGGGGAGGAGGTCCTGCGTGGACTGGTGGGCTGAGAGCAGGGTCCTGGCCCCGCCTAGACAGGGGCTCTAAAGCGAGGGGAGGGAGAACGCCCTCTGCGACCTCTCAGGAGAGAGACGAGCAAGGGAGGATGGGGGAACTGAGTGCTGAGGCTGGAAACATTTCCCCACTTTTCAACTGTGAACTGGGCTCCTTTCAATAATATTCTCCAGCATAGACAGCTCTATTAAGAAACATAAATTTCTACAGTGAGTCTGTTAACCGACCAATCTGCTCTGCCCTTTCTACTCTTTGAAATGGACTCTATGAGACAAATCAGAAGTGTTCCTTCACCCACAATTTCCTAACCCACCTCCCCAAATCCCATTACACAATAAGTTTTCAGAACCCTCTACTGCTTTTAAAGCATATTCTTTGTTCAGCTGTAGACTATCACCCACTAAGATGGTATTATTTCTATTTTTTTCTAAGTGAGAGGAGAGGAGATAAAAGAGACAAACTCCTGTATGCGCCCCAACCGGGATTCACCCAATAACTCCCATCTGTGGCTGATACTACAACCAACTGAGCCACTGGCTGCAGGAGAGAAAGAGAGAGAGAACAGGGAGGGGAAGAGGGAGGGGGAGGGAAGCAGATGGCCGCTTCTCCTGTGTGCCTTGACCAGAAATCGAACCTAGGACATCCATATGCTGGGCTGATGCTCTATCCACTGAGCCCACTGGCCAGGGCCAATTCCTATTATTTCTATAAGGTGATATAAGAATGAATGGCCCTGAGCTAGGGATATGGACACAATATTAGAATGTAGTATTAGGAAGTTTCTATATTCGAAATACAAGATAATACCATACCAAAAACACAAATAGCAGAGCTTTGGTCTTAATTGTTTCTGAGTATCTAGCTATCCAGGTATTTGTGGCAATAATCCATTAGCAGCGCAATAAAGAACTAAGAGACCTAGTGATTGTGCTTAAATCTATAATTCCCACATTCTCTGTCCTCCTAAATACCCAAATTCTTCATCGCCCATGAAAAGAATGTCTTGAGTTATTATGTCAGGACCTTTGTAATGAGAATGAATAGTTTTGGTTCCAAAACATGTTAAAACATTCTTTCTTCCTCCCTCCATGCTTAAAATATGTACCAGTTACTACTGGGGAGAAGTAAATGGGAGAACACATGGCTTATTCTGAGCATAGAAGGCGGGCAAAAGTAGGTTTACAGCTGTTTGTACGGAAAATAATACAATAATTAATAAATAATAATAAAAACATAAACTCTATGTTTTATGTACTCACAGCTTTAAACCTACTTTTGCCCCACCCTGGCTGAGTAGCTCGGTTGGTTAGAGCATCGTCCGTTCTGAAGCAGCAGATGTTAGAGGTCGCCTGTGCGACCCCTGGGTCAGGGCACAAACAGGACACATCTAAGGTTCCTGTCTCTCACTCTGCCCACCCCACCCCCGTCCCTGTTTCTCTCTTTAAAATCAAGCAATTGCCTGACTTGTGGTGGCGCAGTGGATGGAGCATCGACCTGGAAATGCTGAGGTCGCTGGTTCGAAACCCTGGGCTTGCCTGGTCAAGGCACATATGGGAGTTGATGCTTCCAGCTCCTCCCCCTTCTCTCTCTCTGTTTCTCTCTCTCCCTCTCTCTCTTCTTTCTAAAAAATGAATAAATAAAATAAAAAATAAAAAAACTTTCTAAAAAAATAAAATAAAATAAAATCAAGCAATAAAAATAAAAAAGAAACACCTACTTTTGCCCCACTTTATAGTTCCTGGTAAAGAATTGGAGCTCAATGAACATTTCCTGTTTCTTCCTCCATCTTTAGCATAGAGGACTGAGCAGAGCTTCGTGGAAGAAGGGGCATTTCAGTTAAAGACTGAACAAAAGAAGTGTCTCCATAGTTGGAGAAGTTGGGGATGGAGGGAAACCTAGGCTGAGACAAGAGTAAGTAAAGTCAAATAAGTATGAAGTAAGCAGAGACCAGTGGTGGCTGAATGCACTTAGACACAGAGTGAGAAATGACTTAGGAAAAAGACAGGCTAATCTGTGAAGACAACGTCTCCTGCAACAAAGCAATCTTTAATCAAACCATGTATTATGATGACCAATGCTTTTTATATTCTGCCTTTATATGGGCTATTCCAATTCACTGTTTTCTTTATGCTATGAAAACTCATACGTGGAGACTGCTGTTTGCCTAGAACCCTGGTCGGCAAACTGCTGCTCGTGAGCCACATGCGGCTCTTTGGCCCCTTGAGTGTGGCTCTTCCACAAAATACCATGTGTGGGCGCTACCTCAATAAGGAATGTACCTACCTATATAGTTTAAGTTTAAAAAATTTGGCTCTCAAGCCCTGGCCAGTTGGCTCAGTGGTAGAGCGTCGGCCTGGCGTGTGAGAGTCCCAGGTTCGATTCCCGGCCAGGGCACACAGGAGAAGAGCCCATCTGCTTCTCCACACCTCCCCCTCTCCTTCCTCTCTGTCTCTCTCTTCCCCTCCTGCAGCCGAGGCTCCATTGGAGCAAAGTTTGCCTGGGCGCTGAGGAAGGCTCTGTGGCCTCCGCCTCAGGCACTAGAATGGCTGTGATTGCAGCAGAGCAACACCCCAAGATGGGCAGAGCATCGCCCCCTGGTGGGCGTGCCAGGTGAATTCCAGTCGGGCGCATGCGGGAGTCTGTCTGACTGCCTCCCCGTTTCCAACTTCAGAAAAGGAAAAAAAAAAATTTGGCTCTGAAAAGAAATTTCACTCATTGTACTGTTGATATTTGGCTCTGTTGACTAATGAGTCTGCTGACCACTGGCCCTAGGAACATGGAGAACCATTCCTTAGGGGTGAGCAAGTCTATTCAGCAACGAAGCAAAAGACGATTTTTCAAGTCACCTGCCCGAGAGCTTCGGAGCTGAACAGCTCCTTTCTTCTCAGCGCTGATCATCTGCACAAAGCTCGCTACTCTTGGGCGTAGGTGAAGAAGCAGTATGTATCAGGACAGGTGTGGGACCAAAACGGACCAGGGCCCAGCCCACAGAAAGTGTGTGGTCATTTATTTTCTTGGACACAGACTTATCAGTCCTGGCCCATCCTGATACTAATTCACTGACTGCTTATGGGCGAGTCTTGTAAAAAATTTTCTAAGTTTCCATTCCTCATTTGGGGAAAAAAATGGGATTATGGGTATTATAATCCCTACTTCATAAGGATGCTGAGAGAATGATATTAGGTAGTGTGCATGAAACCAGCATTTTAATAAATCTTTTGCAAGGTAGAATCATTAGCCTCATCAATAAAATAACTTCCCAGCTTGCCTGTTCTGGAAACTACCTTTCCAAGTGAGATAAAAGTATCCCGTTCCTCCCTTCGAGCGTCGCTGTAGCCAACAGCCATCTGGTTTGATTAAATGAGTATCTTTAAACAATTTGAACATCCATGTGATAGAAATACCAAGGGATGTTTCCATCTTGCTAACAAAAAGACGAGGTTTGAAGGGAGGAAAAGGGGGTCCTTTAGCAGGAAGAACTTCATTTAAAAATTCCCCAAACAGTGCTCACGGAGACACCTCCATGGACATTCACGGTAAACCGTTGCTTTGGGGCTAGCAGAATGAATTGGTCTCTGCATGAACTTGTAACATTCTGCAAACCCATAGAGTGCGATGAATTCCAAACAAAATTAAAGGCATGCTTAGGGAGCTCCCTGGGATGCTGGGGCGTAGAGCTCCGCTCAGTGCCTTATTTGTTGGTGACATTTATGGTGCTATCTTGGGAAGGTAGAAGCTGAGCAATTGAGCCAGATGTGCTTCGGGTCCCTCCCACTTGGGCTGCATCTGGTGCCGGCAACACACAGGGATGGCTTTGTGCACACGTATCCCCCCGCACAGGCACACACGCAGAGCACATTGCGAAACAACGTGCCAGGTGCTCCAACCGCGCTTTGCTTGGCTGCCGGCGCCCAAAGACAGAGCCAGCACACAGCACGGTTCCGATGGCTGTGCCTTCAGCTCAAGAAGCAATCCCTTCTAAATTAAACGCCAGGTGTGAAACAGGTTTTCCTCTTTACGCTCCTCTGCTGTGAATAAACAGAAATTCCTGCGCAAGTGCAAGATGATCCCTGCATAATTCATCCCGGGGCTTCGTTTTCCAGATGTGCAGCTGCTGGCGGGGTCTCGGCCACAGGTTCTGACTCTGCCCCGCCCCCAACCATCGCTGCAGCCTGCGCCTGCGCCTCTCCCCTTCCCTGGGCCGCCACCCCGGCTCCCCTGTGTGGTGCTGAGATCCTCTGCTCTTTGGCCTACGTTCACTCTTCACACATAAATTTTATCCTTCAAAGTTGAAATTGAATTTACCTCTATCAAGTAAACGCTTCTTGTTCAATGTGGAGGGTTTTTTGGTTTCCTCTTGATCGCCTGTCGAAAGGCCTCTTTCTCCCCCCCCCCCACTTCTTTTTCCAAGTGAGAGGAGGGGAGATAGAGAGACTCCCAGATGCATCCCAACCAGGATCCACCCTGCGACCCCTCGTCTAAAGCAGATGCTCTGTCCATCTGGGGCTATGCGCACAACCGAGCTATTTTTAGAGCCTGAGGTGGAGGCTCCACAGAGCCATCCTCAGTGCCTGGGGCCGATGAACTCGAACCAATGAAGCCATGGCTGTGAGAGTAGGAAGGAAAGAGAGAGAGAGGTAGGGAGAGGGAGGGAGAGGGGGGAGAAAGAGAAGCAAATGGTCACTTCTCCTGTGTGCCCTGACCCGGAATCAAACCCAGGACATCCACACACCAGGTTGATGCTCTACCATTGAGCCAACTGGTCAGGGCCAGAAGGCCTCTTTCAAGATTGAGAGGAAACTTCTGAAGTTTTGAGGTTATTTATTTTTATTGTGAAAGAGAGGAGCTACAGAAGCTGGCTTCTCCCCACCAGTGTTTTTTGAGCTTGCTGTGTGCTAAGCACAGCAAAAACACATCACACATGTTGTTTACATGTAACCAGCCCTCAACCTTAGGTGTTCTCCAAATGTCAACGCATTAAGACAACAAAAAACACCTTTTCTGCTCCCATCACTTAGGGAATCCCCAGGATTTTAGGAGCTCTGTTCCAGAAGCAGAAACAAAGGCCAAATACAGGGTGGAGCAAAAGTAGGTTTACAGTTGTTCGTATGAAAATACAACAATTAATAAATAATAATACAGCCCTGGCCGGTTGGCTCAGTGGTAGAGCGTCGGCCTGGCGTGCAGAAGTCCCGGGTTCGATTCCCAGCCAGGGCACACAGGAGAAGCGCCCATCTGCTTCTCCACCCCTCCCCTCTTTCCTTCCTCTCTGTCCCTCTCTTCCCCTCCCGCAGCCGAGGCTCCATTGGAGCAAAGATGGCCCGGGCACTGGGGATGGCTCCTCGGCCTCTGCCCCAGGCGCTAGAGTGGCTCTGGTCGCAACAGAGCGACGCCCTGGAGGGGCAGAGCGTCGCCTCCTGGTGGGCGTGCCGGGTGGATCCCAGTCAGGGGCATGCGGGAGTCTGACTGTCTCTCCCCGTTTCCAGCTTCAGAAAAAAAAATAATAATAATAATAAAATAATTAATTAATTAATTAATAATACAAGAATAAACTGTTCCGTGTGCTCACAACTGCAAACCTACTTTGGCCCCACCCTGCATATAGTTTTTTTTTTATATTAATCACAATATCACAAAAATCCATGTGCACTGAGTGTCTACGTGTACCAGTTGTCTTGATAACAATACCACAAAAGGTGTTTTGTGATCTTCACCTCACAGTCCTCGAGCATCACATACGAAGGTACCCAGATGGCCAGCAGAGACCCCCTACTTCCTGAAGCCCAGACTCCACACGGAGAGGTCCGAACCAGAGCTCTATTGGCTTTTGTCTACCTTTCGGGGTGCCTCTGCCTTCCACTGATTTGAGAGACGATCCCCGGCTAACGCTGCAGGGGAAGAACTCAGCTTTGGCCGAGGTGCCTTGCAGGGAAAGGGTTCCCCCTGCCCCTGCTGCCTGCACCTTGCCGTGACCCCTGGAGCCCGCTTGAGTGTCTCAAATGCACCGCACATTCCCTTTATTGCAAGCACACAGCTAACTCATCACCTCAATATTGGCACTGCCCTCAGCACACAATTCCAAGGGGAGAGAAGGAAGAAGGTGGGTGGGGGTGGGGTGGGGGGGAGGGGACGACATGACAAACCACACATAGAGCTGGCTTCTTGGTGAAAAGGTGCCCCCAGAGGGAAACTTTACCTAGAAATCTATAGTCGGCATCAAAGTGAGCAAACATCATTTTGCAATTAATCGGGAGAGTTGAGGAGGAACATTGACTATTGATTCCAATTAGCTTTGGGATCTAAATTGTTTTCTTACTTGAAAATTCCTTGACTGATGGTTGGGGGAGGTGGGGGGAAACAATACTATGAACCAGCAGGATGGAATTAGACACTCTTTTGACTGATTTTGCAACCGCTTTTCTGATTGCCAACCGATTCAATGTTATTTCTTTGTGAAGTATGAAGATTTGGGAACCATAAGCTGTGTTGCAGCCATGGTCCCCCCAAAAAGCAAAAATTTCAGTCATTTAGAATTTAGTTGACCGACCTGTTGTGGTGCCGTGGATAAAGCATCCACCTGGAATGCTGTGGTCACCGCTTCAAAACCCTGGGTCGCCTGGTCAAGGCACATAGAGGAAGTAACTACTATAAGTTGATGCTTCCTGCTTCTTCCCCCCTTCTCTCTCTCTCTTTCTCTCTGTCCTCACTCTAAAAAATAACAAATAAAAAAATTCTTTTCAAGAATTAAACTTTAGTTGGTTTTGCCACTTCTAAAAAATTTAGCATGTGACTGTTAGCGATCATTACAGTTGGATGTTTCTGGAACACCCTTTCTTACTTCCTAGGCTTTAAAATATAGATATGATTTAGGTATCTGGTGTCTTGAGGGCTAGTGTCCTTCATTTGTCCCCTTGGTCCCAGCTGTGAGAGTCACCCAGCCCACGGAGGCCCCTCCAGTTTCCCTGCTATAAATCCTTAAGCCCACTGACCTTAACATCCCTCTCCACAAGCCTTTTCTAGAGGCCTTTATTTATAGTCTACCAATGAATCCATTCCTCCTCTCCTGTTCACCTGTCAGGGATCTTTTCCCATTCACTGCTGACAAGATGACAAATTGGCCCAGACACAGAAAATAATCAGATATTGACACTCAGCACTTGCAAACACTGAGCTGGGTAGAGGCAGACATGGGTTGCCTTTAGTATTTCTCAGGCTGCGCTCTGAGTGTTCGGAGCCAAGTCCAGAAAAACAAGAACAAGGAGGTTTTCTAACATGTGTATAAATGAGTCAAATCAGAAGGATGAGCATTATTTATTTATTTATTTATTTATTTTATTTTTCTGAAGCTGGAAACGGGGAGAGACAGTCAGACAGACTCCCGCATGCGCCTGACCGGGATCCACCCGGCACGCCCACCAGGGGCGACGCTCTGCCCACCAGGGGGCGATGCTCTGCCCCTCTGGGGCGTCGCTCTGCCGCGACCAGAGCCACTCTAGCGCCTGGGGCAGAGGCCAAGGAGCCATCCCCAGCGCCCAGGCCATCTTTGCTCCAATGGAGCCTTGGCTGCGGGAGGGGAAGAGAGAGACAGAGAGGAAGGAAGGGGGGGGTGGAGAAGCAGATGGGCGCTTTTCCTATGTGCCCTGGCCAGGAATCGAACCTGGGTCCCCCGCACGCCAGGCCGACGCTCTACTGCTGAGCCAACCGGCCAGGGCCAGAAGGATGAGCGTTAGATTTCTGCCCATTGGGGACAACCCTACATGGTGCTGCAGGGGACACGAGAGTCAGAGAAATAGGGAGGGTGGCTGCTCCAAACCCAGCGTGCTGCTTCCCCTCAGAACCACAGCACAGCAGGTACGGCCCTGTCCCCGTGAGCGTGGGTGGCGAGGGGGGGCAGGCTGAGTCCCCGCGAAGGCAAAGCCCGGCCTCCGATAGGGTGACCAGCGACAACACGACCATGGCTGATGGGGAGTTTCTTTGGCTGGTGGGGGCTGAAGCAGCAACACGGGGGGGTCTGCTTGTTTTTCTATAATACAGAAAAAGCCACCCAGAGTGGCCGCGACCCCAGGACAAACACAGGACTGAGCAGGCCTGCGCAGTGGAAGGGACTGGAGGTGGCCCGGGAGACGTGAAGATCATCGGTCCAATGGCCGAGCCACAGGACACAGGATGGTAAATATCCGCTTAAACGGGGAACTAAGATAATAGGGCAGAGAAGCCTTAAAAGTTCTCTGTAGGTCTCTTTTTCTTTGGGCCACTCAGATTTCAAGAAAATTATTCAATCATTTTCCTTAGAGAAGCAACATTGAAAGGACAAATGAAGAAATACCTAGATTTTTCCCCCCGAAAGTGGACATTATTATATAAAAGTAGAAAAGTATGATATGTACAAAGCAAGTATCAAAATGACAGGTTTATGTTTCCTTCCAAACCATAAAATTACTAACATTCAAAAAGATACTGTATGGCTCACTGTACAAAGTTAAATTGTTTAACTTTGCTGACAGACAACCGTGCTGGAGATAGATCACGATGTACCGAGGGTCCCTCACCGCCTGGGTAACTAACCAGGACAAATCAGACCCGAGTGCTCAGTGACAGGACACAGGCAGGGCTGGGCCAGGGACACCCCTGTGTGGAAGCCGACCTGCCCACACACACATGTGCCCCTCTCTGCGGAGACACATACAATTGATTGCTTCATATTCTCTAAAGAAATAATGATACAATAGAAGAAGGACTGTTCCGTAGGCAAGTTTTCTCAGAAAGAGGCAGGAACTTAAACCATTGCCTCAAACTCTTGGACGTCCCTGGGTTGACCATTTAGCTCTGAGCAAACACTAGGAGATGGGGAAGGTAGCTTTCTTGCTTCCCAATAGAGTGCATTTTAGGACATTGCAGCTAAGTCCTGAGATAGCAACACATTCCCAGCAGTGCAACTGAAGAAAAGTGTGTGTGATTGTGTGCTGAAAGTCTACACGCCATATCTAAAGTACACATAATATCTCTGCAGTAAGAGACTCAGGGCATCATTTTATACTGTGGAAAAGAAATGATACTCTGTCTTTTTTCCAATATCACTAAATCCTTCATATGCCATAATCAGGAAAACGAATAACAACAAAAAAGACTTTGCCCTCTGAGAACCCTGAGATAGACCAAAAATAATAGGGTCACCCTCCCTGTGTCTGCTCCCCCAAATAATAAACCCTCGACTCTTTCCAATTAACCCAGACTCCATCGTCATATAAATCCATTCCTTTTTTCCAACTTTGAAGAGACTAATATAAATGTAACAACCTTGGGAATTTAACTTTTTTTATTTTTTATTTAGCACTTGTAGTTTTTATTTGGTGATGGAAGATTTCAGTCTTTCCAACATTTTACTCTGACACACAACTGAAAACGGCCCTAATATTTCTCTAACTTATGAGGCTTCCTTTTACAGAGATTCCTGGAAGTTCAGATAGAGAGAACGATTAACACGATTAACACGTCATCCTCTTTCCCATCAGAATACAGCTAGATGAACGTGGTTTGGAAATATAAGCACAAGCAAAGGTCATTTAAATAAGTCAGGCATACTCACTATTAAGGAATAAAGAATATGTCTCATGTTGAAGAAATTGTATCTACAAAGTACTGCTAGGGAAAATAAACTGATACACATCTCCTGGTTATGAACTCTCCTCACAGGTGGTAAAGAGAGTCAGTCATCTCCTGGCAGGAAATTAGCACACGCCCACAGCAGGTGCCAGACACAGAGGACATCCCTGTTCTTAGAGGTTCACAGGTGTGATCGACAGATGTCAACGAGGTGAGTCCTCATTCCCAATCTCAATAAAGCTGATATGTACAGTAAAATACTTCTGACACATAAAAGTTACAAATCTAGGGTCTTTTAAAACTTTTAGACAAAAATTAACTTTTAAGTTCAATATCATATTGTGTCTAGTTTTGTTAATGATACACAAGAAAAATATGTATTAATCAATACTTCGTTATACTTCTATATATGTATAAAATATTCAAAAACCACAATATCAGCTGAATGATGCAAAATCAGAAAATTTTGAAGCAGTTTTTATGATCAGATCAACATCTTGATAGCAGGAAATTAACTATGGAAAAGAATCAGAGGGGAAAAAAAGGCATACTTGTATCATTTCCAATATGACTAAGGAAATTCATAAACCACAGGTAGACAAAAAATAAAAGATTTTGTAGCTGAAAGATTCCAAACATGGTAGAGTCATCCTGACTTGGTCTGAACCCCAGATAACAAAATCTTCCCTGTTTCCTGTAAATCTGAACTTTACAAAAGCATTTTTATTCCTGATGTTTGCTGTGTTGGCATGTAAAGATATGTCTTGACACTTTGAATCATGTGAGAAAACTGTTTTTGTTTTTTTGCCTTGGACAAATAAATATAACTTGGAAATCATGGTATGTGGTTTCTCTTCCTTTTAATTTCTGATTGCATTTTTATTTGCTGAGCTATTTCTTCTGAAGTCTGGCTCCTTTACACTCATTTCCTTCATAAATGTTTCTGTCTCTGTGTCTCCCTTTGACAATACACAGTGTGAGTTCAAGAATTTCTTTTATGTCTTTATTATTTTAAGTGAGAAGAGGGGAGATAGAGAAATAGACTCCTGCATGTGCCCTGACCGGGATCCACCCAGCAACCCCCTCTGCGATCAAATCAACCGAGCTATCCTCAGCCACACGGGGCCAACACTCAAACCAATCAAGCCACTAACTATGAGAGAAGAGAGAGAGAAGGAGGGAGGGAGGGGGAGGGAAGCAGATGACTGCTTCTCCCGTGTGCCCTGACTGGGAATCAAACCCAGGATGTCTGCATGCTGGGCCAATGCTATACCCATTGAGCCATTAGGCCAGGGCCAAGTTCAAGTATTTTTTTTAAGAAATTTTATTTATTCATTTTAGAGAGGTAGGGAGAGAGAGAGAGAGACAAAGAAAAGAGCAGGAGGAGGAGCAAGAAGTATCAACTCTCATATGTGCTTTGAACAGGTAGGCCTGGAGTTTCAAACCAGCAACTTCAGTGTTCTAGGTTGATGCTTTATCCACTGCACCACCTCAGGTCAGGCAAGTGTTTTGTTTTTATAATTATAATTATAATAATAATAATTATTATTATTATTATTAGGAGGCAGGGAGGCAGAGAGATAGACTCCTGTATGCACTCTGACCAGGATCCCGTTGGCAGGCCTCCTACCAGGGGGATGCTATGCCCATCTGGGGCCACTGCTGTGTTGCTTAGCAACTGAGCTATTTTAGCACCTGACGCACGGCCATGGAGACATCCTCAGCACCCTAGCCAACTTGCTCAAACCATTCAAGCCATGGCTGTGGGGGGGGGGGAGGGGGAGAGAAAGAGAGCAAGAGAGAGAGAGATGAGGGAGGGGTGGAGTAGAGAAACAGACGGTTGCCTCTCCTGTGTGCCCTGACCCAGAATCAAACCTGGAACTTTCACACCCCAGCCAGAAGCTCTACAACCGAGCCAACCAGTCAGGGCTGCAATACATATATTCTACATAGAAAATACATACTGGGGGATATTTATGTTGTGGTCAAAATTTCATGTAATAGGTTAGGCTGTCATTAATTCTCATATAGCTGAAACTCTCCTCCTGCTCTTTATTATTATCGTAAGTTACATTTCTAGAAATGGAATTGCCGAAACAGCATTTGCAGAATGAAAGTATTTGAAACATATTGTCAAGTTGAACTGCATAAAGATAAAGCTTGTGCCAATTTATACAATTTGTGAAATATTTATTAGGTTTCCCCTATCTGCGTAATAGCGATTAGAAATTTATTATTTCCCAACTATGGAATCTGTTTAAATTAATTATAGCTCTAGCTTTTTAATGCTAGTATTTGACTATATTGGAATAAAATAAAAAGCATATTTGTTTAGTTTTACTTATAAATCTATTATAAAAATTTATTATAAGTAAACTCTCATGCAGGGATTTACAGTGTTAACACTCAAAAATCTTGACTGTTTAATATTCAAGATTTAATATTTTCATGTATACTTACAGAAATTCCTATATATTTGCCAAAAAAACTTAGAGCTACTAGTAAGCAAATAAGTTGCTGTGACTATCATTTATGAAACAATCTTTTGAAATAGAGGTTTTAATCAAGACCACATGTGTGTATTTGCAAGTTATTCTTTCTGCTGCGGACACCAGTTGTCACTTGAGTTTTAGCCCTGACATGTGTGAAGCCATGGATACCGTCCATGTACAAATACACAAATCATAGCCCTGATGATACCAATTCAATCCCGAGTGTGGATTCTCTAGAGAGCTGGCTTTATAGTTGGAGTCCATATGGTGTTAAAGGTCATATGAGTGATGGGGTTGAGTAATAAATATTAACTCAATTTCCTGGTTGCCCCTCTTGTACTAAAGACTTGTTGATAACTGGTCCACACAAAGGCACCTTGAGCTCTAATATTTCAGTAAGGCTGGGTCCCTGTTCACTCATCCCACTCAAACATGCACAAACCACTTTAAAAGGAGCCAGATGCAGGGTGGCTTGGGGTCTCCGGCAGAGCCTTGTGTTCTGGGGGTTCACTTCATGGGGTGGCTCACAGTTTTCGAGGGGGCAATTAGTTTCCTCAAGGAACCGTGCAGAACACCTCGGAATGCCAGGGACCTGGCCGGTGTTCTTTCTGTCAGACCGCGTTCACACATTTTGTAAAATATGACTTTAATAAAAAACATGACAGTGTGGCCGCCATGGTCAGTAAGTCATCTACGTGGTAAACAGGTCATTCCAACTCCACGCCGGGAATCGATGTGGCCCGTCCCGTGGAATAGTGCTTATTAGCTGGCTCCTGAGAAGTGTGGGACGGGGAGAGCCTGTGGTGTCCTCATTTACCACGGGCACTTGGACGTTTCTCAAAGTCCCCTAAGTGGTTTCTTAAAAATTCAAATTAAGTCTCCAAGTGAAATGTGAGAAGAAACGCTGAGAAGGGAGATTAAAGTATCACATTGGGCGTAGAGATGCCCACACTGATTAATTAACAGAAAAAGAAATAAAACCCTATAACTGTGACACAAATGTGCCGCCACTTTAATACATAAAGAGCTTTCCTAGTTCGAAAAAAAAAAATGAGGAATAGATATTCCTCATTGATAGGATTTTTAAAAATTGTTACTTGTATTCTTTATATTTTTTAAATCATTTTCCTTACCTTGTCTCCATTCCATTTTTACTCTATGGCAGGTTCTCGATAAGAAATGAGTTCTTTCCTTCCAGGTTTGAAAGAGCTCCTTGCTCTCTCCGAGGATTGGGGAATAATGTTTCTTGCTTCTGAAGAGAGCGCCCATCACTGCTTCCTATGGACAGGGGTGCGGGAGCCTCTGTGACAGCGCATGCGCGGGGATACATGCGCGCGCGCGCACGCGCACGCACCCCCCCCCCCCCTTCACACAGTCCTCTAAACCAAGTAAGATTTTAAATAGTTTATCAAGTAGGCCCAAGTTTATTTAAGGTTATCACGTCCAGTTAACGATGCAGGTTAGGTTATTAAGCATGATTCCCAAGGTGTTCAAGAGGGAGCCCAACCACATGGAAAGTACCAGCAGACGAGACTGTCCTACTTCCAGAAGGTCCCACTTGTCTTCGGTACCTAGAACGCCATCCTGCTGGCTCCCCGCTCACACCGCTCTAGCAGGGGCTTCTGTCCTCCCTAAGCCTGGAGAAGGCAATGCTCCCGCCTCTGTGCCTCATTCGCATTGGGACCTCGTCCAGTTCCTCACTTGTCCAAACCTCAGTTCCTTCATTTTCAGTAAGGGACAGCAGCCTATCATGAAGATGGGGTTTCCCAGAGGTCGGGGAACTTTTTGGCTGAGAGAGCCATGAACGCCACATATTTTAAAATGTAATTCCGTGAGAGCCATACAACGACCCCTGTACTTTACGCATTATCCAATAAATATTTGGTGTTGTCCCAGAGGACAGCTGTGATTGGCTCCAGCCCCACCTGCAACCATGAACATGAGCGGTAGGAAATGAATGGATTGTAATACATGAGAATGTTTTATATTTTTAACGTTATTATTATTATTTTTATTAAAGATTTGTCTGCGAGCCAGATGCAGCCATCAAAAGAGCCACATCCGGCTCGCGAGCCATAGGTTCCCGACCCCTGCTACAAAGCCACTAGCGTCTTCCTGGCGCAAAGCAGCAGACGCCGACTACACCCGGGTTACGTTCATTTTTGTGCCAAAGGGCCACGGTTGGTCATTTAGTGCAGCCCCCCGGACTAACCATCAGCTGAACCACTGTCACGGAGACTCACATAAAGGCTACTGAGAAATAGCAACCTAGGTGAGGGAGATTTTTTCCTATGACAATGACAGGATTTCTTTCTGACTTTTGTAGGTCAGCGAACATGGAGACCACCCAATGTGACTGTGTTTGTGTGCATGCAAATTAATGTCCAAGTGTCCCCTTCTGCCTCTTCTAAAGGTGCTTCCACACTTCCCCTCAGCTTTTGCCATACATATGAGGAAAAGTTGGGTCCATTCATAAGAAAAAATTCACCTATGTTAGAAACATTTGACCCCCATCACCATCAGTGAAAATTACACACACACACACACACACACACACACACACACAAGACCAAACCACTGCTTGCCCCCTCCTGAAGCCCCAGATGAGCTGAGTGTGGTCACAAAGCATGATCAAAAACGGACACACCCGCCCAGTTATGATTGGCTTGGCAAAAACATCCCTTTCCTAATAACCTCATTAGGGGAAAAGAGCAGGTGCTTTTGTCTCTCCTTTGTGAGGAGCGATTTATTTTTATGGATAGTAAGAGGAAATAAATTGTCCTGAAATGGCTTCTTGGTAGATCGGGATCCCCGAAGCAGCTCACTCTGCATTTACAGATAAGCAGAAGGTCAAATGAATGTGACGTCTTTTTTACAGGGAGGCTGGTTAGACGCTGCACCATGGGGCCTGGGGACGTAGCTAGCGGGCTAATTCAACTGATTCCAGTCCCCTTCAGAGACTGCTTGGAGGAGGCTTTCTGTGCCAGGGGCTGTCAGGGGGAGATGCCTATCAATCACCTGTCACCAGGCATTTGTTTGGCCTGTGAGATTTAATATTCTGTAGGAGATTAGAACGTGTTGCTTTTGTCACTGTGGAAAGTACACAGGTAATTTTTCAGGCACGTGTTTGACAGGTTCCACAGGAGTGGCATATGTGTCTCTGATGAATGACTTCCTCCCATGCTCCCGAGGCACTGGGACATTTCATTAAAATCTAAAAACAGGGACCTATTTGGAGATAGTGGAAAGAATTTGGGTCCGGAGCCCATTCTGGGAGAAACCGAGTTTCAGACTCACTTCCTCTCCAGACACAAACGCAATCAGCTCTCACTTGGGAGTGATCTTGCTTTCCTAACCACACTTCCCATTCGTTCAACAAATATTTAATTAGTAGACACTGAGCACACGGCTCTACATGCCAGACCCAGAGAGGACCCTGCCCTTAAAATGTTTAACTTCTAAATGGAGATGGAAAGGAGAATTAATTCAATCAGCTCCGAGTGTCTGGTATGCGCTAACACACCAACTATCGCAAATCTAATAGGGAAAGGAGCAAGAAAGGTCACTGGTATTTTAGTGAGCACCTGTAATGGTCTAGACAATGTATTAGGCATTCATACAAGATTTTTCTCATTTTACCCTTTGTCCCAGTAGAGCCCAAGCTCTACGTCGATCAGGCGTCCCTGATTCGACTTCCCCGTGCGGTGGGACACTCCTGCTTATCAGCAGGGCTGGCAGCCTCTTCGAGACTACTCTTGAGGCGGCTATGAGGATACTAATGATAAGTGCCAATACTAACTGCCACCGGAGGAAAGACACGACCAAACAGAGAGTTAGTTGCAATAATCACACAGGCAATTTATTACTCACAAATCCTTTTGGTGTGCCTGGGTACAGCTTACAGGGGCCCCGTCGGCGTGCTCCTCTAGGCTGGCTTTGGTCAGAGCTCAGAGCGGCGTGGAGACAGTCCACATCAACGTTGGATTCTGGGTGACTACTGCAGCATGGAGCCCCTCAGCTTTAGTACTTTTTCTGGCCAAAGCCTTCTAACAGGTGTCAATCTACAGGATTATCACCTCAAACCACCTTTTTGGGAGTTCCTCGCACGGAATCCCCCTCTATGTCAATCTACTGAAATGTTTACATCAAACTACTTTTTAAGATGTTCTTATTTACATTAACTTACAAAGTTTAATGTAAAAACCAGCAAGCCAGTTCTTATCTAGGTGTAACTTCACACACACACTAACTGGGCCCTGCTCAAAAGTCAGAGTCTGTTTATCACATTTACACCCACTATATTAATTCCTATCTAAATGGCATAACTTTATTTAATTTTAATAATTATTTTTAATATTATTTTAATTACTTTTATATATAATTTCCATATTTTGGTTTTCTACATTTCTATATACTTAATTACTATAAATTAATATACTACAACACCCTTGTAAATATTCTTATCTCCATCTTTTTGAGATTAAAAAGAACTGAGACTCAAAAGAGATCTTGGCAATCAGGGGTGATATTAGAACCCAAACCCGGATCACCCGGCTGCCATCCGGGGAGAAGAATGGGGTGGGGGGGGGGAGGGAGGGAGCATGCGCAGAAAGAGCTTCTCAGGGGAAGTGGTGTTAGGCTGAGTGCTGAAGAGGAACAGGAGGACAAAGCAAACAGGTTCTGAGGACGAGAAAACGTGAAGGCACTCTGGGCAGACAGGAGTGGCCCTCACTGCGTCCAGCCTGTGTAGTTTTTAAAGTGGCAGAGAAACAAGTGAGAGTGCTCCCGCCCAGGCTGAGTGAGGAGTGGGTCCTGGGGGCGGGCAGCCACCTGGCAGAAGGTAACTGGTGTTGGTGCCAACCGCAACCTCTCCTGCGCTCTCTCCACACTGGCCCTGCGGCCGTCACCTCCCTGACCACGGTCCCCTTCCCTGCTGTCCCTGCCTCTCTTCCGGAGGCTCCCTCGGCCCCCGCTCTGCCTCCTGGCTCCGCCTTTGGGATGACTTCCTCAGCAGCCTCTGCCCAGGTCCACCCAGGTGACCTCACACCTGTCTTCAGGCTTGACCGCTGGCTCCCTTCTGGAATGTCAGTTCTGACTTGGAGGCACTCCGGGAGCCCTCCCTCTTCTCCGCTGGTCTTCCCAGATGAGGTCAAGTTCGAATTCCACCCCACCTGGACTAAGGTGGTCCCTCCATAGCTCCCCCTAGTGGTCATAACTCCTCCAGCCCGTGCGGATGGCTGTCAAACTGCTCCCAGTCATCACTCTCAGCATTGTGTGAGCTCTTCCTTATAGAGAGACCAGTGTGGTTCCTTTCTGCATTTCAAACATCTGTCACTCTCTGAGCTCTCGGGGACACTTGTGGGATAAACAGCTCATCTGTACCCCCCCACCACCACCACCCTGTAATCTGTTACGCACAAAATGGCAAATTCAACTGGCCAACATCCTCCTAGGAAAATTCAATGGCTACCCATTACAGACAGAATCAAGCTTAAATTCTATAGCCTTCCATTGGAAGCCCCTCGTGAACTGGCCCTGGTTAACTCTTTCAGGCCTGTCCCCTACCACCCTCCAAGAGGGACCTGTTATTCCAGCTAAGCACACCCCTTCATTCACCCATCATAGATCATACTTGCCCTGCTCGCCTCTATCATCTCCTCTCCTCTCCTTTTCTTACTTAAATCCTACTCATTTTACGAAGTCACATTAAATTCCACCCCATTCACAATTTTTTTTTTTTAATTAAGTGAGAGGAGGGAAGGCAGAGAGACAGACTCCTGCATGCATCCCTACTGGGATCCTCCCAGCAATTCTCCTAAAGGGCAATGCTCTTCCCATCTAGGGCCACTGTTCCACAACTGAGCTATATTTGGCACCTGAGGTGGAGGCCAGGGAGCCATCCTCAGTGCCTGGAGCCAACTCACTCGAACGAATTGAGCCATGGCTGCCAGAGGGGAAGAGAGAGAGAGAGAGGAAAAGAAAGAAAGAGAGAGAAGGGAGAGGAGTGGAAAAGCAGATGGTCACTTTTTCTGCCCTGATCATGAATCAAACCCAGGACATTCACATGCTGGGCCAATGCTTTACCACTGAGCTAACCGGCCAGGGCCCCCATTCACAAATCCTTCCAGACTTCTCTAGCTTTAGGACATCACTCCCTTTAGTAAACTCTATTAGCACTGAAGGTGTAAAACGCTCACACATCCTCCCTCAGATGCCTTTTCCTGTGAGTCATTCTTTATGGGACTTGGGCTATTTTCTCTACTAGATTGTAAACACCATGAGGACCAGGACCCCGGCCCACAGCATATCTATACCTCCAATGTGCTCCGCCCACGCAGGATGCTGAATAAAGCTCTCATCATATTATCACCTTCCAGAACTTACAAAAGAGCTTTCTTCAAAATGCCCCCTTTCCTTTCGGTGTGAGTCAGATTCCGATCATTTCTCAACATGCACGCATGACACAAGTCAGCTCAGATCCTGCGAGCCAAGCCTTTGTACGGCTTCTTACAAGGCTGCCTGGTCCGCGGGGCATACACCTGTCTGAGTAGCCAATGGGCTGGGTGTGTGACATTTCAAGTACAGGTTCAGTTGGGGGTGGCGATTCAATTACCTGTTGTGTTTGATACCTATCATGGGAGCTACTTGTTCTTTTTGAGAGATTTTTTTTTTTTTTCTGGGGGAGCCTTCTTGGATTCAGAAGTTCTCACTGACTCAGCACTTGGCCCACGTTCCACTGTGTCATTCTGCTACATACGAAAATTCATTTTCTGCTTTATGTGCTACATTGTGGCTCAGAGAGTAAATGGTTTAGGCTAGAACATGCTGCCTGAGAGATGATGCACTGGCTTTCTCAGCTTCATTAAACATATAGCTGGAGGATTACAGCCAAGCAGTGGCTGAGACCCAAAACCCTACCTGCTTGCTTTTGCATATGTCCTGGCCCTGCATGGCCGGGCCGCACCGCCTCAAAGAAAGAGGCTGTTGTTGGGAAATGAGGCTGTGTTACCTGCCTGTGCAGCGGGATGAATTTTCATTGTGCTGAAAAATCTTAAGCTGAGTGGGATTCTGGGGCCCCTGGACAGGAGGAGCAAGACGGGGGCGGGAAGCAGCAATGACTTTGCAAAGCGATCCCTGCCCTGGACGCTGATATGGGAGCCAACTCTACCCCTCTGGACTGTCTGGAGGAGAAACAGGGATTAGAAGAGGGTGGAATTTCAATCTCGCCACTTCTAACTCTTGAGAAGTGTGCATGGTTTCCCCCAGACAAGGACCTTGTGTTTCAGAGACTCACGCTAGTATCAGTCTGCTTGAACAGCAAAGAGTTTCAGATGCATGTCCAGTTTGCCAGTTGAAGGGCCGACATCTAGTCCTTCTGTGTCCATTTACTCTCCGTTCTGAGAGGTTGCTGACAGCAAACACCCTGGTCATCAAAGTGGTGTTTGTTTGTTTGATGACACACAAGAACCTGCCACCTTGAGGTAGAGCAATTTAATTTCTTATAAGGTCTATATTCGGAACTGCAAGATGCTGTATAATTGTGGCACTATTCCTAAATGAGAAGTATTTTCTTTCAAATTTCATATGGCCCCCACCTTACCTGATATGCAAGTCTGTGATAAGCAAATCTATATCTCACACCCACTTTTTTTTAAGTGAGAGGAGGAGAGAGAGACAGACTCCAGCATATGCCTGGACCAGGATCCATCCAGCAACCCCATCTGGGACCAATGCTAGAGTACTGAGCTATTTTTAGTGCCTGAGGCTGACACAGTCAAACCAACTGGGCTATCCTCAGCACTTGGGGCCACACTCAAAGCAATCGAGCCTCTGGATGTAGGAGGGGAAAAGGAAGAGAAGGGAGAAAGGGAGGGAGGAGAAGTAGGTGATTGTTACTCCTATGCGCCCAGACCAGGAATTGAACCTGGGATGTCCATACACTGGGCTGATACTCTATCCATTGAGCCACCAACCAGGGCATCACACCCGTTTTTACTGGTGACTCAACAATAGTTTGGGCAAAGGTCATGGCATTGGGGAGCAGATGAACCAGAGTTCGAATTCTACATATAAGACTTTGGGGAAGTCCGTTGATGTCTCTGGCGGTGGGGGTGGGGGGACAATACCCGGTTCCCAGGGCTACAGCAAAGGCTTAAGGGAGACAATGCTTTCAAAGTGCTTCGCACCATACCTAGCACATAGCAAGTGTTAAATAAATGGCACAGATTTCATTCTTTCTCTTCCACCAGTGAATTGGATGCTATTCACATAACGCCAAAGGAACTTGTTACTTTAGCTTGCGAACACTTGAATAATTTACTACCCATAAATAACAGAAGGGAAAACTTCTGGACTACAGTGTCTCATATGGCTTATTCAGAACTTAGTCAATTGCTGAATCGTTGCCTGGTATGGCCGCCATCCCAGGAAGCACATTACTGACCCCCATGTCTGGTGGACATGGAGCAAAGAGGTGAGAAAGACTGCTAGTCAAAACACAAACGCTTCGCAGCGAATCCCTTCTTCCACTGAAGAAACTAGTGGTTTCCCAATCGGGGCTCACATGTGCTTACTTGCCACCTCCCTCTAATTTCCCCACGTCTGTCTCTCTCAGTTGCTCAGCTGCAACACAGCCTCAAATGTTTTATGATACTTAATTTCAAGAAAATTGTTCACCATGGTAATAAAATAACAACTGTAATGGAAAATGTACTAAATGTAATTCCCCACTGCACCCAACCTTCTAACTGCCATCTATATTTATGGAACACGTAAGTGGAAAATCAAAGATGCTAGGCTCAGGTGCGGGGGGAGGGGGGGGCATCCCACCTGATAAAGCAGTTTTCTCTAAGATGAGAGGAAAGGATCCTGGACTGTTTCCCTAATATAACATTTCCCAACACGTCTAAAAATGGCACTCTAGTCTAAATGTATCCCATTTTTCTTATTGGATCGATTATTTTTATTTACCTTCTAAAAATAAGGTTGCCGTGGCCACATCATCATTAGAGAACAATATTAAAGAAGGTGGGAGGGTCAGATGAAAGAGAAAGCCGTTTGTACAGGTTTGCAATTGTCATCATAAAAGAGGAATCACTGGGTAAAAATGGAGTTAAAGTTGTGTTGAGTCATGGTGGACCAGTAGGGTCTTTGTCCATGATAGCTATGGGGAATCCAGCCTAATTGTCATGCAATAGTATCTTTGAAATCTACAGTAGCCCTGGCCTGTTCACTTAGTGGATAGAGCGTCAGCCTGGTATGCAGACATCCCAGGTTCGATCCCTGGTCAGGGAATATATGAGAAATGATCATCTGTTTCTCTTCCCCTCCCTCTCCCCCTTCTCTCTCTCTTTCCCTCTCACAGCCAGTAGCTCAATTGGTTTGAGTGTCAGCCTCAGGTGCTGAGCATAGCTCAGTTGGTCCAAGCATCGGCACCAGACAGAGGTTGCTGGGTGGATCCCAGGTGGGGTGCATGCGGCTGTACGTCTATCTCCCCTCCTCTCATTTAAAAAAGAAAGAAATCTACAGTAAAATAAAACGGGTTATTTTGATGATGTATTAAACTGCCATCCAGGCCAGAGCCTGACATGTCACCCAAAAAGTTGCAAACCCAAGGCTCAAGCAGAGTACATGTTCAACTACAGAGCCCTGATTTTCTCACTACCTTGTACCTCTCAAAATTGCCACAAGTCACTTCGTGTGGACAAAAGCCCCCAAACAGCTGTCGGTGGTTTGTTTTTCCTGATGGTATTCCAGGGAATCTGTTTCAGACATGGTTTAAAAAGCAAACACATGTTTAGCAAAGAGCCCCTACACAAAATGTTTCTATATTGGAGAAAGAGAATTACAATGTGCTTAATCCAAATTGATTGGATTCAAATCTTTGCTAATTTGTCCCATTTCCCCCCACCCCCACCCCCCACCCAGTCCTGCCTTCACATCTTTTTCCTCTACAAAGAAACATGAGGATTGGGCTGTGTGGGAACTATGTAGCCACAGGTTTCCTAAACCAGTCTCTTCTTGAATGTTGCTGCCAGACAATCTTTTAATCTCAGAACTAGCACCTTGATTTCAGTAGTTGCCAAAACAGGAAAGATGAAGATAAGGCTAACTATGGGGGGAGAGGTCACCCCCGGTGTTGCCAAGAGCTGAGTTAGCAGGCAGAGCTCATAAACAAGCTCAGTTAGGTTTCGCCTACCCTGCACAGCTGGGTCACCAGATCACCAGATGTGCCGACTCACCAGCACATGGTTTATCTGACACACGCAGATTACGTGCCGAGGGTCACCACTCGCCCAGGTCATCAGTTTTCTCACTTCCTAGGTAAATCGGGCATGACAAACTAGTGTGTCATCCGCACTTTCCTCTTTCCCAAATACCCTGTTCAATCAATACCAATTCCCAGTGGTTACAGCAAAGAAGCATGTGTTCACTCTGGGCTGGTGCACTCACGGTGGTTGAACAACACTGAATGGACACACTGGAAGTCACACAGCCCCCCAGTGTGACACACTGAGAAAAACTCCTCTTCCTTCAAGTGCTACAAGCCCAGGAAGGTCGAGGTGGAGAAGCCCATACTCTTATATAACTTCCCTATCTAGCTTTTCACCAGCTCTCAGAACTGTTTCTCAACAGACTGTAAGGTAACGTCTTTCACAATAGATGGCACAATGGAATTGTTTTTTAAAATTGAGAGCGGGAAAGGCAGAGAAAGACTCCTGCATGCACCCCAACTGGGATCCACCTGGCAAGCCCCATATGGGATGATGCTCTGCCCACCTGTGGTGTTGCTCTGTTGCTTGGAAACTGAGCTATTTTTAGTGCCTGAGGCAGAAGCCATGGAGCCATCCTCAGCTCCTGGGGCCAATTTGCTGAAATCCATCAAACCATGGCTGCAGGAAGTGGGGGGGGGGGAGAGAGAGAGAGAGAGAGAAAGGAGAAGAGGTACGGGTGGAGAAGCAGATGGTCACATTTCCTGTGTGCCCTGACTGGAATTAAACTGAGAATCTCCACATGCTGGCTGACACTCTACCACTGAGCCAACTGGCCAGGGCCACAATGGAATATTGACTTGAAGTTTTATGAGTTAAACGTAACTGAGTTGCATCTAGGTCACGATTGTTGAGACCCACTCATAACTGCCCCTAAAAATGCAGTTAGTGTAAATAGTTATCTATTAGCTGCTGGCTTATTAAGTCATCCAAATAGTCAAAGATCTCGACTTTATACCTGAAACCAGTCCCAGACTTTGTCTTTTTAGTGGAATGGCAAGTTACCGTGACGTCCCTTTCACAAAGGAGTTATTTTGTTTTGTTTTTCATTATATGTCCTTGTAACGGACTGAATGTTTGCTCATTTGGACAGCATCAGTGAGCGGCAGGGGCTCTGGCTGTTTCGTTGGTAAGAGTGCCCCAAGGGTAAGGATGAATGAACTCCTGAAAGTCCCCAGTGATGAAGCTGTGCCTTTCTGCTGCACCCTTAACTGTTGGTGACAATCCTGCACTCCTGGCAGGTGATGCACGTACTGTCCTTGCTTAGCCGCCCCCCCCCCCAGTCACCCCCATCACGCCAGCCTGTGTTCCACCAGCAGCAGTCCCCCTCCCTCTGGAGCTGCTGCCCCAACCCCCTTATTTAGAAGTTTATACGTTATAAATATATAAATGCATCTAGAGCTATTTGCTGGCTCAAATCCCCTCCCCTTGTTTGTAGCATAAAGGCACATATACCCTATAATGCTTCCAAGTCTGATTTTTGATGCTTTTCTGTTTCAATCCATTGTGTCATTACATTGCAATCTCCAGGAAGGATTCAGAATCTCCGGGAAGTAAAAGGCCACATGAAAGGCTAAAAGCCTCAGAACATCAGAGGCTGGCCGTGGACGATTACCCCCTAACACCACGGTCCTCAGAGTTATGCGGCTAAGCCTTTATCTACGCTTTTACAGGTTTTTTGCAGTTTGAGCATAATCTCCCCGGAATGTCCTGCATCTTATCCTTCACGTGACCTTGCAAGAAATGAGAGTGTGCAGAGATGCAGAGATTCAACATGGGCAATGCTGGGCAACCCATGACAAAAGCTCCGGGCAGACGTGTACCAGGATTCTGGGGAGTGGGTGACCTCAATTAAACTGCCCTTGCCACCTGGTTTCTTATGGCTCAAGACACCACTGTTATTTCACTTTGAATAATCCTATTTGGTGTCTCGCAAGCAAGTGACAAAGCCGTTCGCTTTCCTGGTGAAGACTTCCTTCCTCTGGTCCAACAGAGTTCTGATCGGATCCTGCTTGGCCTGTGCCACGCATGGCGGGCACTCTTCCCAGCTCTGACAACTTGGTCTTGTGGCTACCTCTGTTTCTCAGCCTCCTCGATGACGCAATGAGGTTATGATCAGCATTGGCTTCACAGGGTTGTCAGGATTAAATGAGAGAACATACGCAAGGGCTTAATGCATAGTGAGCCTGCAGCCAGCACATAGTAGGCCATCAATCAATGAAAGCCTTTTACACTTGGGACAAAAACTTTCCCTCTTCTCCAAGAAATAACATGTAGGGATTGGGATGAGGGGAAAACTGGGAGGTTTTATGGGGAGAATAATGTGGAAATTGGATGTGATTAAAAAGCTAAAAGTAATAATGTGGTGGTGAGATAGTTCTGGACCGGGAGCCATGGATTCTGGACCGAGTGCGGGCTCTGGCTAATTAATTGCATGACTTGGGCCGGATGAGTGTCTGCTGGGCACCTACCATTTGCCAGGCTCTGCGGACTCAGAGGCCAGTAAAACACGGTTCCCGTTCTCCAGACTCTCACACGCTTGTAGAAAAGAAAATTGTGTGGACACAGAAACACAATGCTACACGATTCACACAATAAAACGATTACAGAACAGGGAATCAGTCACACTCTCTGAAAAGCGAAAGAAGGCGTCTCTGGTTTTAAACGAGACCAGAGTTAAGTGATGTGGACAGAACTGTGTGGGTGGGTGTGTGTGTGTGGGGGGGGGAGTCAAACACACTTGGGTTAAAAACTCAAACCAGCACATTGGAGTTGAGTGAACTTGGGTAACTAACCTATTTACCTGGCTCTGAGCCTCGGTTTCCTTTTCTGTAAACCACCCGTTTGCAGGATTCTTAGAACGATTAGAAATCACGCACAGAAAGCATCCAGGCGGAATCACTGCTGTAGGTTAAGTGCTGGCTGGGCACACGAAAGGAACACAGCTGTCTGTCCCCTCCCCTCAGAAGCCCCTTTCCGCCCTCACACTCTTGGCCTCCATGCATCAAACCCAAAGGAATGTTATATTGTCACCTCCGAGTGCCATTTTAAAAGCTGTTATGAACTTTACTGGAGTTGAAAGTTTAATATGGAAAGTTCGTGAATAGTTGTTGTTTCAGGTAGAGGGCCCGGATGAATAAAGACATGGACATATTTCTAAATTTCACCAGCTTGTACACGAAGGCAAGGCAAAGGTTAGACATTTCTTCTGCCTTTTGCTTCTCCTGCATTTCTTGCAAGAAGTTAAGAAGTTATTCCAACCAACAAATGATCATCAATCCTATTTTCTCCTTCCTGGCGGGCAGGCGTGCCACCTGGCAGTCCAAGCCTCGCTAGAACACATCTTGTCCCTCCAGAGAAAATTCCAAGTCTCTCGCCCCACCCAAACCACGAAAGAAAGTTCCTTCCCTGAATCAGGACCCAGGTTTCAAATTGGTTATTCATAGCCCTTCCCAGCTTGAAAATTCAACTGGATTGCAATAATGAAGCCACATCCTACCATCATAGAATTGTGCCACGAAGGACGCTCAGAGACCATCTGGTCCTTCTTACTCCTAAATGAGATCTTAGAACAGAAAGGGATGTTAAGTGAAAACTCAAGAAATCTGAATTGAGGATGGATTTTGATAATAATGTATCAACATTAGTTCATGTATTATGTCAAATGAACCAAAACAGCATAAGATGTTAATAATAGGGAAAGCTGTGTGTAAACTACATGGAAACAGTCCCCTCTTGGCACATTTTCTATAAATCTAACACTATTCCAAAATTAAGATGAATTCAATATGACCGACACATCCACTGTTTAAATTTCTATCTGATGAATCACAGGCTGAAGTCTTTGCTGAAGGAAATGCAGGACAGCCTGAATGAGCTATAACCATGTGTGTCTCAAAACCAGTCTTTTCTGGTGACTAATCTTATCGACTTGGGTTAGGATTGTGCATCTCAGTTTTTTTCCACACTCAGTGAAGTTTTCCCTCGCTGGTCCCTGCAAGCTGGTAGATCTGACCAAACGGGTCCCTAGAGAATGTACATACATTGTAGACAGCCACCTATGGGACCTACATTGTACAAATATAGTGCTGATTTTAGAGAGAGGAAAGGAGGGAGGGAGGGGGAGAGAGAGAGAGAGAGACACATGTGAACACCAATCTGTTCATGTCCTGACCAGGTATTGAACCAGCATCCTTGGGGCTTCAGGATAATGCTCTAACCAACTGAGCTATTCCATTCAGGGTGCACAAATATTAGTACTCAGTCCTGGGAATTCACTTTCTATCAGCCTTATTTTTAAAGGGAACTGTAGAAGAAATGTGGCTAGGATTTAAATGGTAATGCGATGGTTGCTCTAGGCACAGATTAAATAGGAAAAACATGGTGCACGCCTTCCGGGTTAATGTACCCCAGTGCTGTATTACTACAAAGGAGCAGAGGAGGGGAAGGCAAGAAAAAGAAAATATCTGAAAGGATATAATTGGACAGGCCTCCTATCCTCTGCTTTTGCTCAGAAAACAGAGTGCACCAGTGCACCGAGAATAACTCTTTTCCTCCACACCAAAATGCAATTGGTCGACTCATTCAGATTCTGAAATTGAGCGGTGACCCTGCCTCTGAGGAGCCCTGGTGTGGTGAGCCCCCACTGGCTGGCAGCATGCATTATTCAGCAGGTCTGGCAAGAGGCTAATCATCCATCCTTTGTTAATGGTCTGTAAATAGTTGCTTTTGACAAGAACATTTAACAGCAGCGAGAAGGGAAGTTCTGAGGAGGGCAGAAGGGCGCAAAACTTGAAGTTAACAGGCTGAGAAACAGTTCGGAGCTTTCTTATTATGACAGCTGGAAGCTGGTGCTAGAAAGGCAGCCTGTCTCGGGCCTGAAGCTCGTGGCAGATCAGGTGAATGGTGCCCTTGAACTGCAGAGAGAGAGTGAAGGGAACCACTTGGTAAATGAGTGTATGTCTGTAGTGATGCCTCCTGGGGGAACAGGTACAAAGACCACACAGGCGCTGGGGGCGCCACGCCCCAGGCTTCCTCTCACACTCGCCTTCTTTGCTCCTGGCTCCCATCTGCCTCCCCAGGACTCCTCAAGTGACCACTTAACCCGTTGAGTTTCCTATCACCTTCAGCATCTGTCCCGCTTGCAGGGGACTGCAGAGAAAAGGGGCCCCTGGCTTCGCTCCCAGAGCCACTGCTGGTCACCCCAGCTCACAAACGGTGTTTCTGAGCCTCAGCTGCCACTTTTGGTCATCGGGATACATAATATCTACCTCTCAAAATGGCCACGAGAGCTAGAACGGGGGAAAGGAGGTAACATTCCTGATACGGTGCCCAGAATGCACTCAGCGCCCTAATAAACGTAAATACCTCTGCCCTGTTCCCTCATCAGTGAGTCAGAAACGACAACACCTCTCTCGGAGGTGTCTGAGATGATGTTTGAAAGAGGAACACTCAGGTTTTGTCTCGGTAGAGTAAAAATTTTTTTAACGAAGTCTAGACATTTGTTAGAAATGGAGTTACTTATATTTATTTCTCTAAAAATGGAAAAAGCTGACGTCTGGAAATAGCGAATGAACAGGTGGGACACACTTCCCCGTGAAAGAGCAGAGAGGTTGCCATCCACTTCCAACATTGGCCTCCGTGGACGCTTCCCTGGGAGGCGGTGCCTGCCCTCGTGCGCACCACCTCCAGCCCCTCACAGTCCCTCCCCTTCCTGTCCTAGGTGTCCTCCGATTGGTCCACGAAGACTCAAATCTGCCCCAGGCCCCTTGCTGACATCACTTCCTGAGAAACTAGGGTCTTCCTAGAGGCGATTAAAGTTCAGGCTAAATGCCCCGCCTCTTTGGGCTTCCCAAGGCGGTCAACCCAAACAGCCCTTGCTTCCCTTTGGTTCTTGCCATTCAGATGTTTCCAAGAAGGAGAGAAGGCATTTCCTTCCCAAGTCCACCATCATGTTTTGTCACCTGAACCCAGAGTAGGGCTGCTTGTGTCCCAGAACCCACAAAGTCCCCAGGGAAGTGCTTCACCCTCCTGGCCTCTCTGCCTGGCCTGCTCCAAAGGGTCCCCCCTCCCCCTGGCCACAGGACGACTTCCTGAGAACAGCACCCACGCTCCGCCTCCCAGCACCGCCCCCCTCCCGGTCCCTGCCTTCCAGCACACAGAACAATGCTCCCCCTGCACACCAGGAAAACACAAGCATGAACACTATACCACAACAGACACAACACAAGCCCACACACACACACACACACACACACATTTGAATTAAACCCACAGATAAAAGCTAATTCACACACACACACACACACACACACGAGGAGTTTGTACTTTCTTTGCTCTTAAACATAATTCAAGTATCTCTCTCTTCCCATGAGATGAAGACAGACATTGTAAATAAAGCCAAGTGAATCGTGTCTGGAACTTAGTTTCAAAGCAATAGCTAGTTAGCCCCCCTTACTTACTGTTGGCTTCGCAGATATTAAGATGAGATGCCTTAAAATTATTCCATTCAGCAACACAACTTGAGGAAGTAGTCTTAACATGTCTAACGGGGGACAGTTCAAACCTACGGTGTAGACGGCCAATCGGCTCCTTTAAATGTACCCCCCCCCCCCCAGCTAAACGGAGCAGATGCTGGCATGGTGCCTAGCTGACTCTATATCCTGCTATACCCTAGACCTGGAGGCCAAAGTTAACTGGAGCTGAATGGCCCCCTATGGAGATGAAACCAAGGGAAAGTCATAAAAAATAATATAATTTATATCCATTTGCTTAATCACCTCCCCTATCTCCCTGGTGCGGGAAAGTAATGGATAGATGCCTCATTATATTTATGTCTCCATTTCTATTCATGACTTTCTCTCTCTCTCCGCCTGCATTACATTTCAGTTCACCTTTTTTTTTTTTTTTTTTTTTTCAATACCTGCTCTGTGAGAGGGTTTCTCCCTGGCTTCTCTGCTCATGGCCACATCAGATTGTGCAAATGAAGGACACTACAACAAGCAGAGCAAGAGGCTGTGTTTTACACATTCTTTTTCCTCCACAAACAATTCACATTTTGCTCTTTGTAACACCTTCTGTTTCAGTAATTGTAGAATAAATGTTTCTTTTAAAAGAGGGGCGGCAGTCTTAACAGGCCTTATGAAGGAAAAAAACTGTCTCTTGGAAGCTTTTACAATAAAAATAATAGAAAAAACAGAGATCTGAGATGAGAAAGATAAATGTCCTTATTTAGCCCATGCTATTAAAATTTTCTGACCCTCAAAGGGTTGGGGCTGGTGTCCTTGGCCTCCATAAATGATTTCTCAGTTAACAAGTGAACCAGTACAGGAAAATCACATTTTTTATTTTGCTAAAATGCATGTAACATAAAACTTATCATTCTAACAATGTTTAAGTATACAGTTCAGTGGCGCTAGTACATTCACATTGTTGTACAACAGCACGGCCAACTCTCTCCAGAACATTTTTTATCTTCCCAGATTTAAATTCTGTACCTATTAAACAATAGCTCCCTACTCTCCACCCTCCCTTCCTACCCCAACAGCCACCATCTTATTCCCTATCTCTGTAAATGGAATGACTCTAGTTACCTCAGAAAAGTAGACTCATATAGTATTTGTCTTTTTGTCTCCAGCTCATTTTAACAGTTTTTAAATAAAGAGCAACATGGGTAGAAGATAATAATTGAGTGTGTATGTGTGTGTGTGTGTGTGTGTGTAAGAGAGAGAGACAGAGAGAGAGGGACAGACAGGAAGGGAGAGAGATGAGAAGCATCAACTCATAGTTATGGCACCTTAGTTGTTCATTGATTGCTTTCTCGTATGTGCCTTGATGGGCCCCAGCCAAGCCAGTGACCCCTTGCTAAAGCCAGCGACCTTGGGCTTCAAGGCAGCGACCATAGGGTCATGTCTATGACCCTATGCTCATGCTGTCGACCCTGCGCTCAAGCCAGATGAGCCCGAGCTCAAGCCAACGACCTCGAGTTTTGAACCTGGGTCCTCAGTGTCCCAGGCCAATGCTCTGTTCACTGTGCCACTGTCTAGTCAGGCAATATCGTTGATATTTTTCAAGTCACAGCCCTAAGTTAAAAATCCTATCTCTGCCATTTAATCCCTCTGTATTCAGGGCAATCCCTCTAAACATATTTCATTATCAGCCCCAAATGATGGTATTAATAATGGGAGTGTGACTATCAGGAAGACGAGTGCACAGTGTGATACAGGATATAGACTAAATACTTAACAGATACCATTCCTTCTCCCAGACACTAAACCTAAGAAATTTGAGAAAAATCCAGATGTCTGACTTTTAAGTTAAACTACCACTTCTGTGCCTGTTAGACATACACTGACACTGACTCTGCCTAAAATGGGAATGAAGAAGAATCTCTTCCTCAAAGGTTTATTGTGGTAATAAAGTGGGATTAAATGTGAGAGCTCAATCTATAAAATCCAATAACACCTGGGCCCATCTCAGTGGGAGGGATTCCAGAATAGCATCGGATGGCCTGTGACCCACGTAACAGAAGTGATACAGTTGTTGGCATCCCCAAGACAAGAAAGAAGAAGAGATGACTCAGTATTTGTAGCTTTAAAGGAGAGAGGTGCAGACTCATTAAAAATAACCCCGTATTTCCTGCAATAAGAATACTGTTGATTAGATACATGTTTGATAGAATCTTTTTATTTTATTATTGGAAGAAAAGGTAAAAGTCATCTATACCAACATTACAGTTTGACACAATGGATAAGGGGTCTCTGCCCTATGTCCTTACCTCTGTTCCTGCCACTCTGAGATGGCCTGTTCTCTAAGGAGCTATTCTGAACTGCATAATTGGCGGAACCTAACCGCTAACTCATGGGATTAAAAGGTTCTGGACTTGCTCCCTACAACAGGGACAATGTAAGAGGGTATCTGAGGTTTCAGGTTGGGGACTTGTAAAAACTTACCTACAACAAAGGTTACCTTGAATCCAATCAAACACAGTAATTACTTCTATATACCGTATTCCCCCATGTATAAGACGCACCACTTTCGGAAAAATTTGGGGTCTAAAAACTGAGTGTGTCTCATACAGTGGTTGTGGCATTTCAAATGCCATAGATAAAACTGAGGATGAGGATTGAAGACAATGATTCGTCATCAGACACAGATGAAGACAAGCTGGTGAATGGGAGTTTTGACAGTGAAGAGGAATTATATGAATTTTATGATGAATAAAACTTGAGTTCAATAACTTTATATAATACATTTTTATTTTCAAATTTTGGGCCCCCAAATTAAGGTGCATCTTATACATGGGGGAATATAGTATATTTAAATGTTTAAAATGAACTGACCCATAAAAATCACAGAATAAATAAACGTATACATATGTCACTTAGATCCTAAAACAGGAGCTGAAAATTCAGTAGTGTGAGAGGCTGAATAATGCCTCCCCCAAAGACATCAGGACCTAATTTCTGGAATCTGTTGCTATTACTTTATTTGGACAAAGGAACTTAGCAGATGTGATTAAGTTAGGATATTAGGATGAAAAAATATCCTGGATATAAACGTAGTACCATAATTCTAATAATGAAAGGTAAAACCACTGTTATATCTCAAACAATAGAAAATTAATTCCGTTTGTGACTGCTTTCTTCTTTCTTCTTCTTCTTTTTGCAAGTGAGAGGAGGGGAGATAGACTCCCGCATGCACCTTGACTGGAATCCACCCAGTGACCCCTGTCTGGAGCTGATGCTCTGCCTATCTGTGGCCATGCTCACAACTAAGCTATTTTTAGCACCTGAGGCCGAGGCTCCACGGAGCCATCCTCAGCACCTGGGTCCGATGCACTCAAACCAATCGAGCCATGGCTGCAGGAGGGGAAGAGAAAGAGAGTGAGAGAGAGAAAAGGGTGAGTGAGGAGGAGCGTTGGGGGAGGGGTGGAGAAGCAGATGGGCACTTCTCCTGTGTGCCCTGACTGGGAATTGAACCTGGGACATCCACACACTGGGCTGATGCTCTCCCACTGAGCCAACAGGCCAGGGCTTGTCAATGGGTTCTGTTAGATCAAATAGCGCATTTTTCTCCAAGTAAAATGTTTGCTTGAGAGTAATTTACAGCTATATACAGCTATAATCTTTCTTAGAAATGATGAATTTCAAAGGCCAAGATGTATATAATAAAATCCCACTATATAATTTAATAATCTAGAAGAATGGGTTGACCGTCGTTGGATTTATAGACTCTGTGTATCAAGGAGCAGACGTGAGCTCAGACTTTGCTCGTGATGAATTGGTACAAGGGTCTGAAAAGTAACTATTGTTCAAGGCCAGGGCCTCCTCAAGCCACTTCATCCCAGGGTCAAGATGTCCACAGGCTGTTGCAAAATTCTCTCAACACCTATTAAAAATGGAAACACTATGAGGTGGCAAAGGACCACAGCTGAAAAGAAAGGAAGTCTCATGGCTTCTTGCCCCTAGCCAGCAGAGGTCTAGGGCTATGATGTAATCCTGGGCACAAACCGGTTTTTCATATTTTTAATGTTTGGAGGTCACACTCCTCCAAGCAGACACTGTAGAGGGCCAAGGGCACGGGTTAGGAGACAGCTTGCACTGCAGAAGCTTGGCTCATGGCTTGACGGTATGACCAGCATTGAGTCCGGGGCTTGGAAGAACCACAGCCACAAAAAAAAACAGTACCTGAGAGCTATTTTGAATTTGGGAATACTGCGCTCAGTGTTCAGGAGTCCATTCTACTCGTTTCTATTCTATGATGTCTTTCTGTTTGCGTGTTTCTGGGAACAGCTCTGAGTACAGGTCAGACATGAAGAACTGTAACCCTGCATTAGGATAGCAGCCTACAGAAGAAAAACTCAGTGGGTTGGTTGATTTACCTCACCTACACTGTCCCCTCTAAATCTACCTCACAATGGCGCAGCCCTAGGGAGGACAATCGTTTTAAATCTCTTCAAGGGAAAGTGATCAGTAAGAAAGTGAAATAAAGGCCCAAAACCAAAACCAAACACTATCACCCAGAGTGATATTTAAAGTCTCATTGGCCTCTTGAGTTTCAGAATTTGAGCAAAATATGCATGCCATCAGGAAGGCTGAGGAGGCCAGGGAGGTGTGGACCGCAGCAAGGGGCACACCGTGGAGATAAGAGGAGGGGATTCAAGGTGACTGGCATTTACTGCCCAGCAGTGTCGGGGACTGTGTACCTGCCCGGGTACAGCAGCTCTGTGTTCATTCTCTGCATTCCAACTCAGAACATCTGGGTAGTGACGTGATGTAGTTTACACAACAACCGGAAGCTCGTAAGTGATGGAGTCAGGATTCACACGCGAAGTGTGTCCGCTAGGGAAGCCCGGGTTCTTTTCCAATGTCGCAAGCCGCTACCCCATCATCTGGTCCTCTGAGTTCTACTCCAGCTGAAGGTGGGGAGAGATAGGGACGGCAGGGTGACACCCACCACCTGGGACTCCATTTCTCACCTGTGACATTGCTATTGGCAGGCATTTGCGCACGCTGCATTCCCCCCCCCCCAAAGTTTTGCCGTTTGGTGTTTCACAGTTACCACGACTGAGTTCCTCCCACAAGCCCTTGCTCCTCAGGGATGCCTCCGCAGAGCGCAGTGAGGAGGCAGGAGGGAACGAGGGCGCACGGCAGGGGGCGCACAGCAGGGGGCGCACAGCAGGGGGCGCTGACATACACTGCGCCCCAAATGGGCTAACGACACGTTTTCATGCTTAAAGAAAATGAGAAAAAGGCCCAAATAGTTCAAGTTTGGCAAGAAACATAGTTAGAAAACAAAAACCCTGGAGATAAAAGAAGATAACCTATTTTAGAAAAAATAAACAATCTTTAAGCATTTGCATTTTCTGATCAATTAACCAAGAATTTTTTGTAGAGCAAGATATTTATACCAGAAGGAATACATCAACACATGAATACTTTTTTCTCTAGATGAAAAAAAAACTGTTTTTCTTTCTAATTTTTTTTTTTTTTTTTTTTTTTTTTAGTGAGAGAGCTAGAGGGACAGGCAGACAGGAAGCATCAACTTGTAGTTGCAGCACTTTAGTTGTTCATTGATTGCGTTCTCAAATGTGCCTTGATTGGGGGGCTCCAGCTAAGCCAGTTACCCCTTGCTCAAGCTAGCAACCTTGGGCTCAAGTCAGCGACCTTGGGCTTCAAGCCAGCAACCTTGGGCTTCAAGCCAGTTACCATGATGAGGTCATGTCTATGATCCCACACTCAAGCCACCAACCCCACACTCAAGCCAGCAACCTCAGGGTTTCACACCTGGGTCCTCAGAATCCCTGCTCAACGTTTTATCCACCGCACCATGGCCTAGTCAGCTCTTTCTAATTTCTTTAATGTTACATTTTTCTAAAATGAGTCTGTTACTTTGAAATGGAAAAAAAACCAGAAACAAACTTCAGTATAAAAGAGCAGTAGGAAGAAAGTTTCTGCTCTGATACGCTCACCTTGAAAGTTCTTATTGGGGCTGTTGGGATAGACAGACATGCCATGCGATATGGCTTTTAAGATTATCTCTGACATAGATTGAGTTACCTTTGTCAATAAATTTCAGTTCGGGGAGGAATTTTCCTCAAGGCTTCTTGGCAAGAATCTCGCATATTTTTCCCCTTTCCCTGGAGTCTGAGACAGGTCTCTTCTCCACTTGCTTCTGTCTACTGATTTCTCATGTTGGACGGGGATGCCACCCAAACAAGAATTCAGCCGCTTCCAAACTAACCTGCTCCAAGCCATCTAACACCACTCCTTTCAGATCACAAAGAAATGTCTGAAAAAGTTCAGAAGAATTCAAATTAAAGGTCAAAGAAGGAATCACCCAGATAGAAATTCAAATAGCTGCTGTGCCGTGTCAATCATATTTAATTCTTCTTAATTTTAGAATAGTTTAAGGTTTATAGAACACGTACCAAGAGGGGACGGTTTCTACACAACTTATAAGCACTTTTCACTATTATTAACATCTAACACTACTGTGGTACATCTGATACACTAAATCAACTAATGTGGGTACATTATTATTATTAGCAAAAGTTCATATTTAATTCAGATTTGCTCAGTTTTTGCATAATGTCCCTTTCTGTTTGAAGACCTCATCCAGGGTCCAAATTACATTTTTAGTCATGTGTCTCCTTAGCAATGACAGTTTGTCAATTATATTTTAATCTTTTGCAACCTGGAGGTGATCAAGGGAAGCTCTCGTTCTAACACTTGACGAACCTACACGTGGCTCGATATTCCCAGGAAGGTGCTTGAATCTCTTAAGATATATACAAGCTCCCAAGATGGATCTGAAGGCCAAGCAAACTAGAAAATAAAAGAAATTGGCCAGCGTATTTACCAGAGGAGGAGGGTCCTTTATTTCGTGCAGCTATTTGATAAATTGGAGGGTGCAGGGAAGCCCATCTGGCTGACATCCAGTGCTTTTGAACAAGTAGAATTCAAAGACGGAGTCCAGTGCTGGAGAAAACAGGAAGCGGCCGAATGCCTAACGTGACCAAGGAAACAGCAGAGACCGTCATCTGGTACCCAGCACCGAGCATCGCGCCTGGCACATGTGTCAGATGGATGAGTATAAATGAGTGAACAGAGTCCTGGAAGTGACTACGGATACGGCCCCGAGCGCAGAACTCAATTTCAAAGGCTGAGACGATTTATGTGCAACGTGAAGTCTGCCATCAGCTCCAGAAGAACATAAACCGATTTCCGAGCCCTGGGATTTTTTTTTTTTTTAATTGGAGCTTATGATTTCAAGAGGACATACACCATAGAATACAAAGGGCGTATCATGGTGTGCTTCTGGGTATTAGCTGTGAAGGAAGTCTTTAAAGGAGTTATTCAAACTCTTTGAGAATTAGTGTCCTCGTTGGTGTCTCCCACTGCTATCAGACGGTAGCAGTTGCGATGTAGATCTGCTGAGAGAACTAAGACCATATCTGATAAAAGAGTCCTAGGCCTGAGAGAAATCAGCAAAGGATGCTAAAACATCATCAACTTTGTCATTATCACTGTTGATATCATCATCGGAAGTGAGAAGACACCTCATTTTTACTGCTACCCAAGGGTGTCACCTGAAAAGTAGTGACTCCTCGTTCAACTTCCCCTACCATCACCTCTCTCCAGAATCAAGTTTTCACCCGTGAAGCAGCCACATATGTCCTCTGACCTGTGTGGCAAATTCCTAACCATTTTTTGAGATGCATCCTGAAGAGCGTCCATCCCCCAGGAAGGCACTGCTGTGCCCCCCTCCACAATACCAGGTGGATTCCTCCGTATAACTCTTATTCCAACCTCAGGGTTTCAAACCTGGGACTTCAGCATCCCAAGTCAATGCTCTATCCACTGTGCTACCACCACTGGTCAGATACTGCAGTGGCTTCTATTCAGGCCACGTGGCTGGAGTCCCTGAAGGATGGGGTCGGAAAGAGGCTCGTCTCAGTACACCCAGTACCCAGCCTACTGCCTGTGTCAGCCAGCTAGAGCTACTGTGACAAAGGACAACAAACTTGGTGGCTTGTGAGAACCCAAAACTACTGTTTCACACTTCTAGAAGCCCCAAATCATGGTGCTAGGAGGGCCATGCTTCCTTGGAAGTCTCTAGGAAAGAATTCTTTGGAGGTTCTCAGGGTGTCTGGTGGCAGCGGCCCCCTGTGGAGTTCCTGGGCTTGAAGCTAGCTCCATCACCCCACCCATCTGCGTCCGCCTTCAACAGGCTCTCTCCCCTTCGAGTGTCTCTGTCTCCACTGGCCACTCTCTTCCCCAGAAGTGTCTACCTCCGTGTCTCTTTTCTTACAAGGGCATCGGTCACGTCAGATTCAATGTCCACCCTCTTTCATTATGACTTGATTGTAATTTGCATCCTAGTTGCATTTACAAAGATCCTATTTCCAAATAAGGTAACACTTAAAGATAACCGGGGCTTAGGACTTCAATGGGGACAATTCAACCCACAGCACGGCCGAACGCACAGTAGGCACTCTTAGATGTCCTGATGAGGCAGTGGACGGGACAAGGACTACATAAACCATTTCTCCTATCCCGGGAACCAGGTGCAGGCATAGAGGTGGCAGTTCATTCTTCTGTAACCACAACTACACATCAAGAGCCTGTGGTTTCCTGGCACCCATAGAATTCTGCCTTAAGTCCATGATTAAATAATCCATGCTAAATCTCACAGTAATTCTCTTCCAGAGCTCCGTATTTGTATCCAATTATGGAAAAACCACGTCAGAGCCTTGAAGGCATCATTTTTAAACTATTTTTCCCTCCTGAGGAGCCAGCACACTCCCCGCAAGTGGCTCCATTCATCCGCATGTTAATAACCCGAAGGCAGAACAGATCTTTACAACCACATCAGACGATTGTGGCTGGATAAACTGACAATGTTTGAGGACAGAAGTTTGCTGCCAGTTTTCTTTAATCCTTGACTTTACTTTTGGGGATTTTGTTTGTTTGTTTGTTTGTTTGACAGACAGGAAGGGAGAGAGATGAGAAGTATCAGCTCATAGTTGCATCACTTTAGTTGTTCATTCATTGTTTCTCATATGTGTCTTGACTGAGGAGCTCAAATGAAGCCAGTGACCCCTTGCTCAAGCCAGCAACCTTGGGCTCAAGCCAGAAACCTTGGCCTTCAAGCCGTCAGTGACCTTGGGATCATGTCAATGATCCCACACACAAGCTGGTGATCTCTTGCTCAAGCTGGATGAGTCTGTGCTCAAGTCGGCGACCTCAGGGTTTTGAAGCTGGGACTTCAGCATCCCAGGTCCAGGCTCTATCCACTGCACACCACCAATCAGAATTCTTGACTTTTTAACGTAAGTAATCAGCGTCTTTACTTTCTCAACTTTTCTTCCACATAAGTGCAAAATGAAAAGAAATCCTACAGAAGAACATCCAAGAACCTAAGCTTTCCGGGGTAGTGGATTCTGACTCATCCATTTCCATTTTTCTCCTCTTGCTTAAAAATCACAGACAGACAAAAGCAGTTTAAGGGTATTCAGCCCTCATCAGACGTTTCACACGTTCTTTGCCAGCATTAGTCCTTTTTTTTTAATCCTCACTGGCCTCACACACAAAAAACCCCCACACAAAACCCTCAAAAAAGTCAGACTTTGTCTTTAGCAATTAAAAGAAGAACACATGGAGCCTGCTCGCTAATTCTCCTGGTTCTTCATACCACTTAGCAGGCATGTTATCCTAAATGAGGTTATCTATTTGCAGCCTGGGGACACATGAGCAAATAAAAAGAAAAAGGCACTGGCATTGAGATGAAAGAAATGATGAAGGCCATCGGCAGCTCCGTGCACATTTACACATGCTTGGGAAAACAGCAGAAGATGATATCTTGACAAATGTTTGTGGGGCTCTTCCTGCTGAAGATGACAAGCACAGGCGAGGATATATAAACATATATATATATATATATTTTTTTTTCACTATATTTCCTTGTCATCACCAAATTTTGCTCTCTTTTAATGCAAGGGACCATGAATTTACAAGACTTTAATGAGAGAGCCCCACATTTAGTATCATTAATCCACGACCTTTGTCTGGATACAAGATTAAGTGCATGTCACCTTCTGATTGGGCTGTGCCTATTCAATACCTTAAGCCATTTACTTGTCCCTTGTTAAAAGAATGAGTTTTAATTGGCCATTTTCCTTTCTAGGTTTTATCTTTTACCACTGGAGGTGAAAAAAACGGCTTCTTCTTATCCTACATCTTTTATATTTATATTCCTATTGAGATTAAGCTTCTTTTAGATTCTCTACACATTCCGACCCTATCATCTGTGAGTGACAGTTTTATTACACAAATGATTAGAACTACTAAGGGGAAAAATAATGAATTACTAAGGGAATTTTTCTATCTAGCTTGCTAGATACAAATGTGATATACAAGAAACAATTCTGTTTTAGAGACATCAACAACAAATTAGAAATAAAAGGTGCTCTTTCAAGTTAGAGTACAATGTATAGTGACATCCAAAATAGCCCATAAATATGGTTTTTAACCTTAACATGATTTCAACTTTAATTCATGACTATCTGAGGTGTATTTGTTATTTATATTATAAAATGAACTACTTTCTTTTTTTTCTTTTTCTTTTTTTTTTGTTCTTTTTTTTGTTGTTGTTTATTTTATTTTTTGAACTACTTCTTTTTATTGTTGACCCAAATGGCTTATTTCCACTGTAAAAAAGGTAAAATACTCTGAAAGAATTAAATTCTTGGTTGTTTAGATTTGTTTTTATGGCTCAACATTGTTTATTTATTAGTATTTTCTCTGCTCTTGAAAAGACTATATACATTTGCAGGTTGTTTTGTTCTTTTTTTGTTTAAAATTCAGTGAGAGGCAGGGAAGCAGAGATAGGTTCCTGCATGCGCCCTGACCAGGATCCACCAGGCAAGCCCACTAGGGGGCGATGCTCTGCCCCTCTGGGGCATTGCTCCATTGCTCAGCCACCAAGCTCTTCTTAGTGCCTGAGGCGGAGGCCATGAAGCCATCCTCAGAGGCCAGGGTCACCTCCCTCCATCCAAGCCATGGCTGCAGGAGGGGAAGAGAGAGAGAGAGAGAGAGAGAGAGAGAGAGAGAATAATGAGAGGGAGAGGGGGTGGAGAAGCAGATGGTTGCTTCTCCTGTGTGCCCTGACTGGGAATTGAACCCAGGACATCCACATGCCAGGCCGATGCTCTACCACTGAATAAACCAGCCAGGACCTACATTTTGCAGTTATTGGTTGCAGTATTTATGAATATAAATTAGATTCTGTATGATAATCATGTTTTTTTATATATCTTTACCTTCATGGGTTGTTTTGTCTGCTTTTTCTATCGATTACTGAGAGAACAGTGTTAAAATCTCCCCAAATGATTATGAATTAGTGTCTATCCTTTGTAGTTATATTTATGCTGAATATATTTTGAAGCTATGTCATTAATAGCATATAAATTTCAAATGTTTAGGTCTTTCTAATAAATCAAATGTTTTATTATTATGAAATACCACTTGATCTGAAAAAATATTTGTTCCCTAAAATCTATTATGGTCTGTTATTAACATTGTTATACTGGCTTTCTTTCATTTATTTATTTGGATATATATATATTATATATATATTATATATATATATAATTTTAGCTGTTTATACTATCTAAATAACTCCTTCAAAAATTTATTGACTATACTGGGATGACATTACTTAATAAAATTATACAGGTTTCACATGTACAATTTTGTAATACATCATCTGTATATTGCACTGTGCATTCACCACCCCAAGTCAAATCTCCCTCCACCACCATCTAACCCCCCTCTTTCTACCTTCATACACCCCCTTTTATGAATTCTTAAATTTAAGGTGTTTCATATAAGTACCATACAATTGTGTTTTAATCTAGCCTATTGTTTCTCTTTTTAACTAAAATACTAGTCTGTTTGCATTTAATAAATTCAATATATAAATATAAATAAGAATAAGGTATTTTTTTTTCAGTGTCTTCCAAATGCTTATAACAGTGCTTGGCACAGGGAAAATAGTCACTCACTAAAAACTGTTTAATTCACACATAAAGAAATACATGGACAATGGGCCCTGGCCGGTTGGCTCAGCGGTAGAGCGTCAGCCTGGTGTGCGGGGGACCCGGGTTCGACTCCTGGCCAGGGCACATAGGAGAAGCGCCCATTTGCTTCTCCACCCCCTCTTCCTTTCTGTCTCTCTCTTCCCCTCCCGCAGCCGAGGCTCCATTGGAGCAAAGATGGCCCGGGCACCGGGGATGGCTCCTTGGCCTCTGCCCCAGGCGCTAGAGTGGCTCTGGTCGTGGCAGAGTGATACCCCAGAGGGGCAGAGCATCGCCCCCTGGTAGGCAGAGCGTCGCCCCTGGTGGACGTGCCAGGTGGATCCCGGTCGGGCGCATGCGGGAGTCTGTCTGACTGTCTCTCCCAGTTTCCAGCTTCAAAAAATACAAAAAAAAAAAAAAAAAAAGAAAGAAATACATGGACAATGAACATTCAGCCCTGGCCAGTGGTTCAGTGGATAGAACATCGGCCTGGCATATGGATGTCCCGGGTTGAATTCCCGGTCCAGGTACACAGAAGAAGTAACCATCTTCTTCTCCCCCATCCCCTCTCCCTACTCTCTCCCTCTTGCCCTTTTGCAGCCAGTGGCTCGATTGGTTCGAGTGTCAGCCCTAGGCACTTAGGATAGCTCCACTGAAGCACAGGCTCAGGCACTAAAAATAGCTTGGTGCTTGAGCATTGATCCAAAACAGGTTGCCAGGTGAATTCATTCGGGGCATATGCAGGAATCTTTCTCACTATCTCCCCTCCTCTCACCTAAAAAAATAAAATAAATAAAACAATAAGAAGAAGAACATGAGATAGGGTGGATTAAAGAAACACAAGTAAGGTATCACTTTCTTCATTTTAGGATCAGTGTTATTTTAGTTAACATGCCCCACATGACCACTGATTCATGAAAGAGAATGTCACTTCCAAAGGAAATTCAAAAACATCAAAGGAAAAGGAAAAAACCCAGCATTTCTAATAGTCTGCTGCCACAGGGGGTCCCCAAAACCCAAGGTGAATGAATCAAATATCAAATATCAGCAGCACCAGGGACCAACTATAATTCTCAGGACATAGAGATGGTTAAGATAAATTTATTTGATACAAGCCACTGTTTGAAAAACGTCCTGCTTAAATAATGTTTCAACACATTTCCCACAGCTCTTCATTTTCTCACAAAGGATGTTTCTCTATTGTATGTTCCAATTTCACAAAGGTTTTTCTTTCCATAGTCCTCCTTCTCCTTTACCTCTGGCAAGAATAGAGAGTGATGATCTAGAGACTTTAAAACTCAAAAAATAAATCAAAATGTCGTGCGCATCTAAAGCCATCTGTATAGTCCCATCTCTCTTCCCAGACCCAGCAGCTATAGAGAGGGACAGCACAGGTGGATGGGTCTCAGGGCCACCAGGATGTCACCTCTGTGCTCTCGCCTTGAGGGCTTTCTCAAAGTGACTGCTCTGAAATCTCACACCTTTCTCCAGAAAGCCTCCTAGACACCTGTAACAGGGGACATTTTCTATGGGCTCAGGAATATAACCTGGATGGGAGCTGATCTGTGGCGGATTACCGATGGCCATTACAGCCCCGGCAGATGTCACAGCACGACAAATCACTCAGGTCTAGGGCGCTTTTTATAGAAATGGATTCTGCAGTCTCCTCTCCCTCGCAGACTCTTAGCCAAGTTAGAACCAGTCTGCTACCCCAGAGAGAGAGAGAGAAGAAAGGAGGGGAGGAGACCACAGTTCACTAGGTTTCTTCATTGGACGTTTTTTTTTTTTTTTTTTTTTCATTTTTCTGAAGCTGGAAACAGGGAGAGACAGTCAGACAGACTCCCGCATGCGCCCGACCGGGATCCACCCGGCACGCCCACCAGGGGCGATGCTCTGCCCACCAGGGGGCGATGCTCTGCCCCTCCAGGGCGTCGCCATGTTGCGACCAGAGCCACTCTAGCGCCTGGGGCAGAGGCCACAGAGCCATCCCCGGTGCCCGGGCCATCTTTGCTCCAATGGAGCCTTGGCTGCGGGAGGGGAAGAGAGAGACAGAGAGGAAAGCGCGGTGGAGGGGTGGAGAAGCAAATGGGTGCCTCTCCTGTGTGCCCTGGCCGGGAATCGAACCCGGGTCCTCCGCATGCTAGGCCGACGCTCTACCGCTGAGCCAACCGGCCAGGGCCTGGACTTTTTTTTTTTTTTTTTTAGTGCACACGTACGCATGTAATAGAGAAAAGGGGGGGGAGAGGGAAAGAGACAGACAGACGGGAAGGGAGAGATGAGAAGCATTAGCTCTTCATTGTGGCACCTTAGTTGTTCACTGATTGTTTTCTCATATGTGCCTTGACCGCGGGGCGGGGGGGGGGGGGCTCTAGCCGAGCCAGTGACCCCTTGCTCAGGTCAGCAACCTTTGGGCTCAAGACAGCAACCATGGGGTCATGTATGATCCCACGCTCAAGCCAGTGACCTTGCGCTCAAGCTGCTGAACCCATGCTCAAGCCGAAGACCTTGGAGTTTCGAACCTGGGTCCTCTGTGTTCCAGGCCAACGCTCCATCCACTGTGCCACCTCCTGGTCAGGCATTCATTAGACTTTTTTTTTTCCTTTTTTGTATTTTTTTTTCTGAAGCTGGAAACAGGGAGAGACAGTCAGACAGACTCCCGCATGCGCCCAACTGGGATCCACCCGGCACGCCCACCAGGGGCGGATGCTCTGCCCACCAGGGGGCGATGCTCTGCCCCTCCGGGGCGTCGCTCTATTGCGACCAGAGCCACTCTAGCGCCTGGGGCAGAGGCCAAGGAGCCATCCCCAGCGCCCGGGCCATCTTTGCTCCAATGGAGCCTCGGCTGCAGGAGGGGAAGAGAGAGACAGAGAGGAAGGGGGGGGGGGTGGAGAAGCAGATGGGCGCCTCTCCTGTGTGCCCTGGCCAGGAATCGAATGGGACTCCTGCACGCCAGGCTGACGCTCTACCGCTGAGCCAACCAGCCAGGGCCTCATTAGACTTTTAATTGAGGGAGGAGGCAAATGCTTACAGAGCAGGGCTGTGCCTGCCTGTGACGTTCAGAAGACATTCATTCATCCCAAGGAGCTGAACCAGCTGCTCCCCCTGTAAGTCAACCATGGCACAGAAACAATCATTTTTGAGGTTTATGCAGGGTTAAGTGTTATCAAGCTACGGACACAAGAGGTAACTGTCACAATCACCCTGTCCTCCTTCTTCTTCTCCTTAACCTCATTTTATTTTGCTTTCAAAATATCAGAATGTGACCCAAAAGCCTGGTGAAAATCTGCACTTGCACATCTGGACATAAATCAGCCAGATAATTGAGGTTTAAAAAATAGCTGGACTTTGCCAAGTCAATCAATAACTGAGCCTCAAGGTATGCCTTGGAATCATTTGTCTGGGTAATTCTAGCAAAAACAACAAAATCTAAACAGATCGCAGGGAAGTTAATAAAGTGCTCATGTTCGTGCAGCGCACAGAGCCAATCAAAGCAAAGAAGCCAGTGAAACAAAATAAAGGCACAAGAACTCCAGCTCTAACGGAGAACGACGTCTCAGGATTCTGTGGGGTCTCCCCACTGTTATTCCCACTTTTAAAAAAAATAGGCTTTGTAGGAGGGTCTACATTGTTTCAGACCTCCTCGGACTTTGCTCTGCATTTCCTGCCATAAATGTAGTTCTTTCACTTGGAGACGATATTTAGCATTCCCAGCGGTGGCCCTTGGTGCTCCTTAGCTAGAGCCGTTCACATGCTCTGAACCTTCCAGCCTGTGGTTATTTCCAGTGACTACCCCCTATGTGACCTAGTGCCCTTAAATCCGGGAGTCTCTGGTATCATCTCCTGTATCCATGTGCCCTGATCAAACTAAGTCAAGCTACATTCTAGCCTTCTGGTTCCCCACTTACCCAGGACATGGAATGAATAAAGCTGCTTAAAAAACAATGCAGAGCTGGCCCTGGCTCAGTGATAAAGCATCAGCCCAGCATGTGGATATCCCAGGTTTGATCCCCGGTCAAGTCACACAAAAGAAGTGACCATCCGCTTCTCGTCCCCTCCCCTCCCCTTTCTCCCTCTCTCGCTCTTCCTCTCCCACAGCTATGGCTCGATGGTTTGAATGCACTGGCCCTGCATGCTGAGGATGGTTCTATGGAACCTCTGCCTCAGGCACTAAAAATAGCTCAGTTGCGAGCATGGCCCAGATGGGCAGAGCATCAGCCCCAGACAGGGGTTGCCAGGTGGATCCCAGTCAGGGTGCATGCATAAGATCATGACATACTCAAATCCTAAGTATTCAGATCCCATTTCTCAATCATGAAGTATCTCAACCCATCCCCACAAAACGCCCCCTGTAATTTCTGGGTATCATGGGAGACTCAAGCTTTGCCAGAGTCTATGTCTGCCCTAGAGACGACGGAACATTTCACCCCCATTCCGCCACGGCCGCAGTGACCACGCTGTCTCTCCAGAAACCCCTCAGACCACCTCGCACTGAGCCCAGGCTGAAGGCCCGGCACCGGCTCTGCCGTGCCGCCTCGGCCCCAGGCCTCGCCCCAGGCGGCCTGCCAAGTCGTGCTGGATGAGGGAGGCCCCGGCAGAAATCATGTTGCCTGGTCAGCCCCGCGGAGGGGAATCTGAAACTGCAGGAGCCGCTTGGAAAAGCAGATCTAACCGGGGGGGACCTGAAACGGGGCCAGGTCAGCTGGCTTCGTGTGCCATTCCCAGGGCTCACCGACTCTGGCTTCGTGCTCGCCGACTGGCACCGGCTCAGAGAACACCAGCCACGTGACCAGCAGATCGGAGAACACACGGGCTCCTCCTGCCCTCGGAGGAGCAGCCGCCCCTGAACACGCTGGCAAGGTTACCTTCGCAGGCGGTTGACGAACCCCCTCCCCCCCCTAGGCTGCCGCTCCCAACAAAGGCCGGCGACTCATCGAGCCCCAGCTTTCTGGCCTTTGGCCTCCTGCCCCCCCCCCCGTGTCCCTGAACCTCACTTCCTAAACCTCATCACTTAGTTGTCCCCCCTCAGGACAGGAAGGAGACGTTCTCACATATCTCTCTCTCGCTGCAAGCACACCAGTTCCTTGTGCACCTGGGGTCTCCTTGGGGGACTCTTAATCGAAGTCTGACTAAGGCTGACCTTGCCTTGGTTTATGGGGGTAATGAAATCACAGCCCCAGGTGGCACGGCCAGGTGCGCCCTCTCGGCCACTCACAGCCTTGTTATTTCTGTAATTTGTCACGTGCTGTCTCCCGCTCGGGGTGGTACTTACAACCTAATGAATGCGTTCTCTTATGAAGACAAATCTTGTCCATGCCAATCCAATTAAATCTATAAAAATGGCCTGGAAAGTTTAGAAAAATGGGCTGCAATGCACTTGGGTTTTTTTTCTTTTTCTTTTTCTATTATACGTTGTGAAACCAGGACTAACTTCTGATCCGGGGGAAACAAAGAATTTGGTGGTCAGATCAACCAGCAGAAAGATGTCAGAAGACCTAGGTTTTCCTCCAGGTCTGCTGTATGACCTCGAGTGTTCATTTTTCTCTAAAATAATGACTTGTCAGATACTTGTGTTTGACATGGTAAGCTGATTAAATTTCCAGGCCAGCTCTCTCTGTTTTTTTATTTTTATTTTTAGCGAGAGGAGGAGAGACAATGACACAGACTCCCACATGCACCCCAACCAGAATCCACCCGGCAAACCCATCTAAGGCCGATGCTCAAGTACCAAGCTATTTTTATGCCTAAAGCTGACTGCTGGGACCAATCCAGCCATCCTCAGTGCCCAGGGCCAATGCTTGAACCAATCGAGCCACTGGCTGTGGGAGCAGGAGAGAAGGGGGAGAGGGAGGGTAAGAGAAGCAGATGGTCGCTTCTCCTGTGTGCCCTGACCGAGAATCAAACCCAGGATATCCGCACGCCAGGCTGAGGCTCTATCCACTGAGCCAACCGACCAGGGCCTCTCTCTGTTTTGACCTGATAAATATCCTGTTTCTCAGAGGGCTTCTGCATATACTGCTTCACATGCATTACCTGTATACATTCTAAGGTAGGGGTTAGTGAATATCACATGTAATGCTGAAAAGTAAATATTTTTGGCTCTTGGTGCCTGATGGTCTCTGTCAAAACCAGTGAACTCTGCCTCGGTAATATGAAAAGCAGAGATAGAAAATTTGAAAATTATGAGGCATGTGTGTTGCAGTAAAACTTCATTTGCAAAAACCAGGAGGTGGGCTGGATTTGGCCTGTGGGCCGCCATTTGTCAAAACCTCGTCGAACTTGTTCCAACTCATGTTTTATAAATATCTAATGCAGACGTGTCATTCTCTATTATAAGGTCTACCAGAAAGTTCTGTCCGTTTTTGGAATAAAACAAAATATAAATTTTTCTTACCATCAATAAACTTTATTAAATAATGCAATTGCCATTATTATTAATGATTTCTTGCCAGCGTGAGGGCAATTTGTATATCCCATTTTTGAAAAATCTTTTATCTTTTGATGCAAAAAAATTGAACCAGTGCTTGTTTGATATCTTCTTCATTTTTGAATTTTTTGCCCTTCAAAAAATGTTGTAAGGACAAAAACAAGTGATAGTCGGAGGGTGCTAAGTCCGGGGAATATGGTGGATGCGACAGACATGCTTCTGTAGCATTTCTTCCTTGTTGAAATTCGTATAAATTACAGTGGCGTAAATGAACTTTATCAGTAGCCATGGGTACACTATCGCTTCACACAAAAGCCTAACATGAATCAACTTTGTTTTAGTTAATTTGCTACGTCAGTATGTATACATTAAGTGATAAAAATAGAGAGGCACATATGTGCCAAATAAACATGTGCTTACGTGTCGAAACTTGTTGTGATAGAAACGGACAGAACTTTCCGGCAGACCTTATATATACACTTTACAAGACAGAGGGAAATGGCACTGTCTCTTCTACCTCATTTAGATAATCCAGTCAATAAACTGATACAGTTTGGGGGAGGAAAAGTAACCCATCGAATTGGCAGACATAAGGTGAACCCCAACCCTGCCCTGGAATTTTGAATTCCTCGAGTGACTACAGTAGCCTTAAATTTAAGAGCCTGTGAGTGTGGGAGACAGCTCAGAAGCAAGCGGCCCCTTGCACACGTGTTTCCCGTGGGGCCCTCCATGTGTCTGTCTTGAAAGGAAGTCTCTGAGACAGTTCACGTTCTTGCGGAAGCTTCCCACTCAGCGCCTCTGGGCAGGGGTCCACCTTGCACAGCTAAGGATACCCCTTTCTACTGGAAACCAGGGCTGGCATGAACACCCCCAAACTGTTCCGGTCGGGCATTCATTCTAAACGTTTAAACAAATGAGCCGCGAGACTGAAACGAGGTCAATACCGCCTTCTGAGGCACGCTCCCTTCTGACGGATGAGCTGAAATAAAAACTATTGCAGAGCCTGCTTTCAGCAGAATAATGAATCCTGCGTGTCTACTCATGAGCGCGGCAATGATAATAGATAGCGTTCTGCCCGTGGTTCATGGGGTTTTAATTCTTCAGAGGTCAAAAGAGATGCGCCCTGTTAAATAATGCAGGCCAGACAATGCTGACATAATAAAATCGAGATGTCACTTTGGGTCTGAATTGATTTTCTTACTGGAGGGCTTTGGGAGGCTTACAAATCAGAGCTGTCCTGTGTCTGCACGTCTGAAGGTTGACTTTCCCAGGGTGCATTTAAAAAAAAAAATGCAGATTGATGGACAAGGTTTGCGCCTGGTTGGTACTGCATAGCCTTCACTTCGGGGCCGGAATTATGCGTGAGCATCCATGTGGTTTCTGTTTTCTTGCTGAACACGGCGAGAGGTGGGGACAGGACGAGGCAGCAGCCAGCTGCACACGTAGCCTCATTCCTTTTCGAGCAGGCTCAGCAGTTAGCGGAGGCTGGGGGTGGACAGGGGTGGAGACTGGGTCTAATTTGACAGGAATTTAAATCAATAAACCCTAAAACTAAAACAACTAGGCAACAGCTGAGGGGACCCCGGTTTGATGTTACCCGTGGCTCATTTATGACAAGCGGTATCCTCATTAGGCAAAGGTAACAGCAAGCCCTAAACGCGAGGCTCTAGCCTCTGACTGTGAATGTGGCTGGTTTGGGGTGCCTCCATAATGACCATAGCTCTTGTGGATGGGTAAGTGCACCACTGGCATAGGAATATAAGAATCAGCCTGGCCCGTGGCGGCGCAGTGGACGGAGCATGGACCTGGAACGCTGAGGTCACCAGTTCGAAACCCTGGGCTTGCTCAGTCAAGGCACCTATGACAAGCAATCAGCGAACAACTAAAGTGAAGCAGCTACGAGTTGATACTTCTCATTCCGCCCCCACATCTGTCTCTTCTCCTTCTCTTTAAAATAAATAAAATCTTTAAAAGGGGGTTAGGAGTCAAGAGAACTAGCTTCTATTCCTGACTTTACCTTCTTCTTAGCTCTGTGACGCTGTTTGTCATGTATCATTTCTGAGACACGGGGTCTACTAAAATTCTATAAAAAGAAGCAATTTAGGTCTCTTCAGGTGGTGTTCAATTTTTATGAGATGCAGAGCACTTTCACAAATAAAACATTCCCTGTGAGCCATATATCGTATATAAACAGAAGAGACACAGAACTAAAAGGGGTGGCAGATAGAGGACTCGGGGAAGGAGAGGCTGAACCTCTCCTTTTCTCAACTTGGTAGAACCGGCGTAGGTATTTTTGCTGATGCCCTTCCCCTAATACCAAGCCTGGGAAGGTAGGAGAATGGCTGAGCCAGCTCTTCCTCTGCTTCCCCTGCTGGCACTCCATACTGCCCCTCATCCATCCTGTTCCCATGGTTCCCAACTTCGAGTCATTAAAATCCCCCAGCAGAAATCCTGGGAATGGTCTTGTCTTCCAAGGAGACCTGGGATGGACCACACAGAAGAGGCGTTATTGGCCTTGGCCCATTGGCTCAGAGGTGTCAGCCTGGTGTGTGGAGGTCCCGGGTTCAATCCTTGGTCAGGACACACAAGAGAGGCAACCATCTGATTCTCCACCCCTCACCCCCCCCTTTTCTTCTCCCACAGTCATGGCCCCAGTGGTTTGAGCAAGTTGGCCCTGGATGCTAAGGATGGCTCCATGGCCTCAACTCAGTCACTGAAATAGTTCAGTTGTCAAGCAATGGAGCAGCAGCCCCAGATAGGCAGAGCATCACCCTGTAGTGAGCTTGCTGGGTGGATCCTGGTTGGGGCACATGTGGGAGTCTGTCTCTGCCTCGCTGCTTCTCACTTAAAAAAAAAAAAAAGAAAAAGAAAAGGCATTATTTTTGGGGCCCACTTCCTGACATCAGGAGAATCCTGTGTGATACTATTTTTGAGAGCAGTTAAGAGATGGAGGAAAGGAAGAACAGGAAAAACGGAATAGAAGAAATGATTTTTGGGTTAATGCTGGTGTATTAGACCTGGAGGACTCCAGATAAAACCAGCATCTTCATTTGGAAGAAAAATCGATCACTTACGCTTACACCAACATCTGAGAGCCTGAAGCAAAGTTTGGCTACCCTTGCTTTCCTTACCGATCTGCTGCCTCTGAGGAACCACCTGATACCCCTCTGGCGAAGGGCTATCTTGTTATTGTGGATGTGTATTTAGCTTCAAGGAGCTATCCACTGTCATCTGGACTTTTATTTTGTTCTCATCCCTGGACAATAAGACAGTTATAGAATTATTGATTTCTGACAAAAAGAAAATATACCACTTTTGATCAGAATACCTAGACTTCACCTAGACAAGTGTTTCAAGAAAAACAGCCAGAGAAAAACCTCCTTTGGCCTCAAAATTCCATGGCCACAATGCCTGAAATTCAATTCACTTTTTTTCCTTGTGGTTCGTTAAGGCAATGAGGATAGTGACCTTAGAGTACAACATTCCTTCAGACAGGGAAGGGAATAATAACCAGCCCTCCAGCTCACCACTGAATGGACAAAGTATGCATTGATTATGCATGCAATTACCCAAAACTTTGTTATTTTACAAAATGGCATTCTTTCCTGCTGAAGTCCAATGCTGAGTAATTAAATGCAGACTGTACTTAATTTTGTCAGACAGTAAAACGCAGAGGTTATGGAAAGTGTTACAGCTCTCTAGTCATTAATATTCTGCTGGTGTTGGAATAGATTAGCAAGTGAAGAACACAGCAGGTTAGGATTATGTGAATCTATTCAAATCCTACATAATGAATGTGGGGAAGAATGATTTGAATGTCTAATATCACTCAGCATAAAGGAAAAAAAAAAAAACTTCTCAGACTCACTCCTGGGCCTTTGAAAGAGATGTTTATTTCGTCAATTTTCACTCACTTACTATTATAATCAGATCTACTGAAATAAATTGCTGATAATTGCCAACTAAAGCAAACTCATTTTTTTCTCTAAAAAAAATTTATTAGTTGGAGGAAGGCAGACAGACAGGAAGGGAGGGAGAGATGAGAAGCATCAATTCATTGGGGCACCTTAGTTGTTGATTGATTGCTTTCTCATATGAGTCTTGACCGGAAGGCTCCAGCCAAGCCAGTGACCCCTTGCTCAAGCCAGCGACCTTGGGCTCAAGCCAGTGACCATGAGGTCATGTCTATGATCCCACGCTCAAGCCAGCAACCTCGGGGTTTCAAAGCCTGGGTCCTCAGCGTACCAGGCCAATGCTCTATCCACGGTGCCACCACCTGGTCAGGCTCTAGAAAACTTCTCAATTCCCCACGCTGTCAAAAGAATCCGTATTTTGTACCTCTTTTAACTGCGAGGACTGAGAGCAGCTGCCCGCGTGGGGAATGCAGATGTGCCTCAGCGCTTCCCCACACCCGTCCTGCCCTCTCGGAGCCAACAGCTGGGTGGGGTTATTTTTTGCTTCCTAGTGGAGATGGCTAAAACACCTCACCATTTCTGTCGCTTCTCTCCCGATCGTTTTAGGTAAAGGTAATCGAGAGAAGGAGTCAGATACTGCAATTACGGATGAAAGGGAAATTTTTATTTTTATCTAAAAATGCAAAACATCATCTGTCTGGAAACCCCTGGTGGTTGGGAGACGGGAAATCAAACAATAAATTGTGGGGAAAGAGAGTGGCAGAGAATAGCAAATTTCACAATGGACCCTAGGAGTGGGAGGACAGAAGATGGAGTGTTACAGGGTCAAGGAGCCATGGGGAGGAAGTGCAACCACGTGAAGAGGACGCGGCGTCTTTCCACAGTGTCCGGAGACGTCTTCCCAAGAACACGAGGGACCGTAATGGCGGGCAAGTCAAAGCAGGCTTGTCAGTCACTTTCCCGAGACTCTTTGAGGGAGCCTGACAAGTACCGTTGTTTTCCATTACGTCAGAGTTCTGATGCTGCCCTGGAGTGTATCTACGGACAGCATGAGAAACAGGGACGTTGGTGACAAAGGTTCCTTTCAAGATAAGCATCACTCATTTGAAATGTTTCCAAAACCACCAGCTCGGTAATCCAAATGAATAAAGGTAAAAAAAAAAACTGTTCCCTATTATCTATGGGACTACAGCAACGAGTAGAAGCTCCTGTGTGATACGAATAGCAATACTAGAATATAATAATGACTTGAAAGGAGGAAGTGGCGGGCCCTGGCCAGTTGGCTCAGAGGTAAAGCATCGGCCCAGCATGTGGAAGTCCCGGTTCGATTCCCAGTCAGGGCACACAGGAGAAGTGCCCATCTGCTTCTCCACCCCTCCCCATTCTCTCTCTCTCTCTCTGTTTCTCTCTCGCTCTCTTCCCCTCCCTCAGCCATGACTTGGTAGAGCAAGTTGACCCGGGTGCTGAAGATAAGCTCCATGGCCTCACCTCAGGTGCTAAAATAGCTTGGTTGCCAAGCAATGGAGCAATGGCCTCAGATGGGCAGAGCATTGCCCCATAGGGGGCTTGCTGGGTGGATCCTGGTTGGGGGAGTGTATGTCTTTGCCTCCCCGCCTCTTGCTTAATAATAATAATAAAAAAGGAGGTGAGGGAGGTGGAAGATTGCCTTGAGATTCTTGTAGGTCCGCCCACTGAGGGCACAGATGGGAATGGGGCTCCCAACCAAACTTTATTGTCTCTGTTCCCTGTAAGGTCTCCGCTATGCCACCAAGGGTTTGTACCTCCCATAGACCTATCAATGTGCCCATCAGCAGCCAGGGAACATCACTGCCAAGTCCCTGGGGGACTCAGATCTCTGCAGGACCATTGCTACGGCCATCCACTGAACACCACCAACAGCTGTGTCTGCTACACCTGCCACACACTGCCACAACAATAAGCATTGGCCACTAGTGCTAAAAATTTCAGCCACCATCCTCCACATGTTTCAGAATCACTGGAGGCACCTGCCACCCCATAACTTCTGGTACGTTCAATCTCTATTCTGATAGGACAGGACTGGCTGACCCTGACTTACAGATTCTTGCTGGAAAAGCAATTGCCTGTTTTCATGTTAAACATTTTTTTCTCCTGACAGTGAAGACAGAAGTCCTTCCCTGGTGGCTGAGCCAGAGTCTCTGAGAAGTGTCATTCATCACTCCGCACTGATAACACCCTGCCCTGCCTCCTGGCCTATGAGGCTGCACCCAACTCCTTCTTTCCCTGAAATAAGTTACTAACTAGGAGGCTCTTGTGCAAACAGATCTCCGACGGACTTGCCCTGCAAGCTCATAGGAGCTGCCCAGCCCAAGTCCCAGGTGGAGACACAATGGAGACCCAGCCAGGGATCTTATTACAAACACTAGGGAGACCTCCCCACATCCGTCTGGCATATTTACCTTCTCAAAGATATGTTCGCGTTAGTCTCTCTTAATCCCACACACACACACACGTAACATGGCACAGAGCTGCAATCACTGGACACTTCTAGAGACCGAGCCATTTAGCACGTGTCCAGCCACCTGTGCAAACAGAAACCGGTGTCACAGCAAGAACTGATCAGCTATCCCGAGCTTTGAAAATACACTTTGTCATCACGTTATCATCCTATTGATACAGAGAAATGTTTTTCTTTTTTTTTCCGCAGGGTGACAACACTGAAGTCCCCATCCAACCCAGCCATGGAGAGGGAAACTCTGAGCTCCCACATGTCTCGTGCTGTCATGCTGGTGGCCGAGGCCAGGCGGGTCCACACTGGACTAGGGCAGACAGTAGAGGAACCACGGAGCCAGAAAGCAGTGGGCCATTCCAGTTTAATAGATTTGCACCACAGCGGACGAGCAAAAACAGGCAGGAGAAACCGCATCTCCTGGCAGCGGGTGAACAAACAGCAAAATGGCCCCTCACAGTGGTGGGCAGGCGGGTGATTCGCCATCGGCAATCCACCCTGAGGGAGGCACCTGTCGCCTTGCATAGGCTACACACCTGTGGCTCTGCCACATGCTCATGCACTGATCATGCAGAGTGCAAGCGAGCAAGCCCAACACAGCAGTTTCCCCTCCATGTGTGTGCGCCCACACGCACACGCGCGCGCGTGCGCACACACACACACACACACACACACACACGGTATGGCCATTTCCTTCTGACTCATCTCTGTCCCCACCAGTGCCAAGCTCCTGTCTACCTTGTGTACACGGCATCCCCAGAACCTGGCCCGGGACCTGACACACAAGATTTTCACAGTAAATACTTTTGAATGAACGACTTTAACATTTTCCAAAGTCTGAGTTACTCTTAAGACTCTTATCCATTTTTTCTTTTACCTCCACCCTCTTCCATCTGTCCGAAACTTAAAAATATCGAGTGCTAAATAAATAATTAATAATTAAATTCTCTGAATTGGACACAAGGTAGGAAAAATAAATTGGCTGGCTTTTTTTTTTTCCATTGGGTTGATGATATAAAGATATTCATCTACCTTACATTGGTAGCTCTGATTTCCCCAACAAAATATGCCTTCGGAGTTTGGGAACAAGGAGATTAATCTGAATGCTTTCAATATTTAACTTTCAGTTCGAAACACAAAATGGATGAGTTTTGTCCCAATCAGAGTGGCCCCCACCTGAAAGACAGTTTCTAAGTGTGTTGTACTTGGACTAGGGTACTTCTCAACCCTTTATTTACAAAGTCGAGGTATCGCACCAATCTAATCATGGCGCTCTTTCAGGGAAAAGATACGGCTGATTAGAATGAGGCTGTTAATCAAATAGGAAACACCCTTTGCAGGTTAACAGGCCAGCTGTCTTTCCAGTCGGCCTCTGGAGTCCAATTGCCTGGGATGTCCGTGAAGGAGCCGCTCCTCCGTGATGCCCAGGAGCCACGGTCAGACTCTCCTCCAACCTCTGTGGCGTCCAAGTCCTTCCCATTTTTCAGTGACGCCTTTCTTCCTCTCAAGTCTGTGACCTCAGGCCACATTCATCTCTAGAACCTTTAATATCCTCATTGAAGAACAGCAGTTACACTCAAACTGTCCCCTTACGACCTAAATTTTGCGACGTTGCCTTAACGCACTCCTTGGAAGCTCTGTTCCCTGGCTAGATGAGTCGAATCTGACTTTATAATTCTATGACTCATCAGTATTACAAAGAGCAGCCCCTGTCAATGCCTCCCCCATATACATAGAACACATCAATTTGTTAGTCCAGATGAGTTCTGACTGTGAGTGTCGGAAGCTCTGAGGCTGCAGGTGCCTCTGGCCAGGAAAGCCAGGAAACTGACATCTCCCCGGGGGGGGGGGGGGGGGGGGGGGGGGGGGCGGGGAGCAACCACAACCAATGACTCTCAAGAGCTGGGTTATAAATCCCCCTCCACTTGCCTTCCATCTGGGTTAATGCCACGCCTTCCGTGTATTCCACACTGTTTCCCAGAATTTGCTTTCAGGGTCAAGGCTAATCACCCATGGTGGCAGCTGGCTTAACAGCGTGCGTTCTTTTTGCTACCTTCTCTTCTGTGTCACCGTCCCCGCCACCTTTGCCCAGCCCAGATTAACTGTTTGTGCTTGAGACTTGTTTGGAGGTTCTAGCAGGGGAGCGCAGCTACTCGTATACCCTTGACCCAAGAACGGTCCTCTCCTCTAGCGGGGAAGGTCGTCCTCTTCGACTGAGCGCGCAGCTTCGGGAGGGATGCACATGGAGCGGTGAGGGAGGAAGGGGACCACCCGCCTAGCCAGCCAGAACAACCGAATCAACCCTGGCGATCAATGGGGTGACAGATGTCGCAGCCAGATCGCCCTCACATCCCGTTTGTGCTTAAATCCTGTCTCATGAGCAGCGTCTGAGGGGATCTGAATTAAAACTACATTGCAAGTATGGTTTCAGGTATTTGAGCATCTCTACATATTCTCTCCTCTTTTAACATCCAGAGAACAGACGGATGAAGTATCAGTCTCATGGGAGGTGCGGCCTGAACTGGATACTATTCCTTGGTTGCCTCCGCTGCAGAGTACACAGTGCAGCATGCCGGTGTGAGTAACTGTGACACTGTGTAGCATCCCCATGCACCCAGCGAGCGTCCTGTGTACATTCATGCCACAGCCCACCCCGATATTCAGGAAGCCCCGAAGAGCCATGGTTTGTGATTAATATAGCAAAGGCGGCCTTCGAGTTCCCAAATGGCTGGCAAGAAATACCAAACAAAGAGAGAGATCCAGACACGAAAGATAAAGAAAGCATCGTTTAATTTCGTAAAAATAATCATCCCAGCACCCTGCATCGTAAATCAAATATAACTGATGTCAGCTTATGGAATTCATATATCGACACGACAATGTTATCAGTCACGAACACCTGGACAAGAACCACTTAGGAGCTGCATTGTCAGGTGAGGAAAAAGAACCTGAGATTGCAGAACTGGGGACAGAACTGATCCGTTAGAAGTCAGAAAACGAACGTGTCTCGCTGCGGAATGTTTTCTAACAGGGTGCCGTGCACCAGTGTGTATCTCAGGTGAGTAAAATGAGATCTGATGTCACTGAATGCAGACCAGGGAGCCGGATGGACAGGAACACACGGAGTAAAGTCCGCACAGTTCAAAATCAAGTGATCAGGAGACTGTGTGGGAACACTTTGAGTGGCTCTGTCTCTCAGGAACAAAGTCAGATATAAACAGAATCCCAACGTTATTATTTTAAGATGGAAACTCTGCTATTCTCGGATAGGACTCAGAAACTCATTTCCTCGTTACAAAAAAATAAAAATAAAAAAAGAATGGAAAATCATTGTTACTTGGTTAAAAAGAGAAAATTCAAATAAGAGATGTCAGCTGACATCAAGAACTGCTTCTCGGGTGCGGAGGCTCGAGGAAGCCCCCCAGGTTGTAGGAATGACTTGTTGAAGGAGATCGCGGTACATGAGTCTACCTGGCCAAGTTCAGCTGTCTGCTGCTGTAGACACACAGTGCTTCCCAGCACTGGCACTCCTCTTGTTCTAGGGTTTCACGGCTGAACCATTCACTCCCCAGGGGCTTTCTCCAAAGTGAGCAGGCACGAGGTACACGATTTCAGTCAGCTAGAGGGCGGGCATCCATTCCACACGGCAGATTTCTGCCTGTGTCATTGTCAGAGGGTGCCCCGCTTCCCTGTGCTCAGGAACAACTCCCTGTGCCCCCCACTGAAATAAAATGCCATCCAATTTGGATGAAGGCCACGACTTCATTTTTTCTATGGCAAATTACAGTACATTCGACTTCAAGTTTTGATACTCAGACAGGAAAGGGAAAACTGAAAATCTGTCCCCATAATTCTAGACTATGTGAGAGACCTCATTAAGCCAATGACCAGCCTTTTACTCGAAAAATAATTAATAAAGATGGCTTTGCCTTTCAAGTGTTTTCTTCAAGTGCTAATTCATTTTTGCCAAAAGATATTACGATTTTATCTACAAAGAACAAATTTATCAAACGTTTCTCCAGGGACATCTCATGCATACAGAAGCATGATATATATATATATATATATATATATATATATATATATATATATATATATATATATCTTTATAGAGACAAATCTGCTACCAGTGAGAAGTTGTCAATGTGATACTCAGAGGTGGTCAGCATATCCCTTACAGTGTTGGAATGACAGTTACAGAAGGTAACTGTCAACTGTCCAACAGAGTAGTGTCAATAGCATTCATGTTCATAGATAAAAACAGATGGTTTACCACATTGCACGGTTCCAAAAATAACTGATTTTCTCCCTAAAAGAAAAATATACCCTTGGCTCAAGTTCAACCATCCTTGACATTCTGCTCTTTAAGTATTTGTGGGAGGTTAGGGTTGAGGGTATCTTAGAAGGTTTAGTTGTACTCTCAACTTTTTGAGTGAAGTACTGCCCTTCACAAGACTTCCAGTTAAAAATGAAAATGAGGCTCTGGTTGATTGGCTCAGTGGATAGAGCATTGGCCTGGCGTGTGGGCGTCCTGGGTTATATAGCCAGTCAGGGCACACAGGAGAAGCAACTATCTGCTTCTCTCCCTTTCCCTCTCTCTTTCTCTCCCCCCCCCCCCAGCCAGTGGTTTGATTGGTCCAAGCTTTGGACTCAGGCACTGAGGATAGTTCAGTTGATTCGAGCATCGGCCCCAGACAAGGTTGCCAGGTAGACCCCGGTCAGGGTACATGCGGGAGTCTATTTATCTTCCCTCCTCCCACTTAAAAAATGCAAATGATACCAAGACTAGTGGCAACTTGAGATGATAGTTTTCTAATGTCAATTAGTGACTACTTATGACCAGGAAACCTAAGTTGCGCAAGGTTATTAGAAGTTTTACATGGCCCCAAAGCCGTTGATTTTAATCTTAATTTCTCCTCGCAAATAAACTAGGTGAGAAGAATACTATGGAGGACGGCTTAGTGTAGATTCCTCTCAAGGACAGGACTCCAAAGAAGGATTGCAGTTAGAAATTAGGAGTCATAGCAACCTCACAGAGGGCCAGGGATCAAAGTGGGCCCCATAGCAACCCTTAACCTACCCCTGCGTGCAGTTCACATCTATTTGAGATGTCTTCTACAAGTGAACATCACAAGGAAAACTGGTTTTCAGTATAGTCCTATTTATTGCATTTAATTAAAGTGAATGAATCCTATAAGTCTATTTATCTATCTATCATCTATCTATCTAGCCACCCATCCATCTGTATCTTTATTTATACGTACTTACAATGAGAGTTACTATAACCAGTTATACTTACACAATGCCAGTTCCAATTTAATTTTATGCAATTCAATTTAATTTTATGCAATTCAATCTAATTTTATGCAATGCCAAAGCATGAGTTGCAAATTTTTAAAAAATTATATGAAAAAACTTGTTATAATAAAAGTCATTTGTCGATTGTTTCATTCACCAGAAGTAGACCTTAGAACGTCTAATGATTATTTATTTATTCATATAGTAGGTATTTATTGGATACCTACTAACAATAAGCATCATTTTAGTCCCTGATGATAAAAAAAAAAAAGTGAACAAATCAATATGACAGAGCTGTGCATTCAGAGATCTTACATCTTAGGAGGAGCACGGGCGGTAGACAGCCAGTGTGCACGTGAGACGTAGATACAAGCGTGAGAAAGACAGCTCACACAGCGACAAGGGCCCCAAAGAGGATAAAAGGGGGAAATGAGGTGGACGAGTGCCTGGGAAGGGAGTTCTCACTGTGACATGTTGGATCAGAGGAAGCACGGGCGAGGCACTCACAGTCGGGTGACATTTTGCAGGGAAGACAGCTAGCTGGGCACAATCTAGAGCAGCGGTTCTCAACCTGTGGGTCGCAACCCCGGTGGGGTCGCCTAAAGCCATCGGAAAATACATAATGCATATCAGGTATTTACATTCCGAATCATAACTGTAGCAAAATTACAGTTATGAAGTAGCCACCAAAATTATTTTTTTGGTTTGGGGGTCACCGCCACATGAGGAACTGTATTGCGGGGTCACGGCATTAGAAAGGTTGAGAACCACTGGTCTAGAGAGAGTGAGGTCCAGGCGGAGTACACATCAGGTAGGACAGGTCAGAAGTAGAAACACGCCGGGTTTTGAGGAACCTGAAGAGGAATGACAGGGAAAGAAAGCAGGGGCCGACACAAATAGCGCCTCCCAGGCCACAGGGAGGAGCAAGTGTTTCTTCTAAATGCCACGTGGCTGGCCACGGAGCTCACGGTCACACCCCCTGCCCTCCTGTCTTCCAGTAGAGACCATGGGCACAAACCCTACACAGAGAGTCACGAAAATAAAAGTGGAACTACAGATTGAGACAGGCTGCAGGGGAAGACCCCGGCTCAACCCAGGGCTTTATAACCAGAGAATCTGCTTTCTCTGGGCATATGGAGGACTTCCTGAAGGAAAGAGCCCCTAAGAAGAAATTGGAACTGGCGTTGTGTAAGTATAACTGGTTATAGTAACTCTCATTGTAAGTACGTATAAATAAAGATACAGATAGATGGGTGGCTAGATAGATAGATGATAGATAGATAGATAGATAGATAGACTTATAGGATTCATTCACTTTAATTAAATTAAAAACTGGTGGCCCTAATGCAGCTTCTGATGAAAAGAATGACAAATTTCCCATCAAGCAGAGTCTATCCCATCAGACATGAAGATTTTATTATCTTTGCAATGACAGATTGATTCACTACACAGGCCTTCATAATATTGAAAATTAGGAACACGGCGTTACAGTTCATGAACGGATCACCGTAATTACAGTTCATTTGATCTTGATTGTTTTCGTAGGGACTCCTGATTAAATCTGCCAGCCATTGTGATTCCTAAAGCTTGTTTCTTGCAAAGCTAAAAATTTCTTGGGATGATAATTCAGTAGTTCCCTTTCAACCTTGACTTCCTGTACCACCTTGTGGTGACTGTTCTAATCAGGTATACAGATGTATAGATAGATATAAACATGTATATGTAGATAGATATATATCTACATGTGTATACACATATAGATATATACATACACATTATATGTTATATAATATATAAAATATATATTATACATATACATGTATATATGTGTGTATATATCTATACATATCTATATAGATAGATAGATAAAAATAATTTCAGATATTTTTAAAGTTAGAGTTGCAATGGTCCTGTACGGCTTGCAAAGATTTTTCACTTATAGTATACAGAAACACTAAACCACTTCGGGAAGGCAAGCAGCATTAGTTCTCCCTACAGACAAGGAGACTGAAGATCATTGAGGTGAAGCGAACTGTCCTAAGCCATATAAACCCTTCCTGTGGTATTTCTGTTCTTCACGTGGCCAGAGAGCTCTAGGATGCTGGACCCATGCCGGCGGGGAACCATCCACGCGTTATTCCGCACCAACAGGGAAATGTATGTATGCTTCTTTACCCGATGAGGGTAGAGAGGACACAAGGAAAGAAGGGCCGGCTGAGGGCACGTTCCCACCGAAATGCACAGATCTGACCACCCCTCACTTTTCTGAGCTCTTGGGCTGAGTGATGCCTTAGAACTGCGATACTGTCAGCTAAATAAGGAGCTGGTAGGTATGGGCGGGGGTGTGGGGTGTAGAGGGGGGCTGAAGGGGAGAGGTAGTCTGCCCCTCTGTAGCCGGTAACCGCTGAAGAGGATTTCTGTAACTGAAGGCCCTTTACAAAATGACTTGGCCAAGAGGGCTCAGAAAGGGGAGAGCATCACAGACTTCCCAGGAAACCACGGCCGCCCCAGTGGGGGTGGTAGGCGGTGGCCGCTGTTGCGGTAGAGTTTGGCCATGAGGGGTGAAAGGCAGCCCCTTCGGGAGGAGATAGGACTTCTGGGAAGTGAGGAAGGGGACACTGGTCCCTCTTTTGTTTCTACAAATTGCCCAACACACAAAGGACCAGTGCACCTTTCAGAATGAACCATCTCATCAGGATTTAGGGGATAAAAGAGAAATAAAGTGTTCAAGTCTTTTTTTTTTCTTTCTTTCTGAAGCTGGAAACGGGGAGAGACAGTCAGACAGACTCCCGCATGCGCCCGACCAGGATCCACCCGGCACGCCCACCAGGGGCGACACTCTGCCCACCAGGGGGCAATGCTCTGCCCCTCCGGGGCGTCACTCTGTTGCAACCAGAGCCACTCTAGCGCCTGGGGCAGAGGCCAAGGAGCCATCCCCAGCACTCGGGCCATCTTTGCTCCAATGGAGCCTTGGCTGCGGGAGGGGAAGAGAGAGACAGAGAGGAAGGAGGGGGGGTGGAGAAGCAAATGGGCGCTTCTCCTATGTGCCCTGGCCAGGAATCGAACCCGGGTCCCCTGCACGCCAGGCCGACGCTCTACCACTGAGCCAACCGGCCAGGGCCAAGTGTTCAAGTCTTTATGGAAGTCCTTGGCACAGAGAGGGAAGATTCTGGAAGAAGGAAATTGTGATATAATTAATGGTGATTATTTTCAATAGTCTCACCCTTGACATTCTACAATGTCCTTTTCTCTCTCTCTCTCTCTCTTTCTCTCTCTCTCTCTTTCTTTCTTTCATGTATTCATTCATTTATTTCTTTGTATTTAGAATCATAGCCACTGTGGTTATACAGTTCTCAACTTGCTTTGGGTACATATTAGTCTTTAAAAAGGCACATAAAAGCAATCAAACGAGACATGGTGAGTGAGAACTGAAAAGAGAGTGAGTTATTCAAAGCTCTGGTGGGGGGGGGGAGGTGCCCTGAGGCCACCTGTGCTGCTGGGATACCAGGCGAGGACCCCCGGAAGTGACGTTGCCATCAAAGAGCGCCCCGCCCTGGGCACTCCAAGCAGAGCCAATATAAGGGTGGAGAGCCGGGCAGGCCATTCCCTCTGAATCTCCCTGAAGACATCCTTAATGGGGCAGGTTCACAGGCTGATGTGGAGGGGCCATTCCCCTCTGAGGAGGCGTGAGCCCTTCTTGTGCCCTTGACCAGCTGATCTTAATCATTCCGAATCAGCAAGTCCATCGCTTGGAGATTTAATTACCCTTCCTTTAATCAAATCTTATAATGAACGATTCCAAGAGGTTATTAATATTTCATTCCAGAACGAGCACATGAAGGCTCCCTCGTATGGGCTTTTGAAAAATTCCATTCATGCCTTGGGGGTCTGTGAATGTACGACATTCTCCTGATTATCACTCTGAATCACATTGAATCTTACTGACAAGGGTGCAAGACAAGGTCATGTTGGCATGCCCCTAAACATCTGTTAACTGGGGTATATAGTAAGTCCTCACTTAATGACATCAATAAATTCTACAACTTTGACTCAAACGATGTATAGTGAAACCAGATGTGACGTCCCCAACAATTTCTTCTACTGAGGAAACATCAGGGTTGCTCAACTTTGGACCGTTTCTTCTTCCCTGCTTTTGAGGCAATAAATGAACACATCCTAACGCTGTTGGTTGTGGTACACCGTAAACAGTCTCTGATATGCTCTCCAAGACCAATTAGGCTTCTGCATTAATTTGTACAATTTAATTCTGAGCAGGGCGCGATGAGCATTTATAATATCCTGCCAATAGCTGTGATTTCTTCCATACGTACGAGTTGGCTGTGACATCATCACATAAAAGCTAGTTCTAGAGTTGTGAGTCTGGGGCATGTTCAATTCCATTGACTCTGCTATGGGCAGCTGTCACTCAGTACTCTGTGGTCCTGCATCTTTGAAACTGCTGGCACTCGTAGAGACAGGACCTCACCTCCTTGGGTGCAGAACCAACTCTGCGTGCCTGTTTTCAATGGGATTTCTTTTTTTTTTTTTTTTTTTTCATTTTTCCGAAGCTGGAAACGGGGAGGCAGTCAGATAGACTACCTCATGTGCCCGAACGGGATCCACCCAGCATGCCCACCAGGGGGCGATGTTCTGCCCCTCTGGGGCGTCGCTCTTGCATCCAAAGCCATTCTAGCGCCTGAGGCAGAGGCCACAGAGCCATCCCCAGCGCCCGGGCCATCTTTGCTCCAATGGAGCCTCGGCTGCGGGAGGGGAAGAGAGAGACAGAGAGGAAGGAGAGGGGGAGGAGTGGAGAAGCAGATGGGCGCTTTTCCTGTGTGCCCTGGCCGGGAATCGAACCTGGGACTCCTGCACGCCAGGCCGACGCTCTACCGCTGAGCCAACCAGCCAGGGCCGATTTCTTGCTGTTCTTAATCCTGCCTGAACAAAGAATGGAGGCATTTGGTAGAAGAAAGTTGGTGGGGTTTTTTTTTTTTAGTTGATTGATTTTAGAGAGACAGACAGAGGAAGAGAGAGAGAGAGAGAGAAGCATTCATTTCCTGTTCCACTTTAGTTGTATGTTCATCGGTTGCTTCCTGTATGTGCCCAGACTGGGGATTGAATCCGCAATCTTGTCGCTTCAGGATGATGGTGTCCGTAGAAGAAAGTTTTGACGTTTAAAAAGAAATACCGCTAATCAAGGACTCTTCCATAATATAAATTTTTTCCCTAATTTTTTTTTTTTTGTCATTGTATGGTTGGGGCTCCATAAATGCACATGAAATGGATAAAGGACACCTTAGGAGCAGCTCCTTGCTCTGTGGCTCTCGTGTTACTACAGTGACATCTGATTATCATATCAAAGTCCTGGGCTTTTAATAGTATTTCATCATCTCCTATCCTTCTGTTAACAATTATGCAATCAGCATCTATCTACAAGGTACTGTAAACTAGCTTATATTTTTATTTTTATGTTCAGGTCTTTATTATTTTCTCTTCCTTTCTTTCTAAACTCCATGAAAGTAGAGACCTGTCTCTCTTACTCACTGGGAGAGTCCTGGCACCGGGAAAACAGCAGGTGCTAAATATACATGTGCTGAATGAATGAACCTTGGAACTCTGCTTCTACAATCTCAACAACTGAGATTTTTAGGGTTTTTTCCCCTTCCCCTGGTGCTAATATATATTTTTTTTAAGTGAGAGGAGGGGAAATAGAGACAGACTCCTATATGTGCCCCTACCAGGACCCAACTGGCAACCCCATCTGGGGCTGATGCTCAAATCAATTGAGCTATCCTCAGCGCCTGAGGCCAACGCTCAGACCAACCGAGTCACTAGCTACGAGAGAGAGGAAAACGAAGAGAAGGGGCAGGGGAAAGGGTGAGAAGCAGATGGTTGCTTCTCCTGTGTGCCCTGACCAGGGATCAAACCCAGGACATCTATATGTCTGGCTGGTGCTCTATCCACTGAACCAACTGGTCAGGGTCTTATATTTTATTCAAACAACACCAAGTTAGTACTATCTGCTTTTTAAGACAACAACAAGAAAAAGTGTATTTGGGAGGGCTCTCAAATGAGCCCTTCCTTGGTGGTGACTGACATTTTCACTGCCCACCTTTTACATCTACCCTGACTCGCTCTGCGCTCTAACAGACTGTGCGTTGGCAGGGGCTCTGTGGCGGGTGCGGGAACAGCCCCCAGGAGGATCCGGCTAAGCCTCTTTTCCCAGAAGAAGTTTTGAGTCCACCGGGAACATATCCGCTATCCGCCGCCAAGATTACAATATTTTCCCAGCCAGATTTCTCTTACTGGGGCTCCACCTTGCAGGTCATTAAACCTGATGCCCTGACCCCTGCTCACAGGGCATTTGATGAGCTATCAAAGGTGCCCTGGCAGGGCCTTGTAGAGCACAAGGAGACCTTGATCACAGCCATTAGCGCAGCTGTGGAACAGGAAGTGCTGCCTAAAGATAAAAACGGGCAAGCAGGCAGGAATCAGCCCAGTTCATCCCGTTTTGCACACACATGTACGGTCACTGATGTGTCTGCAGTGAGATCGGGCAATGCCCTTGTTGGCCAACTTAGTTTGACTTTTCTTGAATAACCCATCTCTAATTAGTTTTGATGATGGCTTTGGTGCAACTAAGTAGAAGAGAACACATAGTTCTTGATCTCAAAGGAGCCCTCTTGTTGAAAAAACCTTGCCCGCTAAGAAGGCAAATATCAGATAGAAGTGTGCACAGAGAAGGATTTACAGTTCTTTCGTTTTAAAATAGTTGGAGGTGTGGATAAGCAGAATAGACTGAAAGCAGTTGTCAGACCCTTTCTCTTTTCCACCTTCAGAGTTAAAAGGAAGCCCTAACTTTGTTACAGGTTCTCCATAAAAGCACTAGGATATTTCCTGCATAGTGTTAACCCTCTAGCTGAGCACTGCTTTGCTCTGAACTGAGCAAGCCCCGCTGAGGACGGGAAACACCGTATAAAAGAGCCCTGTTGGATACCACCTGTGACTCCCATGACATTTCAAAGTCAAGATGCAGAGAGAGCAAAATCAGAAGCACCTTGCTCCAAGCAGAATCCACTCCTGCTTCTCAGTAAAAACAACAGGGGGTGGGGTGAAGCCCAAGGCTGGTGAAGCCACGAGATTTCTGGGGAGTGATGTCTTATCACAAGCTCAGGTATGCCGGAGATGCCTCAGGAAGAAAAGACAGGACCTGCTGGGCATAGCAGGATACAACCCAAATGCACTTCCGAGAATCCCGTTCAAGGAGAGAATGATTGATTGAGACAGGGGGCCTGGGGTGGAGGGAAGGGAAGGGTTACAGGTGAGAACACTTCAGTCCTGTCACAGGTAGGAAGGTGCACATCGAAGACTTCACATAGATCCCATTCTCTGCATCTCTGCAGGTATACCGTGAAATGTGTTTTTTTTTTTATTTGCTATCCTAAAAGAAAAAAAAAGAGGTTCCAAAAGTCTCTTTATTTTAGTTGTTTTAATGCTGGGATGCTCAAATATGGTGTATTTGCTAATTTAATCCTAATTTAATATTTGTTGCATACCCCCATGAAGTCAAGGAAACTGCATGCAAGTAGAGCAGGGGATTTTAACAAGTCCTTCCACTGTGACATGCCTCCTTCCACCAGCGCCTGAATCTCATGCAGGCTGAGACTGCCTCTGTGTCTGACGGGAAAGGCGCAGTGAATTCTGAATGCCGCATTATCTGGCTTTGTAACTGTGTTGCCTAATACCAGAAAGAGGGCTTTGGGCCATAATTAATAGCCATTCTTACAGATCTTTTAACTCTCTGCTGTCTCCCGGGAGCTTGCTTTCCATTAACATTTCCAGAAATAGCTTACTTTACCTTATGAAAGTGCTTCAAGTGATAGTTTCCAAATTATCCCTACGCTAATTATTAAAAAATGATTACCCGAAAAGCTTTTCCCACTTTCAGCTGCACCCGCTAAGTACCTTGCAGTAAATACGAAGCCAGATCTGTAGCCATTGGGAGGATCTCATGCTTGTGATATAGCCAATTCCATTAAATAAACCTCTAGTGTACTTTAAAACGTGTTTTCATGACAAGTTATGGCACTAAATACCATGAGGAAAGATATGCAAATCAGCAATATTAACTATACCAGCTAAGATAAGCCAAACTAAACTAAGGGGCTATAGTCACTGTAAAGCGATGTGTTGCTTTTTTTTTTTTAAGGTTAATTAGACTGCCTAATTATCCCAGACTGAGAACATATTATTCTCTTGGAAAAGCAGGCATAATTAACTCAGGCTTTCCCCACAAGCAAAAACAAGCAAATAGGAAAACTCCAGTCCAGGGGGGGTTGTGTCTATTGAAGTCCAGAGGGCAGTTGGCAGGGCAGAGACAGACTCAGGCGTAGAGACAGCTGTCGGGGGTTGGGGGCTGGGGGCTGGGGGCTGGGGACTGGGGGAGGGGGTGAAGTGATTGAGCAAAGAAGGGCCAAAAAGAAAAAAGAACGAGAAAGAAAGAAAAAACTCAAGGATACAGCCGGGGGGCGGGGCAGGGGAGCAAACGATGAGGAGGAGGAGGACTTGACTGGGGGCAGACAATGCACAATACATTGTACAGAGTCCTGTAGCAGAACTGGGCGCTGAGACCTGCAAAATTCTGTTAACCAGCATCATCCCAATACATTCAATTAAGAAGTTAAACAAAGGTGGCTTATGTAAATAAGAGCAAACACATGTGTGCACATACACACACATGCACATGCACACATGTACACGCACACACACGCACATACACACATGCACACACATGCACACACATGCACACACATATACACACACATGCACATACACACATGCACACACATACACACATGCACATACACACACGCACATATACACATGCACATGCACACACACATGCACACACATGCACATACATACACACACATATACACATGCACATGCACACACATGCACACACATACACACATGCACATACACACACGCACATATACACATGCACATGCACACACACATGCACACATACGCACATGCACATACACACACGCACATATACACATGCACATGCACACACACATGCACATACACACACATACACACATGCACACACACATGCACACACACATGCACACACACACACATGCACATACACACATGCACATATACACATGCACATGCACACACACATGCACACACACATGCACATACATACACATGCACACACATGCACATACATACACACACATGTACACACATACACACATGCACATACACACACGCACATATACACGTGCACATGCACACACACATGCACACACACATGCACATACACACATGCACACACATACACACATGCACATACACACACGCACATATACACGTGCACATGCACACACACATGCACACACACATGCACATACATACACACACACATGATGCTAAATGTGGCCATCCTATGAGTTTACAAGAGCTACAGCAAATACACCTCCACAATTTATAATCCGTATAACATATGCTTCTCAAGAAGATGAAACAGAAACCCAGTGTCACAGGGAAGCTATGGATATGGGACATTTGTTGCTTGGGGCTGCCCAGGGCCAATCCTCCTTTTTGTCGCAAACACCACCCCGATTGTCCCTCTGGGGGGTTTTCTGTTATGCTTCTCCTCCCGCCCAGTCCTACAGCCCTCACCCCCTTACAGGTGATTTCCCAAGCCAACGCCCCAGTGAACCAGCTGAACACGGTGCCCATGTCAGAGTCTCCGGGAAGAGGTCCTTCCCCAGGGGGCAAGATCGTGGCACGGGTACCAGGATGGGTGGGAACTAGGGAGCAAGAACTAAGCGACATTTTGTAGTACGTCACTTGCCTGCTACACATTTATCCCATTCAACAAGCTGTCATCTAATCCCCAACACACCACCCCCCACAGTCCTTGGCTCCCTGACTAAACTATAAGGATTAGATAAATACTGAAATTAAGTCTTATGCCCAAGCTGCTCCGTCATCAACCGGTAACGGGGACTTCGCCGCTCCTAACCCTGCCTGTCGGGAGCCTGGCGTATCAGCCCTTAGATTAAGGATGGCTGCCCTCCGACTGCAAACGCTCCCTGGGCTTTGGGTCCTGAGAGGTTTGCAAAGATGCAAGTGTTAACACACTTGGCTGGGCAAGTCCACAAAAGGAGTGTGGGGAGACTGTCAGGGCACCCGGGTAAACTGAGTCTCGGTTCCCCACCCGAAGGGAGAGCTGAGTCTCCTGGCCTTTCCCTCTGTTCCCGCCCAGGATGTTGCTGGGCTCCATAGCCGTGCCCAGGAGCAGACACACGTGCCATTCCTCCCTGCCAGGAAGCCACAGCTCCACCGAGTCAGTAAAGGGTTGTCCCAGTGTCTCCGCGGCCCCCACGGGGTCCCCCTGCTTCCCTCCACGGGGCGCTGCTTCTCAACCTGGGAGCAGTTCCTCCTTCAGGCTCCCCAGCTCTGCCCCCTTTCCCCGGAGGCCAGCTTCCTGGACTGACCACTCGCCTCTGGACCCGAGAACAGGCATCAGAAGTGAAGAAGCTGAAGTGGCCATTTCCACAACCAGAGGGCAGAAGCTGCTCGAGACAGGAAGGTACAGGAGCATTTGAGGCCAAGGAAGAGCAATTCACTTCCCACAACAGATCAGGGAGTCAAGTGGAGAGAGTCCATTAAAGCCAGTCACCTCTTCCTCTTTCCCGCGTGGAGTGGACCCCCTCCGCGAGGGAAGGGCACAGCGTCCTGCCACTCATATGGAGTGGACACGGCCCTAATCTGCAACCAGGGGTCCCTGACCTTCACCCACATTAGAATCCTCTGGGAAGCCCTTTAAAGCACAAATCATGGCCCCAACCTGAGTTTTTAATTCAGCCGTTTGGGGAGATGCCTTAAAGGTTTAAATTTCTAACAAACTCACAGGTGATGGCTGGCCCCAGGTCCCCATCATGTGAACCACTATTTGTAACCATGCTAAGTCTCTACCACGATGCTAGGGACAGCAGGTAACCCCTGCCAAATGGCTCATCGCTGACTCTATCTGGAATGAAGATTTTGATTTAAACAGACCATAGCAGCAAAATCAATATGAAGAGAAATAAAAGATGTTCGGGAAAAACCCTGACCCTATGATATTGGCTTTCTGATCTTAACTCCTAAGCCACAGGAAACCCAGGAGCTGGTTTCAAAGGAGGGCACAGATGGAGAAGAAAACCTTCAATTAGCACATCTGTAACAAGAGATCATTGTCTGAATAGATTTCTTGGTTCAATAATCATATCAGCTGTCCTGGAAGTCTGGCCGATGAAAGGCTTGCATTTCTTTTATACGCCCTGAAAACTAAATGCTGGTTCAGATGAGAACTCAATTGATTTGCAAACAGTGTTTACGCTTTTCCTTGTCATCACACAGACAGCCAATTAATGACATTAAAGATTAATTAACAGGGCAGCTTGTGCACCACCTGCCAAAGAGATGATTAAACTTGGACTTCTACGTTCCTTCCCAGAATGGAAAATAACCCTCGGTGATTAAAGGTTCAGTGGCAGCCTTTGTTCTGGGTCCCGGGACTATGCAAGTCAGGATAAGAAAAGTTTCCTGGGGCCCTGGCCAGTGGCTCAGTGGCTAGAGCCTCGGCCCAGTGTATAGACATCCCAGACATTCTGGGTTGGATTTCCAATCAGGGCACACAGGAGAAGCAACCATCTGCTCCTTCCCCCCATCCATCTCCTCCTTCTCTCCCTCTTCCCCTCCTGCAACCAGAGGCTCAATTGATTCAAGTGTAGCTCTGGGCACTGAGGATAGCTTGATTGGGGTACATCAGCCTCAGGCACTAAAAATTGCTTGGTACTCAAGCATTGGTCCCAGATGGGGTTGCCAGGTGGATCTCGGTCGAGGTGTATGCAGAAGTCTGCCTATCAGGAAAGGAAGGGAGGGAGGGAGGGAGGGAGGGAGGGAGGGAAGGAGGAAGGAAGGAAGGAAGGAAGGAAATGAGTTTCCTATAAAGTCAACTAAGGAGGTCCAAACCGCGGCCCAGCCTTAGCCACCGGTGGCAGCAATCAGCGTGAAACCTCCTGTGAACCAGCGAGCAGCTCTCCCTGCCAAGGAGGCGGGAGTCATTATTCAGCCCCTCGAAGTCTCCTTCCTCCAGAAGGAACAACAACAGCGACCCATTCAGGCTCCCTGTTCCCGCCCCTTCCTGGCTCCCAGAATCTCACCCTATATTCCTAGACCTTCACTTCATCTAAACCTTCTTTTCTCAGATGACTATGCTGAGGCTGCTCGTTTCTCTTTCAAAGAAGCAGGGATCAAAAGTAAGGTCCTTTTCTTCATTCTAAAACTGCGAATTAAACAGAAAGCTTGAGGTTGGGAGAAGGACGCGATCTCACCGGGACCCCCTTGACTGCCAGCAGCTCCCACCGGACAGCATTCTGCCTTCATGGTCTGTGTTCACTTCTGTTCCGTCCCATTAAATACGCCCAATCGCCTTGAGAAGTGATCTTCACTGATTCCTTCAAAGACGAGGAAACCGAACCAGCGTCTCGAGAGGAGAGAGGAGGTGTCATGGCCCCCCCCCCACCAGAGCTGACACATCCATGGAATAGCCAACAGCGCTGAAGAAGGGCTCTGGGTGTACAGCCCAGAGCAGTCCACGAGGAAACTCTTATACTGCGAGAAAATATGGAAGACAGAACTCCTAAGTCTAGGGTGAGCAGCTCACCAATTAAATGATCCTCAGTCACAAGAAGGTTATCACTCCTGGACCTGTGCTATGACTGTATAATGCAGCTTTTATCCAGGACACTTTTGAGAATGACAGGGACCAACAAGAAAATGTGGGTATTCATGATTATTGAAGTGCTTCAAAATCAAATCTCCACTTGACCTGTGGCGACGCAGTGGATAAAGCGCTGACCTGGAGTGCTGAGGTCGCTGGTTCAAAACCCTTGGCTTGCCCCATCAAGGCACATACGAGAAGCAGCTACGACGAGTTGCTGCTTCCTGCTCTTCCCCCTTCCCTTCTTTCTCACTTTTCTCTAAAATCAATAAATAAAACCTAAAAAAAAAAAAGAAAGAAAGAAAGAAATCTCTATGATCACCTGACCAGGCAGTGGTGCAGTGGACAGAGCATTGAGTTGGGATGCAGAGGACTCAGGTTCAAAACCTCGAGGTAATCAGCTTGAACACGGGGTCACTGGCTTGAGTGTGGCGTCACTGGCTTGAGCCCAAAGGTTGCTGGCTCGAGCCCAAGGTCACTGGCTTCAGCAAGGGGTCACTCACTCTGCTGGAGCCTCCCCGTCAAGGCACATATGGGAAAACAATCAATGAACAACTGAGGTGCTGCAACGAAGAATTGATGCTTCTCATCTCTCTCCCTTCCTCTCTGTCTGTCCCTGCCTATCCTTTTCTCTTTCTAGCTAAGATAAAAATAAAGAAGAACAAAAGAAATAAAGAAATAAAGAAATAAAGAAATAAAGAAAGAAAGAAAGAAAGAAAGAAAGAAAGAGGGAGGGAGGGAGGGAGGGAGGGAGGGAGGAGGGAAGGGAGGGAGGGAGGGAGGGAGGGAGGGAGGGAGGGAGGAAGGGAGGAAGGAAGGAAGGAAGGAAGGAAGGAAGGAAGGAAGGAAGGAAGAAAGGAAGAAAGGAAGAAAGGAAGAAAGGAAGAAAGGAAGAAAGGAAGAAAGGAAGAAAGGAAGAAAGGAAGAAAGGAAGAAAGGAAGAAAGGAAGGAAGGAAGGAAGAAAGGAAGAAAGGAAGAAAGGAAGAAAGGAAGAAAGGAAGAAAGCTCCAAGATCATCAATGATTGGGATTTTGGTACCTGAGTATTGCTATAGTAGAAACACGTCATGTCTTTAAGCCGAGATAAATTTCCTATATAGTCCTGCCCAGGAAAGATTCTTCCATTAAAAACTGTTCTAAAAATGACTGGAAGAGCCACATAATCATAAGGGGAGGAAGGAATAATGTCATTTGAGGCACTGAAGAGCATTTTATGGAAGGAGTGACATTTCAAGTAAAAAAGCTTTTTGAAGTTACAGAAAATGCCTGAACCAGTAATAAACCAAGGCAATATTATGGAAGCAGGAATGTCACATTATCCTGAGAAACAGCGAATAGTCTTGACTTTAATGGCAATTTTTATGTTTTTTTAATTTGGGTTTTTTCCCCTCTTCGAGAATAAATGAATACAAATCCCATAGCAAGTTTAATAATATACAGTGTTATCTTATTTAGCAAGAACAATATTCCCAAGAAGTTAAATATTTATGAAGTTGTAATTTATTTCAGAGAAAAGATAAAATTTGTTTTAAGTAATATGCAATATAAGAATGCTAACAGTGAGTTAAAAGGCCACTGGTCGCAATGCTTGCTAACATTCGATGTAATTATTACAAAGGTTACTGAGCCGGCAGAAGACATTGCAAATAAATGAAGGCCTAGAATGAAACGACTCAGAACTGGTAACTACTATCTTGGGAGCAAATTCAAATCAACAGATTACACTGCTTCCCTTATGCAGTGAAATGTTCAAGTTGCCGCCGTTTAATTCTTCACTCAAGTTCGCCTGTAGGTAGAGGGTGGGTCCCGACACGGTAGGCAGGCTGGGTTTCCATGCCTTTGTGATTTCCTGCTGCTAAGAAAGCATCCCAGAGATGCTGACCCGACAGGAGTCAAGGAGGATTCAGGAGGCTCTTAAAATATTCACTCGAGCCCTGGCCGGTTGGCTCAGCAGTAGAGCGTCGGCCTGGCGTGCAGAAGGCCCGGGTTTGATTCCCGGCCAGGGCACATAGGAGAAGCGCCCATTTGCTTCTCCACCCCCCTTCCTTCCTCTCTGTCTCTCTCTTCCCCTCCTGCAGCCGAGGCTCCATTGGAGCAAAGATGGCCCGGGCGCTGGGGATGGCTCCTTGGCCTCTGCCCCAGGCACTAGAGTGGCTCTGGTCGTGGCAGAGCGACGCCCCGGAGGGGCAGAGCATCACCCCCTGGTGGGCAGAGCGTTGCCCCTGGTGGGCGCGCCGGGTGGATCCCGGTCTGGTGCATGCAGGAGTCTGTCTGTCTCTCCCCATTTCCAGCTTCAGAAAAAATACAAAAATATATATATATATTCACTCGATGTTTAGTGAATGAATGCAGAAATTAATTAAGTTAATAAATCCAACACGATCCTGAAGGAGATCCCAGAAACCAACACACCTCTCTGTGATGATTTAAATACATGGTAATGAAAAATGAGTTGACTTTGGGTAATGGGCACACAGTGCCATCAACAGATCAAATGCTATAGAGCTCTTTACCTGAAACCGTGTATTCTTATTGACCAATGGCACCCCATTAAATTTAATTACTAAATGTAGTAAAATAAAATTTTTAATAAAGGAGTCATGCCTGACCAGGCAGTGGTGCAGTGGATAGAGCTCCGACTGGGACACAGAGGACCCGGGTTCAAAACCCTGAGGTCGCTGGCTTGAGCGTGGGCTCACCAGCTTGAGCATGGGGTCATTGGCTTGAGTGTGGGATCACAAACATGGCTCCATGGTCACTGGCTTGAAGCCCAAGGTCACTGGTTCAAGTCTAAGGTCACTGGCTTGAGCCCAAGGTCACTGGCTCAAGTCTAAGGTCACTGGCTTGAGCCCAAGGTCACTGGCTTGAGCAAGGGGTCACTTGCTCAGCTGGAGCCCCCCCCCCAGTCAAGGCACATATGAGAAAGCAATCAATGAACAACTAAGGTGCCGCAACAAAGAATTGATGCTTCTCATCTCTCTCCCTTTCTGTTGGTCTGTCTCTCTTGCTTAAAAAATAAAATAAACTCTGTGTTTCACATGCTCTCGACTGTAAACCTGCTTTTGCCCACCCGTGTTGATGCAGGGGTATCCCATACAGCGATGAGGATGATGCACACACAACTACCACACACCACAGCATACACGAATCTCACAACGTGACAAGCAAGAGCAGCTAGCCACAAAACAGTTCCTGCTATATGATTCCAATTACATCAAGTTCAAAAGAAGGTGAAAGTAACCTTCTGTGCTAAGAGTTAGGCCAGTGCTGTGGGGGTGACATAGGGTGTGGGGGAGGAGGGCGACTCTGGTTCTAGTAAACCTCTCTCTTGGTCTGGGTGAGTTCGCTTTGTAAAATATTCACCCCGTTGTTAAAAGTTTATTGCATGTCTATAAAAGAGATTATTTTCAATCTTCAGAAAAACAACAACAACAACAACAAGGATCAAGCTCGAGGCAACAAAGGAAGGGATTCACACTGGATCCCTGGAGAAGTGACTCAAAGAGAAGGGACCAGGGGCTCTGGGAAGACCCCAGGGACCCCCTGTGTGTCTCCCACAGGCCTCTGGGGCTGCTCCCGCCCTGGGAGGGGGCCCAGAAGCCAGAAAGAGCAGGCTTTAAGCTCTCATCGCAAGAACTAAAGGGTTTCTAAGGTACCGGTGCTCTTAAAGGAACACCCAACATTTTCATTTGATGCTGGCCAAGTCTGTATGGTCAGAGTCCCTTTCATGTTCTGCACGGAGGCCTGTGGCTCTCTCCAGTGATGCCGAAATGTGGCCTCGGCTTTGGGGGCTAGCTCTTGAAGGAGACGCCTCCAATTGCCCAGATGCAAAATGGCAAACTCTCCAGGCTGAGCTGCAAAGGCTCTATTTGAAAAGAACTAAGAAGGCTGGTTTTCTGCAGCACAGGGTCCCCCTCCAGAGCTGATTCTCTGCTGTGTGGTCTGGTCTGTGTGTTTATTTAGGTGAATGCTACATCCAAAGCTCTCGCCGCCGCTCCTGTGCTCTCTTTATGAAGGGTCCCGAAGCAATGTGCTGGACCCCTCGGTTCATCCTAAGCACAACCCAGCACCACCAGTATAGATCAACCACGGCATTTTGTGCACTTCATGCACTTATTCGTGATTTCAGCAAACAGCTGCTCAATACCTCATGACTGGGTAATCCAGAGTGCGACTAAGGAGGAGGAGGAGGAGTGGGCAGCTGTGTGTCTTACAGTAAACAGGCTGCAGCATAAACGCTTGAACTCAGGGCTCCAGCCCTCGCTGTCAGGGGTGCCTCCAGCCCCAACACCCACCTCTCCCCCACACCTCGAAAACTTGGGACACCTTCTTACATTGCTTCAAACTGTGTCTACACAGAAGAAAATGTTCAGGAGAAAAAACTCCTTGTCTAGTTGCCAAAATGACAAATATTTGGACAAGAGAGGAACCAGATGTTTCAGCAAGAATTTTTTTTTTCTTCCTTACAATGTGGAGAAGTGAACAAAAGGTTTCTCTGCCATTCTTTATATTCCAAAAATGGATAACAGACCCGCAGGATTGGCACCAGGAGAGAATCAGAGAAGTGGGTGGTTTCCTCTTCAAGGAAAGGTAAATAGGAACATCACAGTAGTAAATGTTCATTCTCTTAGGCTGTGACTTTCTCCAAACAAGACAAGTTTGTTTTCTGATCAACAGTTAAGTTTCTGTAAGCTGTTCTCACCCAGATAATTAAACTATTAGAATGCAGGAGGTGCACTTGGCATAAAAGATGTATTGTCACCTTGGAGGACCTTTCTTTTTCTTTTTTTTTTTTTTTTTTTTTAGGTGAGAGGAGGAGAGATACTGAGACAGACTACCACATGCGCCCCAACTGGTATTCACCCAACAACTCCGTCTAAGGCTGATACTCCAGTATTGAGCTATTTTTAGCACCTGAGGCTGATGCGCTCCACAGGAGTTATCCTCAGTGCCTGGTGCACTCAAATCAGTTGAGCCGCTGGCTGTGAGAGGGGAAGAGGGAGAGAAGGGGAAGAAGAAAGGGGGGGGGGGAAGCTGATGGTTGCTTCTCCTGTGAGCCCTGACTGGAAATTAAACCTGGGATGTCTGCATGTCGGGCCTCCACTCTATCCACTGGGCCACCGACCAGAGCCAGAGGACCTTTCCATCATACAAAACTGTTCCTATAACACATGTGACAAGTGATCATGACATTGTTGAACAAACTTATTTCATAAAAATTCTCTACTAAATTAAGCCAGATGTCCCTCCTTGTCATTTCTGTCCTCGTTCTGAATTTCACCTTTGGGGGAAGCATATTACAAGATTAATCCCTCTTTACTTTGACAGTTCTTTAAGGATTTTTAAAAACCACAAGATATTATCCACCCCCAGCCTTTTCTTGTCAAAATTAGAATCTTACCCCCTAGGATTACATTTAATTTTTCAGTCAGTATAATCTTTTTCAAAGGCCAGTTAAAGATAAGACCTAACTTCTATTTTTAGATCACAAAAGCAATATATGTTCACTATAAAAATAATTTTAAAAGCCAGATATATATGCGACACAGTAAAAAAATCATGATTAATATCCTCACTCTATAAAAATGCTCTTATTTTATTGTATATTTCTTTGAACTATTTCCTATGCATTTTCATAAGTATAATTTGCATCTTTTTAAAATAGGTCAATACTAGGCCCTGGCCGGTTGGCTCAGTGGTAGAGCATCAGCCTGGCATGCAGGAGTCCCAGGTTCAATTCCTGGCCAGGGCACACAGGAGAAGCGCCCATCTGCTTCTCCACCCCTCCCCCTCTCCTTCCTCTCTGTCTCTCTCTTCCCCTCCCGCAGCCAAGGCTCCATTGGAGCAAAGTTGGCCCGGGCGCTGGGGGTGGCTCTGTGGCCTCTGCCTCAGGCGCTAGAATGGCTCTGATTGCGGCAGAGTGACACCCCAAGATGGGCAGAGCATCACCCCCTGGTGGGCATGCTGGGTGGATCCCGGTTGGGTGCATGTGGGAGTCTGACTGCCTCCCCATTTCCAACTTCAGAAAAAATACAAATAAATAAATAAAATAAAATAAAATAGGTCAATACTACGCATACTGTTTCAAACCTGAGAAGTTCACTTAATACATAATGAAGTTTTTTTCTTCTCTATCAAAAGTGGTACATGGGATAGACATCCAGTTCTGGGAAAAGGTGACATAGACTCATTTGTCCCTGCTCTAGGTTTAGCCAAATAGCCTGGAAATTATTTGACAGGCCATGATAAAGGCACTTTGGGAGCTGAGAAGGAGGTGGGCTGGCCAGGAACCTTAGGACCTGAAGGACAGTGATGTGGTGGGTTTGCTGGGTGCTTGTCCTACGGCACATGCGCTCCAGGTCACACTCCAGAGAGGCCCGCACCCCAGAACCACCACAAAGACAAAAGCAAGCAAGCGAGGCCTGCACTCTCTGGCTGAAGGACTGGGAGAGAGAAGCCCACCGCCCTCTCCTTCCACAATCGGCCAGGCCCGAGCTGCCTGCAGCAAGCAGAGCTGCCATCCCAGGACAGCCCGTCTGAGGCTTTGCATCTCCCTGACCTCCCCCCGGAGACAACAGGACACTCAGGTCCACTGGCTTCTGCCCCCAACGCCCCATGCACACACACACAGAAGGGGGCCCAGTGACAACAGGTAACCCAGGAAGCGCCTTGTACCCTGCAGAAGTCACCATCAGGGATTGAGTCGGGGTTCCACCAGCATCAGAAAAAAAACAGCATGATAAGGGCTCTGAGCACTAAAGTGTCATTGCATATAAAGCTCAGAAAAGTAGGCCAGGGCCCAGGTCAGTGGGCTCAATGGATTGAGTGTCAACCTGGTGTGTCCAAGTCCCAGGTTTGATACCCTGTCAGGGCACACACAGGAAATGATCACCTGCTTCTCCTACCCTCCCCCTCTTCTCTCTCTTCTCTCTCTCTCTCTCCCTCTTCCCTTCCTGCAGCCATGGTTCAGTCAATTCAAGTGCATCAGCCCCATGTGCTGAGGATGGCTCCATGGAGTCTCTGCTTCAGGTGCTAAAAATAGCTCGGTTGTGAGCATGGCCCCAGATTGGCAGAGCATCAGTCCCAGATGGGGGTTGCCAGGTGGATCACAGTCAGGGCACATGCAGAAGTCTGTCTGTCTATCTTCCCTCCTCTCAAATAAAATAAAATAAAATAAAAAAGAAAAAGTAGGCCATAATTAACACAATATCTGTGAGCAAGGCTACTGCTTACTAAAATGGAAGATGTAAATAGAAGAAGGGTCCCCTAACATAATGACTGGCGTGGCTGCAGAAAATAAAACATAGCTTGTGCAAGGAATGGAGAGCCACAATTTGAATTAGAAAAGACAGGCAACCAATGCCAATGTTGAGATGAATCAGATGTCAGAATTACCTGCTAAGGGTTTTAAAACAGCCATCAGACCCTGGCCGGTTGGCTCAGTGGTAGAGCATCGGCCTGGTGTGCAGGAATCCGGGGTTTGATTCCCGGCCAGGGCACACAGGAGAAGCGCCCATCTGCTTCTCCACTTCCCCCTCCTTCCTCTCTGTCTCTCTCTTCCCCTCCTGCAGCCGAGGCTCCACTGGAGCAAAGATGGCCTGGGCGCTGGGGATGGCTCCGTGGATGACTCCATGGCCTCTGCCTCAGGCGCTAGAATGGCTCTGGTCACAACAGAGCGACACCCCGGATGGGCAGAGCATCACCCCCTGGTGAGCGTTCCGGGTGGATCCCGGTTGGGCGCATGCAGGAGTCTGTTTGACTGCCTCCCCCGTTTCCAGCTTCAGAAAAATACAAAAAAAAAAAAAAAAAAAAAAAGCCATTAAACATCAATTACAAATTCTCCTGAAAAAAAAAGAATAGCCAATCTCAGCAGAGAAAGAGAAATTATAAAAAGTAACCAAATGGAAATGAATGAAATGCAAAAATACAATAACCCAAATGCCAACGTGGGCAAGCAGAGCGAATGCTTGCAGAGTGAGGACAACAGGGTGGCGAAAGTGAATACAGCAGCAGGGTTCACTCACTGAGCAACACAGAGAAAACAGACCGACACAGTAACGAGCAAAGCCTCGGCGGTCTGTGGGACAGCATGCACGTCCCAGAAGGAAAAAGAGTGTGGGATTGAAAAATACTCAAAACAATAATAATAATAATGATGGCTGAAAATATATCAAAATAGGCAAAAGGCATAAAACCCACAAATTCAAGATGCTAGGTGCACGCAAACAGGACAAACCTGAAAAGAAAGTCAGCTGAGGCCCTGGCCACTTTGCTCAGTGGATAGAGCATTGGACTGGCTGTGGACGTCCCAAGTTCAATCCCCCAGTCAGGGCGCACAGGAGAAGCGACCATCTGCTTCTCCCACTTCCCTCTCCTTTCTCTCTCTCTTCCCCTCCTGTATAGAGCCAGTGGCTTGGTTGGTCCGAGCATTGGCCCCAGGCACTAAAAACAGCTTGCTTGATTTGAGCATGGCCCTAGACGAAGTGCAACTTGGGTAGATCCCGGTCAGGGCACGTGCGGTAGTCAAAGTCTTTCTATTTCCCTTCCTCTCATTTAAAAACATCAGCAACAACAAAACCACCGCACTTGCAAACCCCTTTTGCTCTGATTCGTGGATCTGTCCACTCATGCCTCAAATTCACTTTACATTTCTATAGATCCCAGGAGGAATCTAGCCAGTTGGAACCCCTGCACCGATGCCCTTCGTCTTGGCTGAGTGGCTCCGGGCCGCCTTCGCCAACTGGTCGGCCACCTGGGCGCTGGTATTTCCCACCGCGGGCTCTCTCCTGCTCCCGAGTTCCCCATCGTCATTTCGTAAAAGTCCTATTTTTAATTACAGTTGATTTCTTCCCGAAGGGTACAGTGGTCATGATATAAAATGGCTAGTTTCAGCTGATGGTTGCAGAGATGCAAGAGAGAACTGCTTCAATCTGGACCCAATTATTTGGCCCGTGAGATGACAAGCGAGGAACCCGAACAGATGGAAAGAGGGGTGAGAAAAGAGGACAGCTCACCTGATCCCAATTACACACACCTAGCCTTGGAAGTCTGTTTGCCAGACATCTTGAACAGCTCAGGGTGAGGTGGAGGAGAGGTCCCCAGGACTCAGAGTAAAAAGAAGAAGAAAAAAAAAAAGATGAACAAAGGGGTCGTGTGAAAAGAAATGAAGGAAATTGTTTCTTGACAGAGACACCTGGAAGGGAACGTTTAAGTTCCTACCTTCTATAATCATCCATGGTCTACAGACCTTGGCACCTTCTAAGGGCTTAACACATTTTAGGTCCTATTTTATAAAGGGAAGGCTGGAATGCTTTACACACACAGTTCCCATTATTTAAGGAGGAAATTCAGAAGGTCTAAATCTAATGCGTATCATAACTATCTGAGCGCTTAGCAAGGTCCTGTGTATCCGTCACGGTCACTGCTGAAGATCCGAGCGGACACGTGGCCACAGGTTAAGTGTCGGCCTCTGAAGGCGGAAGAGCTAGCAGACCAGAACAGAGAGGGACAGAAGGGGTGAAGTGTGTCGAGGACTTGCTTGTGCTTAGCCTTCCTCATGTGACTTTTTGGTGGTCCTTGGAGGGATGTTTTTGTATTCTCCATTTATAGCTGAGGAGACGGTATCATAAAGGTTCAGGGACTGACCCCAGATGACACTGTGAACGCTGTGACAAAGACCCAGCCCCATTCCCACCAGAGCAAAGGGCGACAATAGTGAGGAGAGATAGGAACCATGGAGGCTCAGAGAGTCCCCTAGCTTTCCTCAGACCTGGCTCCTGGGCCCCTGCCTCTCCCCCTTCCCTCCTTGTTGAAGTTTAAATACGTTGTCTCTTCAGGTAACTTTCTTATTTTTTTTTTATTCTTTAATTTTTAAATTTATTTTTAAGTGAGAGGAGGGGAGACACACAGACTCCCACATGTGCCCTGAACGGGATCCACCAGGCAACCCCTGTCTGGAGCCGAGGTTTTGCCCATCTGGGGCCATGCTCACAAGCAAGCTATTTTTAACACCTGAGGCAGAGACTCCACAGAGCCATCCTCAGCACCTGGGGCCCAAGCACTCACACCAACTGAACCAATCGAGCCATGGGTGTGAGAGGGGCCCAGAAAAAGAGAGAAGGGGGAGGGAAGGAGAAGCAGACAGTCACCTCTCATGTGTGCCCTGACCAGGAATTGAACCCAGGACACCCATATACCAGGCTTATACTCTATCCACTGAGTCACTGGCCAGGGCAACCATCTGCTTCTCCCCTTTCCCTCTCTCCCCTTTCCCTCTTCCTCTCTCGCAGCCAGTGGCTTGACTGGTTTGAACATCGCCCCAGGCACTGAGTATAGCTCAAATGGTCTGAGCACTTTAGCCTCAGGTGCTAAAATTAGCTCCATACTCAAGCATTGACCCTAGACAGGGTTGCCAGGTGAATCCCGGTTAGGGCACATGCAAGAGTCTGCCTCACTATCTCCCCTCCTCTCACCTAATATATATATATATAAAAGCAAAAAATGAGAAGGCAAATCTGAAATTTCAGAAGACAGGTTTGGAAGTACAACCTTAAATGGGGTTATTGTTGGGTTCTTATGCCCTGTTTTCCTCTGACCTCAGCTCAGCCAGTAATACCCTCTCTGGCTTCTTCACAAGTATTTACTGCAAGAATCTACAGTTTTTTATCCAGAGTCTTCACAGGTCAGAAAAATTGAAGCCATAATGGTTTTCTTATAAGCTTTCCCACACTCTTTGCCTTGGCTCCAACCTCAACAGAGTATCATTTATCATAAGTTAACTATTTGACCTTCAGATTTAAACCAGGACCTGGCAACACAATCAAGTACAATGGCGAGGAGAGCTGAGAAACTCACTTTTCTCTTTAAAAGGCTCATTTCCAAAGGTGCTTAAGTTTCTTTCTAAGCAGACTCAGAAATTGGTTTTAATTTTATTGGCATTAGATACCTTCTCCGGAACAATGAATAAAGTGGCTAAAATTCCTGTAGCCGTGTTGTGTTCACTTCACATTTCTGCATTTTAAAAAAGAGCAGGCTTGCCCATTTTCCAGATGCCTCATCAAGAAAAGTCCACATAGAAATTTTGGTCCCCAAATTAACACAACCTTTATAATGGGTCCTCCCTGAGAGAGGACTGCGAGATAAATGAGAGGGCCTGGAAGTCCTGCAGTAGGGTCTACATCCCATAATCCCATCACAGGGATTGCGGAGGGCAAGACTGGAGGGAGACCCAGGCCATCCCAGTTGAGAAAGGAGCCAGTGATGATGACCCTGGTGGCAGAAAGGAACAGAAGCAACTCTTTATCAAGTAGCATGGGTTAGTCTGGCAGGAGTGAAGATTCTGATGCCTGGAAATAAATGTTTCTAATTGCAGTGCCTGTTCTAACTTCAACAGCCTCAAGATTGCTTTTGTCCCAGCAGCTCAAAGTAGAAAGGATCTTTGCTACTTGACCCTTCCCACAGATAGCCTCACTGCTCCTGTGAGCATCCCGATTGGCTGAGAAGGACAGAGACAAAGGCATAGTAATTACTTCCTCAAGGGATGTTGCAAAATCCAATCAGCGACTGTCTGCTGAGTATCCATCAGAGTAGCTGGCCCAGGGTAACTATGTAACTATTAGTTCTCTTCCTTGCAAAGATACTATACATCTTCTGTTGTTTTAAGGGAAGATAAAAGATTATATTTCTGCTAGCTTCCTCAGGATAAAACTAGTACATCCCTAACTCCAAAAAATGCTTTGTTTTAGACATTTTAACTCTGACTCTACCTGCTTTCAAAGAATTAGCTTTTATATATCTACCTTCAATGGTACGGAGTATGCATAACCTAAAAGTCAGTGAATATCTTCGTTTTTCCCCTTTCCATCACGCTGCTAATTTATCAAGATATTCACATAGCCAGATTAAATTAAGCTAAAAAGAAAATAGAAGTCACCAACCGAAAGAAGATAAAAGGAAATGTGTTAATGAGAAGCTAATTTACATACTGTTCTGCATGGCATCTGGGTGAAGGAAAGAACAATGGATGTAACAGAAAGATTACACCAAGGATTGAATGTCACGTGGAGCATTTAATATTCTACCTGTGCTGTGAGCAAGTCATGTTGCATTAGATCAAATCCTGACTTCATTCCACTACTGAATATCCCATTGTTGCATCCTCACCTTTGCCTCTTCATTCCAGGGGTGGGATCCCAGGATGCACCTGAGAGCTTGCAGTTTAACTGTCCGTGTGTGCATATTTCACAGTCTGCCATTGTCGTGAGGTGCTCTGGTTAATAAGCAGATAATGAGATATGCAAATTGCAGGTGCCTGTGTATCTTCTCGCTTCTGCTTATATACCAAGCCGGCTTCTCTGTGACCATGGGCGCTGCCCTGTCTGGGTGATTTATAAAACATTCTGTTCAGGCAGGAAGAAGTGCCCCTTTGCCTTGGGAAATATAGGTTATGGAATAGTTTTCTTGCAATTTACCGAACGTGGCGTATGGGCAACTCAGAAAGGTCAGAGGACAGAGGGCCCATTAAACCATCAACTAAAACAAGCCCCACATTGCAAAGTGTTTTCAACCAGCCCCAGAAGGGATATAAAATATGAGGCCAAGGTCTGAACAAGTCTCAGCGATGCTCACAGGAGGTCAAATTGATACTGAAACTCACCAGAGGCAGAAACTGTGATGATTTCAGCATTAGCACCAAAGACAATACGAAGGTGATTTAAGAGATTTTTTTTTTTAAACATCAGGAGCTACTCGAATTTCTATATTACCCCTCTCTGGGGCCAGGCTCCGTTGAACATGGCATGGAAAAGAATCAGCCATCAACTCACTGTGGGTAGCAGAAGAAAGAGCACAGGGCTTGTAGACAAAAGATGTGGGTCTGACGGGTGACCCAAGCCATATCTCTGGCCGCAGTCTCCTCTTCGGTACATGCAGGTAACAACAGTCCTGCCTTTTCATGGGATCTTTGTCAGGTTCAAAAGCTGGGTAGCGGCCCTGGCCGGTTGGCTCAGTGGTAGAGTGTCGGCTTGGCGTGCGGAAGTCCCAGGTTTGATTCCCGGCCAGGGCACACAGGAGAAGCACCATCTGCTTCTCCACTCCTCCCCTTCTCCTTCCTCTCTGTCTCTCTCTTCCCCTCCCGCAGCCGAGGCTCCATTGGAGCAAAGTTGGCCCGGGCGCTGGGGATGGCTCTGTGGCCTCTGCCCCAGGCGCTAAAGTGGCTCTGGTCGCGACAGAGCGACGCCCTGGATGGGCAGAGCATCGCCCCCTGGTGGGCGTGCCGGGTGGATCCCGGTCGGGCGCATGCGGGAGTCTGTCTGACTGCCTCCCTTCTCCAGCTTCATCTCAGCTCTGTGAGACTACCTTGCAGACTGCCCTGGCCCCAGACCCTCGGGCTTCACACTGGGTTTGGCAATGAGGACCAGAAGCAGGGGAACAAAAGGAAAGAGGGTGTGGGGTGTATCCCTTCGGCTCCCTCCTGGCCAGGTCACCCCGGGCTAGCCGTGTGCTCTGACCTGACGTAGCAGCCACTGCTCCCACCACCTGCACTGCCCCCGTGTCTGTGGGGTCCAGCACCCATCCTTCCCTCAGCCCTTTACACATAGGTCCCCCAACTTTTCAACTAACCCAGGGTCCTGCTTTACCTACCGCGGGTTTCTATAGCCCGCTTACGCCATCTTCGAGGGTATATGATGAAACATGACGGAGATTATTCTAATTTTAATGTGCTCTCTATTTCCTGCTGGGTGCTTCAATAATGCATGGTCTCAAAATATTTCACAGGCGAATACATGTAACAGTTCTCATTTAAAATAAGAAACGGAATTCCAAAGCCGACTGTCGAGTTTCCCCGCTTACAATCCCTCCTTTACCAGCCCTTTGTTTCAGTTCAATAAAGTAGCCGTGACAATGAAGAATCCTACAGAGACCAATAGTAATGTGTACATGAGGAAAATCAGATGGTTCATTTCACTTCCTTCTGAGTTCCCTCTCGGCAGTCGGGATGCGAACATCCATATTGCTGAGCAAACAAGGCAGGCAATCTAACCTACAGTTCACTTGCTATCAAACATTGTCCTAGAATATCTCTGTAAGGGTCGGGTTGGCACCCTCTGTCTTGCACAGACCTTTTGATTGAAGACACCAAATTCTAGTTTCTGGCACACGACTGCCCCACCCTCTCTACAGGCATAAGAGGACCCTGAGCCAACTGCAGCCACAGAGACAACTGAACGGGGTCTGGTGTTTAGACCCTGACTGTCTCCAGCACCACTGGATGGCCAGGCGCACCGCTGGCTCTGGGCTCATCTCCCAAGGGTCCTCTCTGGCCCCTGCAGCAGCCTCGTGCCTGGATCCCACGTTACCAAACACAGGAAATGCTCCCAGTTGGCTTAAGAGTGTTGCGCCCGTGGGATGGAAATTTTTTTTAACAACGAGACCCCGGCCATCGTACCTGCACCGCAGATAAGACATGGCATTTTAAAGCAGTTGTTGATGACTAATTCAGAACTCGAGTTTCATAGAATAAAAACCCCGCCGTGATATGGGCGGAGACAGCGCCTCTCGCGCGAGGCGGTGGCGGCACGGGCCCTCATTTGGAGTCAGGATTCCTACGTCTGAGTTCCCCACATTCTCTCTGATTCTCTATCACATTGGGTCAAATTGAATCTAACTCCACTCACTTTTTTTTTTTTTTTTTTTTTTTTTTTTTTTTGTATTTTTCCGAAGCTGGAACCGGGGAGAGACAGACTCCCGCATACGCCCAACCGGGATCCACCCGGCACGCCCACCAGGGGGCGATGCTCTGCCCACCAGGGGGCGATGCTCTGCCCCTCTGGGGTGTCACTCTGTTGCGACCAGAGCCATTCCAGCGCCTGGGACAGAGGCCACAGAGCCATTCCCAGCGCCCGGGCCATCTTTGCTCCAGTGGAGCCTCGGCTGCGGGAGGGGAAGAGAGAGACAGAGAGGAAGGAGTGGGGGGGGGGGGGGTGGAGAAGCAGATGGGCTCTTCTCCTGTGTGCCCTGGCTGGGAATCGAACCCAGGACCCCTTGCACGCCAGGCCGACGCTCTACCACTGAGCCAACCAGCCAGGGCTCCAATCACTTTCAACGGCTGCCTGGCATCTACACGGAGCCCGGGGTGCTGGGGGTGGGTGTTAAGAGAAGAACAAACCACAGCTCCTAGTTCCTCGGGAGATCAGAGTCTGTGGGGAGGAGGTGGGGACCCGCACAGGTGACCAGGGAAGGCAGGTGGAGGTGGGCACGGCAGAACCACGCCGCTAGAGGGGGTCCCAGAGACAGCGTCCCCCAGGGGCTTGTGACAGGTGCTCAGTCCGGCCCAGTAACAACAGGCACAAGTCCACGAATGGGAATAAGAAAAGAAGGAAGAGGAAGGAGAAACCACCTCATCTACAGCAAAGGAGAAAAAGAAAATGTGGTAAAATGTCAACTGGGGAATGCGGACGAAGGATGATCGCGAGTTCTTAGCATGATTTTTGCCATTTTCCTGTACGTCTGAAATTATGGACCTGCGGTGGTGCACTGGATAAAGCATGGAAATTATATAAAAGTACAAAGTGAGCGGTTTTGACCATATACCCCTTTTTCTCCGACACCTTTCGCTGCATCCTCGCTCCCTTGCTCGGCTGACTCACATTAGATAAAAATTCTTCAGGTTTGATCCTCACTCATCTGCCTCGAGCACCAATGACTCTGTACTCCAGAGCTACAGGTAAGAGGACCTCCGTCAGACACCAAGACGTTGGGAAGCATCTTCCGTTGTTCGAATAAAGTCCATAATAAGACAAAGGAACGTCTTTATTCCTGACCACATTCGGAAACTCCCCAGTTTCCTGAAAATTGATACTTCGTGATACTCTTCAAAGTGAACGCCTTCAATCATAAGCCAACATCGGTTGTTAGTGGAAAGAAAGGCACATGGTCAGGTCTCAGGGCAGGAAGAGAGCTGGGTGGGCCTATACTGCATACTCATTACTAAAGCCAGTAAAAAAAAACCACGCAGATATGAGCCTGGGTTTTCTACGATAGGTCAATGGAAATTGTGAGGCCAGATCTTCGTTAAATGAGAAGGTGCGATTTGTCCATCCCCTCTGACATCCTAGCAGGCATAAGGGATACAGATGGCTCCCTCAGAGTCTGAAAGGGCAACGGCCACCACCCTCCGACAGGATGAACAGACAGCCCTGTGGAGCTGGGCAACACTATTTGTCAACAAAGAGGCCACTCACTGAAAACACAAGGTTCCATCACCTCCTCACTTTCTCAGGTGAAGCCGATTCTTTAATGATGTTTCATTTCTTTTTTTTTCTTTTTTTTTTCTTTTGTATTTTTCTGAAGCTGGAAACGGGGAGAGACAGTCAAACAGACTCCCGCATGCGCCCGACCGGGATCCACCCGGCACGCCCACCAGGGGCGACGCTCTGCCCACCAGGGGGCGATGCTCTGCCCCTCCGGGGCGTCGCTCTGTTGTGACCAGAGCCACTCTAGCGCCTGGGGCAGAGGCCAAGGAGCCATCCCCAGCGCCCGGGCCATCTTTGCTCCAATGGAATGGAGCCTCGGCTGCAGGAGGGGAAGAGAGAGACAGAGAGGAAGGGGGGGGGGTGGAGAAGCAAATGGGCGTTTCTCCTATGTGCCCTGGCCGGGAATCGAACCCGGGTCCCCCTCACGCCAGGCCGACGCTCTACCGCTGAGCCAACCGGCCAGGGCCAATGATGTTTCATTTCTTAGCATTAGAGAATTCTCTAGCACGTTCTCTGGCTCCAGGCTCATTACTTGCATTCACAGGCAAATCGGTGAGGGGTTTACAGAGGAGAGGGGTAACTCCATAGTATCTGACAGAGGACAGGGCTCCCGGCGGTCTGCTGCCTAACTCCCATCAAACGCCTCGCAAGCGTAGTTGATATTTACACTGGATGGTTTGCAAATCAACTCCATTGTCCACTTCTCAATGTTTTTCATGCTTTACCTACAGATGAAGCTACACTGGCTTGTACGAAACTGCCCAGTCTGCCACATTACTAACTCGCACACTTGTTCTCTGGAAATGCTACAGATTCAGGGTGATGAGGCCTGACCTGTGGTGGCGCTGTGGATAACATACTGACCTGGAATGCTGAGGTCACCGGTTTGAAGCCCTGGGCTTGCCCAGTCAAGGCACATATGGGAGTTGATGCTTCCTGCTCCTCTCCCTTCTCTAATGGTCTGTCTGCCTGTCTCTCTCTCCCCTTTCTTAAATAAGTAGATAATATCTTTAAAAAAAATAAACAAAAAGAAAATCAGTATCAATTGTCTTATACAGCATGACACCTGGCTCCTGTGCTCTGCGGAGTCACAGGTGGGATTCCAGAACAAATGCCAAGAGCATTTCCCTTTCCTAGAGAAACGGGTGTGTGTCCTCTGTGTGGTCCATGGGCCCCACACGACCGAGGACGCTTCTCCCTGGCTCTGCCCACCGGCCAGGGTTTCAGCTCAGCTCCAGCGACAGTGGGAGAGGTGGTAGGGAGGTCTCTACTGTGATCTTACGTACTGCTCTTCTGTTTTGTTTATTTAATGGTAGTGATTTTTAAAATTTATTCTTTATGTTTGTCTAAGTGAGGGAAGGGAGAAAGGGGAGGAAGGGAGGGAAAGGGGGATAAAGGGAGGGAAAGAGGGAGTGAGAGAGAAAGAAAAGAGAGAGGGAGTGAGGGAGGAAGCAAAGAGAGAGGGAGGGAGGGAGGAAGCAAAGAGAGAGGGAGGGAGGGAGGAAGCAAAGAGAGAGGGAGGGAGGGAGGAAGCAAAGAGGGAGGGAGGGAGGGAGGAAGCAAAGAGAGAGGGAGGGAGGGAGGAAGCAAAGAGGGAGGGAGGGAGGGAGGAAGCAAAGAGGGAGGGAGGAAGCAAAGAGAGAGGGAGGGGGGAGGAAGCAAAGAGGGAGGGAGGATGGAAGGAAAGAGGGAGGGAGGAAGGAAGGAAAGAGGGAGGGAGAAAGGAAGGAAAGAGGGAGGGAGGAAAGAGGGAGAGAGGGAAGGGGGGAGAAAGGAAAGAGGGAAGGAGGGAGTGAGGCAAGAGAGAGAGGGAGGAAGGGAGGGAGTAGAAAGGAAGGAAGAAAAGAAAGGCAGAAAAGAAAGGCAGAAAAGGAAGAAAGGAAGGAAAGAGAGAGGAAAGGTTGAAATGGGATTCAACTGCTCAAGGAACCATAAATGATCCACGTATCCTTTCTTCTGCTTGATGTCACTGGCAAACAAGCACATTTGACGATTTTTATTAGCACCAAATTCTTCTTGAAGAACTAGAAACAACTTTGTAAAAAAAAAACCAAACAAAAAAAACCTGCATTGCTTATTTTTAACCCAATAGTGGCAGCAGGCTCCATCCCTGCAGAAGAGAAGTGGAAAGTCACCCAGGAGAGCAAACCGTGGCCAGAGGAAGGAACGGGAGAGCCGCTCGGGTCCAAGCAGAAGTGACCGCGCAGCTAGCTCTCTGTTCCGCACACCCGCGAGACAAGTCCCCGAAGTGAACGATTCTTCCGACTCTGCAGCTGCCAGCTCCCACACAGGCCACGGAGGGTGAGACGGCCACGGGCAGAGCTGCCGTATAGGGTCCGTCTGCTCAGGGCTGCCCACCGGCAGCGCCCAGCACGGCCCCGTGCCACGGCCTCCACCCCACCGAGTGCCTCTCCTTCCGGGGCGACCCTTTTCTGTGATGACCTTGTAAGTTTACATGACAGCAACAGAACCCCAGTAGAGCGCCGTAAAACATAGACTTGGGAACATATTAGGGTCAATGAAACATCAGCAGGCTCTTGAGAGACCTGGACAGAATGAACAGTCTGGTGTCTTCCTTCCTCCCTCCTTCCCTCCTTCCCTCCCTCCCTTCCTTCCAGAATCCCAGTTGAGTTCACCACACAAATCCCCATGGAATTCGAATAATACGCCTTTGCATGTAAGATTTCATGGGAACATTCCCACAGTTGCGAGGGTCCGATCCAGATTATAAACTTAACCTAATAAATTCAATTAAAAAAGAAAGAAAAAGAAAAGAGGAGCCACGGTCCCTGGGCAGCTGACCGCTACCATTCTGCAGAGGCGGCCACAGCTGCAGGAGGCAAAGCCAAGGGCAGAGTTAACCCAGCAACCGCGCTACTCCCCGGGGTCTGCGTGAGCTCGTTCCTTCAGCCGGTGCGTTATCTCCCTCAGACAGGAACACAAATAAATCTTGCCTCAGACGGGAACCGCAGCATCGAATATAAAAGCTGTATATTTGAAATTAATTGTTTTCTGGCACCATTCCGTTAAAAAAAAAAAAAAAGACATGCTTTCAGTTGAAGCACTTCCATGTAAAGCCAATTAAGCAAGAAAAGCAACAACTGGGCTGAGGTCAATAAAGGATGCTGGCGATTGTTCAGCCATGAGGCAGGCTGGGCTGGCCGGCCTCTGCGGAGGGCAGGCAGGCCGCCATCTCCGTGAGAGGCGGTCAGGACCCGTTGGAAGCCAGGGAACCGATGGAAGGGAACGAGACCTTCGGGAGACAAGCTCCCTTCTCTTGCAGTTTTACCCTTTTTGTTCATTAGAGAATCAGAGACACCTCCATTCCCACCAAATCCTGTTCTTGGTGAAGAATTGGCTATGTGACAGCCAGACGTTCCTTGGTGTGAGGGTGACTGGCTCTTTCTGCCCGGGAGTAGCTCTCTCCATACTTGATTCGAACACCTTAACTGAACTACCATTTGCAGACCACAAAATTCATTCATTCTAAGTATACAATGTAATCGTTGTAACATTGCTATAATCTGCAGGGTTTTTTTTTGTTGTTGTTGTTTGTTTTCATTTTAGTGAGAGAGAGAGAGAGAGAGAGAGACAGGAATATGGATCTGTTCCTATATGTGCCCTGACTGGGATCAAACCAGCAACCTCTGCACTTCTGGACGATGTTCTAACCAACCGAGCTATCCCGCCATGGCTGCCCACTGGAGTTTTAATTCCTATTCCTACTCCCCGTGCCAGGCAACCAGTGATGCTCTTCCTGTATCTATGTGCTTATAACTCTGGACATTTCATACTAATGGAATCAGTCATGCTGGGAAGGAAGGTAACTAACAAATCTCTAGTCGGCCAGATAAAAAAAATCAAACTTAGGTTTTAAAATTCTCCTTTTCCTCCTAGAATTATAATGCATTTTATTTTTCACATTTAAATATCTGATCCATTTAAAATTATTCAGAGTCAAGTTTCAACTTTTCCGTTTCTCCAGATGGTGACCCAATTGTCTCTATTCCCCATTTGTGAGATAGCCCATGTTTTCTTGACTGGTTTGAGAGGCTACCTTTATTGAACAGTAAAAGTCTTTGCTTTTGGTTTCCTATTAATTCCATATTTTTCTATTCCATCTATCTCTTCATGTGCCATTATCACACTTTTATTTTATTTTACTCTTTATTTATTTTTAATTATTATTTAAGTAAGAGGAGGGGAGATAGAGAGACAGACTTCCACATGTGCTCTGACCAGGATCTACCTGGCAACCCCCATCTGAGGCCGATGCTCTGCCCATCTGGGGCCATGCTTGCAACCAAGCTATTTTTAGCACCTGAGGCAGAGGCTCCACAGAGCTATCCTCAGCACCCAGGGCTGATGCACTTGAACCAATGAGGCCATGGCTGTGGGAGGAGAAGAGAGAGACAGAGAGAGAGAAAAAAAGGAGGGGTTAGAGAAGCAGATGGTCGCTTCTCCTGTGTGCCCTAATCAGGGGATGAACCTGGGGCATCCACATGCCGGGTCAATGCTCTATCCACTGAGCCAATTGGCCAGGTCCTCACCATACTTTTAAAATTGTTTTCATATCTCCACTGTTTGTTCTTCTTTATAAAAACTTTCCTTGCCTTTTTTTTTTTTTTTTTGGCCTGTTGTTTGCCCCCCCCCGCCCCCAAACAACTTTATCTTTGGTGGGGAAGATCTTTAGAACTCCAACTCAAAATTCATAAACTATTAAAAGGCTGATGTATTTATTGCATGACAGTAAGTTCTGAAAGACAAACTACAAGAAATAAATAAAACCCTATAAGCACAGTGAAAAGACAAATGGCAAAAAAGGGAATAAGTAATTATAACTGACATCCACAGAATAATGGGTTAATCACCTTGATAGATAAGAAGTTCCTAAGAATAAAAAAAACTAACAACACAAGAGAACACAGGCAGGAGATACAAACATTCAAAGAAACGGGCTGCTATCACCCACTTTTAAACAGCCTCACACTCAGTCTCACTCTGTTCTCTCCTTACTCAGAGGTGGCCGTAACAGTCAGTCTGGTAAACAAACTCAGACACTTCTTTTGCCCAAACTGAAGATGGGCATGGAAGGATAATACATAAAAGAATAAAAGAAAAAAACAATTTCTGGGCTCACGGGGCTCTTAGCAGTTACTGAAGCCCCCCAACAAAGACGGCTAGAGAAACCCATTGCGCACAGGAAGTTTAGGAGATTCTCAGCGCTGGAATCTCGAAGGGGAAGCTACAGGCTGGTTTGGAGATAGTCTCTGAAGACCTGGGCAGGGACTGATCGGAACTTATAAACTGGGTGAACTACTGGAATAGTCAGCAGTCTCGTCTGTAGAAGACGTGGCTCCGCACAGACTTGCTGGGAAAGCAGGTCTTTGGGGTCCAACCTCAGAACACACAAGTCTGAAGAAGCTGACATTTAAACAATGTGAGTTTTGACAGTTTGGCTGCACGTCATCTTGGCGACATTTTATCTGTTTTTGTGAGTTATTGGACAGGATTACGAGTTGTGACTTTCCTGTTCTCCTTTCTCATGGTTTATATAGCACCATAGTATCCACCATAACTAATGGATTAGATCCGTACCATGATACTCAGTTTTTAGACAAGGAAGCTGATGCATTACGATTTTCAGTATTTTGCCTCAATTCCCACAGTTATTAAGTAGCAGAACTGAGTTTCAAAATCATGTCTCTCTCGCTCCAAAGCCTGTGCATTGGGCACCTATTCCACAGACCTTGAAAGCAGAAATTCTGTACTTAGTGTCCATGAAACATGTTCAGGATGAATTGTAACTCCTGCAAATTATATGCTGAATTTTGGGTGCGTGTGTTTATTTGGGGGGAGGGAGGACCAAGGAAGAGCATACATATACCCACCTGATTCTTTTTTTTTTTTTTTTTTCTGAAGCTGGAAACGGGGAGAGACAGTCAGACAGACTCCCGCATGCGCCCGACCAGGATCCACCTGGCACACCCACCAGGGGCGACGCTCTGCCCACCAGGGGGCGATGCTCTGCCCCTCCAGGGCGTCGTTCTGCCATGACCAGAGCCACTCTAGCACCTGGGGCAGAGGCCAAGGAGCCATCCCCAGTGCCCGGGCCATCTTTGCTCCAATGGAGCCTTGGCTGCGGGAGGGGAAGAGAGAGACAGAGAGGAAGGAGGGGGGGGGGTGTGGAGAAGCAAATGGGCGCTTCTCCTGTGTACCCTGGCCGGGAATCGAACCCGGGTCTCCCACACACCAGGCCGACGCTCTACCGCTGAGCCAACCGGCCAGGGCTCCACCTGATTCTTAATGGGTAGTCCCTTTGCCCTAGAAAAACTGTTTCAGCCCTGGCTGGTTGGCTCAATGGTGGAGCATTGGCCTGGCATGTGGATGTCCCGGGTTCAATTCCTGGTCAGGGCACATAGGAGAAGCAACCATCTGCTTCTCTCCCCTCCTCTCTCTCTCTCTCTCTCTCTTTCCCATCCACAGCCATAGATTGACTTATTTGAGAGCATTGGCCCCGGGCACTAAAAATAGTTCAGTTGCAAGTATGGCCCTAGGTGGGCATAACATCGGCCCCAGACAGGGGTTGCCGGCAGATCCTGGTTGGGCAGATGTGGGAGTCGATCTCTTGATCTCCCCTCCTCTCACTTGGAAAAGAAGAGAAAAAAAGAAAAAGGAAAAGGGAACTTGTCTCCCTAGACCTATGACAGCTCAGTCCCACTTTAGGGTAAGGAGAGGACATAACATCTATTTTAAAAACAAAATGGGCAGGGTGACCTCTTACAGAGCCATTATACACTGCTCATAAAAATTAGGGGATATTTTATAGCTTCATATTCATTTTGAAATACCCCCCCTAATTTTTGTGAGCAGTTATATGACTTGGGTTTTTCATTCATAGCTTCTCTCTGGGATTAAAATAGAGGAAAAGGAAGCAGATAATGACCTGGGGTGGAGAAGCCATGGGGAAAAGAACTCATGGGTATGAGCAATGGCCTTGGAAACGTCGCATGGTGCATCTGAAAGCCATCAGTGCCTCTGGCTCTCCGAATCAAGTCCGTTTATCCCAGAGAGATCCAAGGGAAAGCCATCTCTAAAAGGAGAACACCAGCCTGACCTGTGGTGGTACAGTGGATAAAGCGTCGACCTGGAAATGCTGAGGTCGCCGGTTCAAAACCCTGGGCTTGCCTGGTCAAGGCACATATATGGGAATTGATGCTTCCAGCTCCTCCCCCTCTTCTCTCTCTCCTCTCTCTCTCTCTCTCTCTCTCCCTCTCCTTTCTAAAAAAATGAATAAATTTTAAAAATAAATAAATAAATAAATAAAAGAACACCATTCTATAATTTAGTTCATGAAAATTTAAAAATCAGACTTTCAGTTTCTTCCCAACAAGATCTCATCTCAGAAGGTTGCTTTTTAAAATGAAGGGGGGAAAAAAAAGGAAAAAGAAATGAAAGTCATAACATAATAGATGAGTTTGTTTTCCCCGTGAGCCAGAAAAACCTGCTCTAAAACTCATTTGTTCACGGGACCGGTTATTCAAGCGCACACACAGCAAAGGAATTTGGGAATTAACAAAAGAAAAGATTATAGCTTGTGAACAAAGAGGAAACTCCGTGAGTCTCTCTCCCTCATGGCTTGTTACGAACAATGCTCTCCAAAACGGAGTGAATGAAATTTCATGAGGAGAAAGATTATAAGCTAACAGGGATGGCAAAAAAATCCCCCAACAGACAGAAGGATTTAGCATCCCATCTTGAAAAGGGACGGGAGACAAAACAACCCAGCGGCTCACAAGGCACAGCCCAAGCGGGTCACCTCCGCTTTAGGAAGCCCGCCGACCCCCTCTGCTTTAGAAGGTCTCGCTCGCACCAGGCAAATTTTTTTTAATATGCTTATTACATTATTGCACTCAACCTGCAGCTGTTACGCACATTGCTGAATAAACATTAATTTATAATAACGTATTGTTTGTCACAGAAGACAAGGGGGAATTGAGCGCTTTCTGTCCATCTGGAGAAGGGCGAGCAGCTGGTTAAAATCAGGGCCTGACATAATTCATTTTCTAAGTATCTCACCACCTTCGCACAGCACACCAGCCCAGCCCCGGCTCTCCCTGGAATGCGCGTCGGTCTCTAGCCTTCCCCATCCGGCTCCAGCCATCTGGCTGGGGCTTTGCCCTCACCCTTGGAAGTCCTGCCTCCTGTGAAACAAGTGTCTAAGAATTCACACAAGGAGGAACTCGCTGCCATGCCGAGGCAAAGGCCCTTCAATGGTCAGACTCTCACATCAACCAGAACCAGACTGCATGCGTGCCCAGAGACCAATTATTCACATTACGGGGGGAAACAGAACAGCCAGCGTGTGGCTGAGAAAGACTGCCTAGATCATGCCTGTGGCCAGACCGTGAACACGCAGGGGAGACACACAAACACACCAACTATAAAGGTCAGCATAAATGTACTTCACATCCCTCCTAGTGTTCAGTGGGCGGGAGGTCACATCCGGATTCCACGCCGCAGAGAAACGCACGTGGAACTTCACCAGAAACTCTCTCCGAGAGCTCTCGTAACTTCAGGATGTGGAGACACGCGTTGAATGAGAACATTCTAAACCTCGTGAGAGGACAAGTTCTTCCACTGGACATCTATGCTGTCCCGATGCGCTATCATACACAGCACGGCGATTTTGCTGTACTGTTACATTAACAAATGTAATTTATGTTTCCCCTAGATCAGAACTCTAGCCCAGTGGTAGTCAACCTGGTCCCTACCGCCCACTAGTGGGCATTCCAGCTTTCATGGTGGGCGGTAGCGGAGCAACCAAAGTATAAATAAAAAGATAGATTTAACTATAATAAGTTGTTTTATAAAGATTTATTCTGCCAAACTTAGCGAAAATCTGACATAAAGTACTTGGTAAGTAATTATTATTATATGCTTTAACTTGCGTCACTCTGCTTTATAAATTTTATAAAGTAAAGTTACTTCCCTACTTTATAAATCACCATTACTGTGGAACCGGTGGGCGGTTAGAAAATTTTACTACTAACAGAGATACAGAAGTGGGCGGTAGGTATAAAAAGGTTGACTACCCCTAGCCAAAGGGGAGGACATTAGTGAACCTGGATAGAATAAGGAGAAACCAATTTTCTCACCATCAAAATTATCCCATTGTTAGTCCATGAATTCCAAGGGCTCAGGGACTCCAAGTTATTTTTCATGGTCGTTATGGGTTTCTGGCTTCGCTTTTGCTCATATTTGGTATTCCAGTGAATGGGAAGAGGAAACAGTAGGTAAATTGGATTGAAGCACAGAGACAATAAAGGTGGGAAATTCAGGAAGGAGTATTAAAAAAAATATATGGAGCACAATGAAAAGTTCTAATGTGCATGCAATTAAAGGACCAGAAGGATGGAGGACAGTGAGGTGGTATTTGAATAGACAATAGCTAAGAAATTTCCAAATCAGACATCAAGCCATAGATTTAAGACACTCTGTACTGTAAAATAAAGGACAAAAAAAAAACACAACCAACTAGAAACTTTGTAGCAGAACTTTTCACACCACAGGTAAAGAGAAAACCTTAAAAGCAGCCTGATTAAAGCGTTTTTATCAAAATCTTCACATATCAATCAAACTACAAGACTGAACTTCACAATTATTTTTAATAAAGTCAGAAATAAAACTAGCACACCCAGTTTTTTCAAGTGCTCAACAGTTCCATGTCATTTCTTGAGGTCTAGTATGGCCTTCCAGTTTATAATTTTGTGGTTGTTTTGTTCACATTTGAGATATAGCCCAAGTAGTTTAAATATCTATTAGTCTAGCTTCCAAATCTATGAGGAGTATAAACACAAACAGATGTTGTTAGCAGTTGATATAGGAAAGTAAGACAAAGAAATGAATTATCAAAATTTGAAAGACTGGCCCTGGCCACTTGGCTCAGTGATAGAGCGCTATTCCAGTGTGTGGATGTCCCAGCTTTGATTCCTGGTCAGGACATACAGGAGACATGGCCATCTGCTCTCCACCCCTCCCCTTCCCTCTTCTCTCTCTCTCTCTCTCTCTCTTCCTCGCCTTCAGCCATTGCTCGATTGATTCAAACACATTGGCCCTGGGCACTGAAAATGGCTCTGTGGAGTCTCTGCCTCAGGTGCCAAAAACAGCTCGTTTGGAGCATTGGCCCTAGATGGGCAGAGCATTGCTTGATAGAGGGCTTGCAGGGTAGATCCTCGTAGGGGTGCATGCAGGAGTCTCTCTATCTCTCCTCCTTTCACTTAAAAAAAAGATTTAAAGATTAAGATCCACTCTCCTTATTTAGAGGTTATTGAATAAATATATACATCCAAGACAAACTACTGGCAAAATATTAGAACCTATTATAGTGGATAAGATTAATTTATAACACTTGATAGCCTTCCTTAAACATCACTAATCAAATAAAATTTTTGCGGGACTTGACATACCAATCTAAAAATTGATACAATTAACAGCAAAGTTCAAACATAACTAGGACAATTTTCCAAAAGAAACACAAAGCATAGGAATGTGATAATGTGATATTAATTCTTACTACAAAGTATGGTAATTAAAATAGCTGATATGGATAAATTGAATATGGAAGAAATCAGTATTAAAACAAATCCATAATAGATTAAAAGTTGACATATGACTAAAATTAGAGTGAGAAGGTACATTCTGACAGGATGATAGCTTAGATATTCTTTTTCTTTTCCCGTTGATTTTTGAGAGAGAACTGGGAGGGGAGAGAGAAAGCATCAACTCGTTGCTCCACCTACTTGGGCAACCATTGATTATTTTTCGTATGTGCCCTGACCGGGGATCAAACCAGCGACCCTGTGGTCAAGCCGGTACCCTCAGGATCAAGCAGGCAACCCTGGGATTGCACTATCAACCCAGGGATTGAGTGAGCCTAGATATTCTTAAAAACTTATTGTGGAGAAAGAGAAACCAAAAATGGTGACACACGTGTATCTATGTGTCCATGCATGTAAACACACGCATACATGCACTTAAATTTTAAACAAATCTCTCTATTAACAAGAAGGTAAAAAAAAATTCTTCAAAGCCAAATTTGTTAGTGAAAGCATGAAATCAAAAAGGTGACTGATCTGTGAATTTCATTCTTATCCTGGATCCATCCGTCGTGATGAACCATGGTTTTTATTTCCACACTTGAATGTAGCAAGAAGAACAGGGGAATAAACCCGGGTTTTTCCAAAGGTGGACAGTCAGCTCAGAGATGCCTGCCAAAGGCTGGGACCCTGAAGGCCTGTTCCCTCAGTGTTCTGGTGAACGAGGGAGAAAAGTCACAGGGCAAAAAGAGAGCCAAAAATTTGCCCAGCTCTAACGTGGTGTTGGGCAGAGAGGGAGAAAAATATTTCCCTGCAGATTTGTAAACCTAAGTCAGGCTTTATGAGAATTGTGGGCAGAGTCCCCCTGTACGTGCCCAGAACACCTCCAGCCGTGAACTTATAGGAAAGCTGTCCTCAACTGTTATTGTTTCATGTCTCCACAGCGAAGAAAGCACAGTTCCTCTCTGGAGAAGAAAGAGCCAGCGTCAAAGTAAAATAGGAATATACAAAAAACGGAAAACAGAGTATAAGAAACAACTCAAGATATGACAGTTATCAGACACACGATAGAAAATGTCTGTGCTAAAAAAAAAAAATGTCTGTGCTTAGTCACTTTCAAAATGTAAAAGAAATTGAAAATATTTTAAAAACATGAAAGTAAACATGAGACTAAAATATGACCAAGATATTCAGAGATAAAAATGACCACTTGGGACCCTAGCTGGTTGGCTCCATGGATAGAGCCTCAGCCCGGTATGCAGACATCCCGCGTTCGATTCCCGGTCAGGGCACACAGGAGAAGCGACCATCTGCTTCTCTTTCCCCCTCTCCCCCCTTCTTTCCCTCTTCCCCTCCCACAGCCAGCGGCTCAACTGGTTCAAGCATTGGCCCCCAACGGGGGTTGCCACGTGGATCCCGGTTGGGGTGCATACAGGAATCTGTCTATCTCCCCTCTTCTCATTTAAAAGAAAATGATCACTTGGTGGGAAGGAAGGAACTGAAGCACGAAGTCAGATTCAGATCCCAAGACTTCATGTCAGAAGCAGAACATCACAGGGAGTAGAATGACCTGTGCAAAAAGCCTGGGTCCACCGTTCAGCCTGGAAACTCAGAAAATGCATCCAACTCCTTCCGACGCAGCGGCTTAATCTCTTTAATGAAGCGAATGATAGTCCCTGTCTCACAGGGCTGTGCACTTCTTTAAAAGAGATGATCAACATCACATGCCTACTTCGAGTCCAGTGCCATCGGCGCCTAACGATATTTGCGGCTACTGTTACTCAGAAATGAATGATGAGGCGTGCACTGTGAGAGTCAGCAGATAGTCCATGAGGTTCTCTTGTGTGTACACACAACAAAGTCAAGGACAGAAACTGGAAAATATGAAACTGCCAAATCATCAAGCAATACACGCTCTGGAAGAGGGGAAAGCATGCCAGTCGGTGGTCAGCTTCAGGAGCGACTGCCAATCTGTCCCCGTAAGTGATAACTAGTTGCTAAAGGAGCCAAGGTGGGCAAGCACTATTTAAAAACCCAGTGGGCCCTGGCCGGTTGGCTCAGTGGTAGAGCATCGGCCTGGCGTGCGGGAGTCCAGGGTTTGATTCCCGGCCAGGGCAGACAGGAGAGGCACCCATCTGCTTCTCCACCCCTTCCCCTCTCCTTCCTCTCTGTCTCTCTCTTCCCCTCCCGCAGCCGAGGCTCCATTGGAGCAAAAGATGGCCCGGGCGCTGAGGATGGCTCTATGGCCTCTGCCCCAGGCGCTAGAATGGCTCTGGTCCCGACAGAGCGACGCCCCGGATGGGCAGAGCATCGCCCCCTGGTGGGCGTGCCGGGTGGATCCCAGTTGGGCGCATGCGGGAGTCTGTCTGACTGCCTCCCCATTTCCAGCTTCAGAAAAAATCCAAAAAAATAAAATAAAATAAAAAATAAAAACCCAGTGCATTTATGACCTTGGGAGGAAACTTTTCTTCAGTGACATCCTTACAAAGAGAAGTCACATGTCAGAATTCACCGGGGAGGAGAGGGGGGGTAGAAGAAGACGCACGTGTCCGCGTCTCACCACAGACCCAGAGAGGAGAGCAGACTGAAACTAACTCGGGACTGGCGGTGGGGAGGTTGCTTGGGGAAGCCGCGTGACCTGGACCTGCGCTCATGTGTTGTAGACTCCAGTCTGCCCCTGGGGATGATTATTTCTCCAGGAAATTGCCAGGGAAATCCAGGGCTATCCGGGAAATCCTCGAGTCTCAGTGCCGCCCACCACCACAACACACTACCACGTAAAACTGCACAGCAGCGGGGGGCCTCCGCGCAATCTCTTCTGGCTCTGCGTCCATAAAACTGTATAAACCACGACAAATCACCCTGAGGTTTCCTATTTTGCAGGAATTTAACTGGTGCAAGGAACATCCTATAAAACCCCAGCAAAGAAGCGTGTTTCTTTCTGTCTCTGACATAAATGGTCGGCATTATCCTGGAAACATCATGGGCAAAAAAAAAAAAAAATACGTGTGAAATTGAACCACTCTAGCATGGGAAGACAAATTATAGGAGTATCCCAAGAGAGGGAAAGGGGGGAACTTGGACGCTTCCGGAAGCTGGATAAGGAGCCTTCACATATATTCTCTAAAACCTTATCAATTGCTTATTATGAGGCAGAAAATAATTCCTGCTTTATTTGTAGCTTTCCTTCTCAAATGCATAATCAAGTCTATAATTTTGGCTGAACTATTTTAGACTGATTTGAATTTAATTAGTATAAATAAAGATGCCAGAAATAGGGGCTCTTATTTAAAAAAAAAAAAAACGAGGCCCTGGCCGGTTGGCTCAGTGGTACAGCATCAGCCTGGTGTGTGGGGGACCCGGGTTTGATTCCCGGCCAGGGCACATAGGAGAAGCGCCCATTTGCTTCTCCACCCCCCACCCCTCCTTCCTCTCTGTCTCTCTCTTCCCCTCCCACAGCCAAGGCTCCATTGGAGCAAAGATGGCCCGGGCGCTGGGGATGGCTCCTTGGCCTCTGCCCCAGGCGCTAGAGTGGCTCTGGTCACGGCAGAGCGACGCCCCGGAGGGGCAGAGCATCGCCCCCTGGTGGGCAGAGCATCACCCCTGGTGGGCGTGCCGGGTGGATCCCGGTCGGGCACATGCGGGAGTCTGTCTGACTGTCTCTCCCCGTTTCCAGCTTCAGAAAAATACAAAAAAAAAAAAAACGAATACAGTATGTATGACTTGATTCTTGATTTCCACTGTCATTTTCAACATTTGAAGTTAGAACTATGGAAGAAAACATGCTGGGTCATGCTTCCCTGTGGTCTCTTCAATGACTGGGATTACACCAACAATGAGGGCTAGTGATCTCTGACTTTATTGTTCTGGAGACACCAGGAGACGCATCCTTGGAATAAATTAGAAGCGCCTTTACTGCTCGGGCTCTGGCTGGGGCTACCCCTGGAGTGATGTGTCTCATATCTGAGCCTTTCTTCGAACAGTTAACATTTCTGTGTTCATGACAAAGCTAGTCAACCTCTAAGAATTACATTACAACACCAAAATAATGATTCCAACTTCACAAAGTCGTCATGAATACTAAATGAGAATTTACATCAAAATGCTATGACAACTGTAAATCAACTTATAAAATTAAAATAGCACTGTTATTTTGCATAGATTTTATTATTTGGCATAGAGAATAATATGCAAAGGAGCACAGTACCCTGATTTCATTCTAACTTCAGTTCAGCGACTTATTTTATGGTTGCTCCCAGAGGCTGTTGCATACATCTTATTTGAACTTTCTGGAAGGGAGTTCATTGATTTCACTTGAGTTTCAAGTCTAGGGATGTGATATTGAGAAAGGTGACTTAAGTTTCTTACTTTATGCAAATGAAAACGGAGAAGCCAGACTGAGTCATCTGTAAGGGCCTCCCCAGCACTGATTCTTATGACCCTGTAATCCCAGAAATCATCCTGACTCTAAGATGCCATTTCTCTACTTGCTTGTTCTGAGTTCTGCCCTTTGATCACCTGAAACCTGACATTTCTGTAAGCCCAGAGGAAGGGAAAGGAAGGGAAAGGGAAAGGGAAAGGGAAAGGGAAAGGGAAAGGGAAAGGGAAAGGGAAGGGAAGGGAGAAGGGAAGGGAAGGGAAGGGAAGGGAAGGGAAGGGAAGGGAAGGGAAGGGAAGGGAAGGGAAGGGAAAGGAGAAGGGAAGGGAAAGGAGAAGGGAAGGGAGAAGGGAAGGGAGAAGGGAAGGGAGAAGGGAAGGGAAGGGAAGGGAAGGGAAGGGAAGGGAAGGGAAGGGAAAGGAAGGGGAGAGGAAAGAGGAGGGGAAGGGAGGGGAAGGGAAGGGAAGAGAAGAGATGGGAAGGGGGAAGGGGGAAGGGAAGGGGGAAGGGAAGGGAAGGGAAGGGCTGTGGAAATAGAAACAGGCCTGGCAGAGGGGAAGCCCACTGCTTTCCTCAGTCAACTCAGCTAGGTCTGTTCCTGAGTTCTGAGTGTGAATTCAACGTAGACACACAATTTCTGAGCTGCTGGGCTAGTACAGATGGGGCATCTGTTGAAAAGTGAACACGTATCAAGAATAAGATATAGACAGGAGTAGAGGTTAAAGAAACGGACCAAGCTACAGCAACATGGGATGATTTGCATAATTTCAGCTCCAGGCGGAGGACGGATACCTAAAACCCAACGGGATCTTGATCAAGTTTCCCAGCGGCCCAGACGTTGGCATCCATCCTCACCTCCCCACGAGGATATAAAAGTGAGGGCCTCCACGCAAAGGGAGGAAACGGCACCCATTAGCAGGGCCGCCCAACACAAGGCTGGTTCTACCTCAGAGGGTGTCTGGGAAAGATGCCAGACAAAGGGTGAGGTCATGAGGGAAAGAATCTGTGCTTTGCATAAAATTATTAAATTGAGGGTATACATGGTCAAGAGCAAGCCTGCTCTTTCTTCCTCTGCATTCCTGGCCACAGGTGTGCAATGAATCACCTATGTGCTAATCCCCATGACCCTGCCTGCTGTATGTAACCAGCGGCCTCAGTGTTTTTGAAAGTCCCAGGTTCAGTCTCACCGTGACCGGCATGAATGAAGTGGCCACCGCAGAGATGTCCTCCCTGGCCTGGCTTTGACCCCATGACAGCGGATGTCATGCACGCTGAAATGTAAATTTGTTTTTTCTAAAACTGAGCTCAGTTTTAGCCCCGGACTCCCAGTCTTGCCAAGAGCAAAATCAAACCCAAATGAAACCCTCTTTACCCAACCGTGAAAGGTATTTCAAGCAACCTCTTTTCATTCTTAGCCATCAGTTCCAATCACTAAGTCAAATTCACGTTTAAACTGGGTCTGATACAGATTATCTCGGTCCCCCCCTTCTTGGTCCCCCCGGGATGGAAAACCTGTTGTGTTTTTCCTGGAGAGTTCCCTCATCTCACCTTGCTAATCACAACCACCTCCGCTCTCGCTCAAAATGGTCAGCCCCTGAACCTGGTCCCCAGCTTAGAGCCTTTACATTGATAAACTAGATATAAATTTGATTATACGTCAAATCTTATTGACCTTATACATCACAATGTCGATAGGTGACTGCATATTCAATGAAAGCCTTTTTTTTTTTTCCATGAGTATTCAGAAGATTAAGATGAGGCAGCGGAAGGCAGGAAGGGGAGGAAGGGTTACGGAAGTGAGCAGAAAACATCTTCCTGCCATTTCTATACGCACCTTAATGCATCCTACCACGAGCCGAATAACAACATTTCTCCAGTTCAAATTGTTCCCATTAATAAATATGCTGATACATATACCTACTCATACATGTGCAAATATTTCTGTTTGATGCATTACTTAGAAATGAATTGCTGGACCGAAGGGCCAGTGCATTTAGAATTTTAATAGATAATGTTGATTTTGTGTCCAAATAGGTTGTACCAAGTGTTCACTTTCTACATTCTCACAGGTACTGTACATCATTTTATTTTTATCTATTTTTTAAGTGAGAGGAGGAAAGACAGAGAGACAGACTCCTCCTGCCTGCACCCCGACCAGGATCCACCCAGCAATCCCGTCTGGAGCCGATGTTCCAATCAACCGAGCTATCCTCAGTGCCTGGGGCCAATGCTTGAAACAACTGAGCCGCTGGTTGAGGAAGAGGAAGAGGAAAAGAAGGGGAGGAGAAGGGGTGAGAAGCAGACGGCTACAGCTCCTGTGTGCTCTGACCAGGGATCGAACCCAGGACGTCCATATGCTGGGCCGATGCTCTATCCACTGAGCCAACCTTCTGGGGCTGTACAGCATCTAAAAATATTTTGCTAATATAATAAGCAACATTACGACTCTGTGTGACATTTGTGTGATTATTAGTGAGGTTAAGTTTCTTTTCATTATTTGTTAGCCATTTGTATCTCATCAGCCGTGAGTTGCCCACTCATAGTGTTCGCACATTTTTTTTACTCGGTTGTCTTTTTTCTTATTTATCTACAGCAGCGGTTCTCAACCTGTGGGTCGCGACCCCGGCGGGGTCGCCTAAAGCCATCAGAAAATACATAATGCATATCAGGTATTTACATTCCGAATCATAACTGTAGCAAAATTACAGTTATGAAGTAGCCACCAAAATCATTTTTTGGTTTGGGGTCACCGCAACATGAGGAACTGTATTGCGGAGTCACGGCATTAGAAAGGTTGAGAACCAGTGATCTATAGGAATTCTTTATTCTAAATATTAATCTTTATATGTGTTTTCTATTCCTGATACAAATATTCTGGCCATTTACATATCTCTTATTTATGGGTTTTTTCATCCTATAAATGTTTTGAGCTTTTTTTTGGTGGGAGGGGGGATATTTTTATCTTTTTTGTTGATAAAATTTAATTTTTATTTTTTTCTTAGGAAAGCCTTTCTGGCTCAAAATTATTTAAAGCAAAATTCTCCTTTTTCTTTCTAGAATTGCTATTGTTCTTTACTGGTATATATTTTAAAGATTGTATTGAAATAGATCTAGGTTATTTTTGTGTGTGGTATGGCACATTTTTTTCAAAGAGATAAGCAATTGACTTCCATATATTTATGTCAATCTATTATTTTTTCTTCTAAGGCAAAATGCTATTCTTCCAGTATGCTAACCGCCCAGAGACATATGGCTCTATTCAGGACCCTGCAGCAAGGAGCTAAGGACATTTGAAAGGGTATGGTCATTCAGTGGCTAAAACTGCATCCAGCAATCACTTTATTCCACAACATTATTAAAACCAAAAAGCACTAAACGCTTCCTCTCCTGGCAGTTTCTATGTCTGCTGACTAAATCCATTAGACACCCCTGGACTAGCTTAGACCAGCCATGGGAAGAGCAGATTTCCTAGCGAAGGTTGAGCTGCAGTGTCCCACATTCCAAGCCGGTGGCTGAAGAATGCGCACACAGGTGTCTGAAAAGGCTGCTCAGATCCTGGTGTTGGACTGAGCGAGGTCGGGAAGCCTTCTGCGGCTCAGGCAGCCTGCAGATGGGCCGCTCTGTTGGGGGCCTCTCTCGCACCCCTGGGTCTGCAGGTACCGATGAGGCCAGCGCTCTGAGAACAAGCGGAGGCTGCCCTGCTGACCCAACTTTGGGAAGTCACGTGGAATTTTCCAAACCAGGTTTGGATCCTTTGAAGAGAGAGCTGAGCCGACTGGGTTGTGACCTTCTGCGTCATCCAAACTGAGGATCCTTTGACAGGCATAAATCAATGGACCGTTGGGAGCATACCCCTCGGTAAAGCAAAAGCAGCCTCCGGTCCGGACATGTGCTGTTCGCACGGGGGTTCCAGGAACGGAGAGGGGAAATTTGTTTCTTTACTCACCACCTACTGAGTCAGGCTCAGAGAGAGTTCCTGGATTAACGAGGCTGGACGGCCAACAGAGGCTTTTATGTGACAAGGTAAACATGTGCTTTCGCAGGTCACAGCGTGTTCAGACTGCCTCCCAGGGCAGGGAGCGCACCCAGCGCGGATTTTCTGCTTCCTGGTGACTCAGGAGGCCACGCCAACATCCTTGGCCTGACGATGGCTTCCTTGTACCCAGAGGAAGGCAGGACCCTGTGGGAGGGTGAGATGGGGCTGGGAACAAGCCTGCCCTGGTCGGCTGCCACAGGGCTTCCCTCAGTGCCAGCAAAGGCGTCCCAGCCAGTGAGGAAGGTGGAAACGTCCTCCCCACACCGAAGCCAGTGCAGCCGTGTGTGGGGGGGGTGGGAGGGCTGTATGTTGAGTATGAAAAATGCAGGGTTAATACCTGCGATGACTAGTACTTTCCTTCATTTCCACATCTAGTCCCTCACTTCCCTGGTGCTGGTGGCGTTCTGTCCGTACACCCAGCAGTGCAATTCACAGTTAAGGCTGGGTAGGGCAGTAGCCACGTGGGGCTCTGCAAACTCAAATTTAAATGAGATCAGATTTAAAAGGTTATTCCTCAGTCATACTGGCCATATCTCACATGCTCAATAGACGCCCATGGCCCGTGGCTAAACCATGGAGGAGGACACAGCGAGAGGACATTTACATTCATGCAGAAGGGACTCAGAAAGAGTCTTTGAGTGATGCTTTCTATGTTTCATTCTGCCTTCAAGGAGTAAACTAGAAGAATGATTTCCCACAGGTGTGTTAAATGTACGGAAGGAGAGAAGAGGGAAGAGGAGGGGAGGGGTGGGGGAAGGGGGAAAGAAGAGGGAAGGGGAGGGGAGGGGAGGGGAGGGGGGAGAGAAGAGGGAAGGGGAGGGGAGGGGAGGAGGAGGGGGGAGAGAAGAGGGAAAGGGGAGGGGAGGGGAGGGGAGGGGGGAGAGAAGAAGGAAAGGGGGGGAGGGGAGGGGAGGGGGGAGAGAAGAGGGGAGGGGGAGGGGAGGGGTGGGGGAGGGGGAGAGAAGAGGGAAGGGGGAGGGGGAGGGGGAGGGGAGAGAAGAGGGAAGGGGAGGGGAGAGAGAAGAGGGAAGGGGGAGGGGAGGGGAGGGGGAGGGGGAGAGAAGAGGGAAGGGGGAGGGGAAAGGAGGGGGAGAGGGGAGAGGGGGAAGGGAACAGGGAGGGAACTGAGGTAGGGCAGGGGCAAGAGAACTTTTAGTCCCTTAAGTTGAAACTCTACTAAAACTGCCGTCTTTGCAAATCTAGTGGCGAACGTCAGGCTCGATTTGCCGACTGCCCGGAGCCGAGGAAGCAAGGCGCAGGTCAGGGCACTGGGTAGGTGAACTCGGTGAGCTCACAGAGAGAGGAGTGGAGCTGGCAGCGGCCTACAGCTACCTGGAGGGAGGAAGGGGACATGAGCACAAGTCCAGTCTTCTCCGGGGAGAGGAAGGCGACAGGAGGGAGGAGCCCCACCGCGAGTGAAATTAATGAAGCAGAATACGTGCGACGCGGCTGTACAATGGGGCTGAGTGGGCGGAGCTTCCATCTGAGTATTATTCATGGACTTGCTTCCCGAATCACACGCTTCCTCCACAAGCAGGTGCTTCAAGAACAAAGTTGTGACGGAAGGCCTGCGTTCACAACAAAACTCCCAAATGATACGCTCCTTTGCCTAATTGAAAGAATACATACAAGGGTGGAAACGAGTATCTTATTGTAATAAGCAAATTCCTCAAGCTGGAAAGTAGCTACTAAGAAAGTGGCAGAATGAAAGTGGATACTAAGCTACCTATTCTAATGACAGAAACAAAAAAAAATGAATAAAAGCAGATTCTTAAGATAAATCCAGACTTTGTTTTCATCATTGATTTAGCAGAGAGCTACACAAGAAATGATTAGAAAAGAAAAGTAAGAAGAAGGTTATATAATGTGCTATTTTTTTTGAAAAGCAAACCATGAGAAAACCTTTTTACATAAATAGAGAAAAATTACCAAAGATAGGTGCCAGAGATCAGGTTAATAAGTAAAATACAATTCTCGCTTGGTAAAAATCCAACAAACAGAAGTCCCGTATGTATGCGTGTGACGGGCTTATGCGATATTCATTTCTCGGTCACTGCGCCTCCCACACTGTACTGTCAGTATCCATGTGCGGTTGGTGTTTCTGTGAGACCAGGTGATAGAAATACCGCCACTTCCCCCACCTGCGTACTCCCAGGACCCGACTGCAAGCTCTAGGGCAGGGGTCCCCAAACTTTTTACACAGGGGGCCAGTTCACTGTCCCTCAGACCACTGGAGGGCCGGACTATAAAAAAAAACTATGAACAAATCCCTATGCACACTGCACATATCTTTTTTTTTTTTTTTTAATAAATTTTTATTAATGGTAATGGGATGACATTAATAAATCAGGGTACATATATTCAAAGAAAACATGTCTAGGTTATTTTGTCATCAAATTATGTTGCAAACCCCTCGCCCAAAGTCAGATTGTCCTCCGTCACCCTCCATCTAGTTCTCTGTGCCCCTCCCCCTCCCCCTAACTCTCTCCCTCCCTCCCTCCCATGTCCTCCCTCCCCCCCCACCCTTGGTAACCACCACACTCTTGTCCATGTCTCTTAGTCTCATTTTTATGTTCCACCAATGTATGGAATCATGTAGTTCTTGTTTTTTTCTGATTTGCTTATTTCACTCCTTATAATGTTATCAAGATCCCACCATTTTGCTGTAAATGATCTGATGTCATCATTTCTTATGGCTGAGTAGTATTCCATAGTGTATATGTGCCACATCTTCTTTATCCAGTCTTCTATTGAAGGGCTTTTTGGTTGTTTCCATGTCTTGGCCACTGTGAACAGTGCTGCAATGAACATGGGGCTACATGTGTCTTCACGTATCAATGTTTCTGAGGTTTTGGGGTATATACCCAGTAGAGGGATTGCTGGGTCATAAGGTAGTTCTATTTGCAGTTTTTTGAGGAACCACCATACTTTCCTCCATAATGGTTGGGAAAACTGGAAAGCCACATGCAAAAGAATGAAACTCGACTACAGCCTGTCCCCGTGTACTAAAATTAATTCAAAATGGATCAAAGACCTAAATATAAGACCTGAAACAATAAAGTACATAGAAGAAGACATAGGTACTAAAATCATGGACCTGGGTTTTAAAGAACATTTTATGAACTTGACTCCAATGGCAAGAGAAGTGAAGGCAAAGATAAATGAATGGGACTACATCAGAATTAAAAGTTTTTGCTCAGCAAGAGAAACTGATATCAAAATAAACAGACAGCCAACTATATGGGAACTGATATTTTCAAACGACAGCTCAGATAAGGGCCTAATATCCAAAATTTACAAAGAACTCATAAAACTCAACAACAAACAAACAAGCAATCCAATAAAAAAATGGGAAGAGGACATGAACAGACACTTCTCCCAGGAAGAGATACAAATGGCCAACAGATATATGAAAAGATGCTCAGCTTCATTAGTTATTAGAGAAATGCAAATCAAAACTACAATGAGATACCACCTCACCCCTGTTAGATTAGCTATTATCAACAAGACGGGTAATAGCAAATGTTGGAGAGGCTGTGGAGAAAAAGGAACCCTCATTCACTGTTGGTGGGACTGCACATATCTTATTTTAAAGTAAAAAAAAAAAAAACAAAAAAAAAACCGGAACAAATACAATATTTAAAATAAAGAACAAGTAAATTTAAATCAACAAACTGACCAGTATTTCAATGGGAACTATGCTCCTCTCACTGACCACCAATGAAAGAGGTGCCCCTTCCAGAAGTGCGGCGGGGGCCGGATAAATGGCCTCAGGGGGCCACATGCGGCCCGCGGGCCATAGTTTGGGGACCCCTGCTCTAGGGCACCTTAGGCACAGGATGACTTGTTGCTGCTTAAATGGCACCCATTGTCCCAAACAGTTGGGGGAGGAGGCCAGGAAGAAACAGGAAAGCAGGGGTTGAGGGTCATGAACTGTGACCAGTGTGGTCTATGTGAGGGGAGGTGGTTATGCGGCTCATGAGGGCTCTTTGCAGGACTTGGATTCTGTGCCACAGACAGGACCAGCTGAACAATGTGCAGGGCCCCATGCAAAGGAACGTTATAGGGCCCCTAGTTTAAAAAATATTAAGAAGTTCAAGACGGCGACTGCAGAGCATTAAGCAACCCCACAAGTCACACCTGGTAAAGCCTGCCCCTTAAAAGCAGTGGTCCCAATCCCCAGGCCACGGACCAGTACCGGTCCCATGGGCCATTTGGTACTGGTCCGCAGAGAAAGAATAAATAACTTAGATTATTTGTTTTATTTATATTTAAGTCTGAACAATGTTTTATTTTTAAAAAATGACCAGATTCCCTCTGTTACATCCGTCTAAGACTCACTCTTGACACTTGTCTCAGTCACGTGATGATACATTTATCCATCCCACCCTAGAGGCCGGTCCATGAAAATATTTTCTGACATTAAGCTGGTCCGTGGCCCAAAAAAGGTTGGGGACCACTGCCTTAAAGGCAATCAAGGGTCCTCTACAGATGTTAAACAGAGTCAAGCTGATCAAAGTGAAAAACAGAGCTTTAAGAAAGAACATCAGCCTGACCAGGCAGTGGCACAGTGGATAGAGCATCGGACTGGGATGCCGAGGACCCAGGTTCAAGACCCCAAGGTCGCCAGCTTGAGCGCAGGCTCATCTGGTTTGAGCAAAAAGCTCACCAGCTTGGACCCAAGGTCGCTGCCTCGAGCAAGGGGTTACTTGGTCTGCTGTAGCCCCACGGTCAAGGCACATATGAGAAAGCAATCAATGAACAACTAAGGTATTGCAATGCACAACAAAAAACTAATGATTGATGCTTCTCATCTCTCCGTTCCTGTCTGTCTGTCCCTGTCTATCCCTCTCTCTGACCCTCTCTATGTCTCTGTAAAAAAAAAAAAAAAAGAAAGAGCGTCAGACCCTGACCAGTGGCTCAGTGGTAGACCATCAGCCTAGCATGTGGATGTCCTGGGTTTGATTCCCAGTCAAGGCACACAAGAGAAGTGATCATCTGCTTTTCCATCCCTCCCTACCCCCTCTTCCCTCTCTCTGTCTCTTCCCCTCCCACAGCCATGGCTCAACTGGTTTGAGCACATCAGCCACAGGTCCTGAGGATAGCTTTGTGGAGCCTCCACTTCAGGTGACTAAAAATAACTTGGCTGCAAACAAGGCCCCAGAGAGGGGTTGCCAAGTGAATCCCGGTCGAGGTGCATGCAGGGGTCTATCTCCCCCTCTTCTTACTTGGAAAAGAATTGGGGTAAAAAGAGCATCAAATGTACTGTAAACAGTTGTTCGCAGGAGACCTGGGGAAACTTGAGAGAAAATGCCACTGGTCATGAACACTTGGGAGGGCTGGACAGATCAGCCAGGGGCGGAAGGGCCGGAGAGGAGCAGGAGAGTCCAAGAGGAAGTCAAGGGATTAGAACCGCTATCCTGACTGTGCCGAGCACGGAGACACGCAGCAGCGGGGTGGGGGGAGTGGGGGGAGGGAAATGGGGGGAGCAGGGGGAGGGACATGGCTGTAGAAAATGAAAAGGCAGCAGGTATTACTCATAAGTCCCTGCCTCTAGCAACCAGGTAAACAGCTGCGGCAGAGCCAGCCCACAAGGACATCTAACATGTTCTTGAAAATGATAATAAAATGCAGAAAGTGATAAATAATAACATGGAAGTTACCATGAAAGAACAGAGATAACATGGGCTCAGAAGAGACAGATACAAACACGACTTCTTCAGAGGACCCAAGAGAAGAACAGGAATTGGCCCACGGCCAGCCGGCATGCACGCCGAGTCTCAAAATACCGGTAAGTTCTGTGTTGAGAGTGGTAGGTAGGCGGTGAGTCCGGGAAGGCGCGCGCGCGTGGGGAAGCGCAGGGTGTGCAGAAAGAATCACCAGTGTTTTGGATCACGGCACGTCTGTGAGCCCAGGAAGTCCCGCTTACAGGGCAGGAATGGGAGGCAGAAGGAAGCTAGGTGACTTTCCCGAGGTTACAGAGAGGACTAGAAAACAATGTTGCCAGACTCCCTATCCAGGGTTTTCTCCAACTGACCACACTTTCTCCTCTCGAAAAGCCTTCTGTGGTTTAGACTGTGTTAATAACCAACTGAATCATCAACACGGCAAATCCAGCAGGAGGCAGAACAGACATCAGGCATTCAGACCACCAAGGACCTTAATGGCAAACAGCTAAACGGCTGGACAGGACCCTGAGCTCCAGGGTTCGCTCGGTCTAAAAATAATAAGCCTCTGGCAAAGACACGCCTCCTGGTTTTGATCAAGTGAACCTCTGAATCAAATTCATCGCACAAGTGCTCACAAATCCGCGGATGGATTTCTTTGTTGTTTTTTTTGTTTTGTTTTGTTTTCTCAAGTTATGCCTGACTGCCCAGTATTGTCATGAGAAAGTGCTTGTTGGAACATATACCTCTTTCTTACTAATGAGCAGCTGTGGGTGACAGAAACTTAAGACTCAGGAGTTCCTGTCCCTTAGCCCTTCTAGTCCGTTCTGGTTTTAAGATCATTACATAGCTGTTTTGTTTTGTTGTTGTTTTTTTATAACAAGAGCCATTCAAACAGGGGAGACAAATGGTTTTATTTCTCAAAACAGCTTCATCAAGGATTGCCCAAAGTGTTGTCTCGCTGATCTTTGCACAATTTTATTCTTATAATAGGTTGGAAATAGGACATCATTTTTCAGAAGGCTGATTTTTTAACTAGTTAGCAATGGAACTGTTAACATTGGTGCATCCTGCAGAAGCGGACATTTACTATTGGATCCTTCTGGCCTCTCTACCTCTTAGGCTTCCAATCATCACAAACTCTTGGACAGCCTGGCTCTGCTGTTCCTAAGGCCTTCGCAATGGAATCCCAGGACGTGAAAACAAAATGGTCAAGAGTCTTTCAAAAGGAGACCCAAAACCACTCTTTCTGAGAGAAGACTGTGTAATAGATCATCCAAACACTTTTAGCATCTCCTGGAACACTTTTGAAAGTAGAGAAGGCCCTGGCTGGTGGATCAGTGGCAGAGCATCAACTCAGCGTGTGGAAGTCTTGGGTGTGATTCCTGGTCAGGGCACACAGGAGAAGAAGCTACCATTTGTTTCTCCTCCCCTCCTCCCCCCCCCTCTTTTCCCACAGCCATGGCTCGATTGGTTCAAGCACATTGGCCCCAGGTGCCGAGGATGGCTTGGTGCAGCCTTGGCTTCAGGTGCTAAAAATAGCTCAGTTGCGAGCACAGCCCCAGATGGGCAGAGCATCAGCCCCAGATGGGGGTTTGCCGGGTGGATCCCAGTCGGGGCACATGTGGGAATCTGTCTCTCTGTCTTCCCTCCTCTCACTTAAAAAAAAAGTAAAAGGAAGGTTTTACATCAAGTCATTAAATATGTCAAATCTAAGTTGGAAAAATCAGGACACACCTTCAACTCACCTCTTATCTACGTGATGTCAAAGCTAAGCCAGCAAGCCTCTCCCACAGGGATAAGAACCTTGCATCACCTATAAACATATGTTCAGCAAAGGTAGAAATAAATCATACCAGTTACCTGACAACAGAATCGTATGTTAGCTTTCCTTCCCCTCCACACATTTGAGTCAACTGACTCTCACAGACAGTCCCTGGATGTTCAGAAAACTGGAAAGTTTTGACTTAAAAAGACAAAGGAACTTAAGTCTCAGGACTAAAGGAATTACTACAGCAAGTAAATACATGTTATTGTGGCTCAATGATAAGTATTTATTGAATAAATAAATGAAGTGATATATTAATTGTATCAAAAGCTCATCTGGTTATCTCTGATGCTCTCAAAACATCATGCTGAAGAATGAATTGTCAATGGCGGCCACCATGAGCACTTCCCTGCAGCGGAGAGAGACGGGAATGACCGCGTCAGGGCTTATGATGTGCCAGGCCGTCCTCAACGCCCTTCGTGTAAATTCTCTCTTTTAATCCTCAACTCAATCCTATGAGATAGATATTGGAAGCTTCCTCTTATAACTGGGAAAACGAAGGTTCAAGTTAATGAACTAACTAAATAGGTCAATGACATGGTGGCCCAGAGCCATGGGTGTCTAGACTCTACAACCTAACCCCTTTCCCTCCCCCTTGCGGGTCATGTCCAGTCTACACAGATCACTTAAAGGGAAACTCTTTTGCATTAACCCAAAATGTTAAGATGTTACTGACTAGATATGGGAATTGAAAAGAAATTTAGAAAGAGAATAAAAATGAATTAAAAGTTATATATATATGTGTGTGTGTGTGTGTGAATACACAAAAGACACCTTTCTCATAGGGTAGGGTCTTAAAAATATACATGTTCTAATAGTATAACTGGTCACCCATCTGCGAAGTGCGAGCTCTCAGACGATTTCCTGTGTCACTCACAAAGGGAACAATACATTCCTTGGTCTGTCCTTTCGAGAACGCCATCCCGCGTGCATCAAATCAGTAAGAAGAAATCATTTCCACACGGCTCAAGAAATCAGTGCTACTCAGCGAATGACTGGGTGCGAGGCCATCTGAGGGGACCCCAAATTAAAACGGTCTCAGCAGTGTCCCTCTGGACTGCTATAACATCTTTCAATTAAGGCAGCTAGAATTTCATCCTGGCCCTGAGCTTTCCTTGCGTGTCCCGAGTACTTCCATCTTAATTTTTCTCTCTTTTTTTTTTTTTTCTTTGACTGACGGCTAGTGCCAAATCTCAGTCTTGAAAATACTGGAAAGATTGTTTGCTTCTCATTTTGTCCCTTTCTCGGGTTCCTTCTGCAAATGTGTTTCGGGCTCGGCGTTCCTGAGACTCGGTTCTTTGCCATGAGCTGTTGAAATGAGTGTTTCCCTGTGACAGCGTTTGGCCAATCGATGTCACTAGGCCATGAAGATTTAAGGCAAGTTGCTGGCTTGGGACGTTCTCCTGAGTATCACCGCCCTTGTCTGATGTACTGCAAACTCAGGGACAAGTTTTTAATTCTTACCAGTGGAGGCCGGGGACAAGCCATGTCAGAGGTAGCTGGTGACTGCGCTTGGCTAAGGTTTGTTTGTACCGCGTCCCCTGACATTGAAGCAGACAGCCCTAGAACCCCAGCCCAACGTCCCCGAAGCGTCCGTCTGCCAAGGGCAGCGCTCTTAGCTCGTACAGTGTGATGAGCCCCATCCTAGGCTATCAGCGGGGTCAACACACCGGTGACTTTCTGCAGACCACATGGCAAATGGGACAATAACAAGACCTGGAGCCCACAGCCCTCAAGTTCACTTCCTGTTCCATCTTGCAGGAGTAACTAGGATCCCACCTAGCTGGGAAGGTCATTCCAATTCATTGATCCTCTGTTTTCTTGTCTTCTGAAATGAGCTCTTCATGTGTAATTGTGGGAAAACTAACCCAAAACTAACATTGCTTTGAATATTAAAAACTCGACTGTGAACATTTCTGCTCTGTGTAGCTGGCAGCATAAGTCTCTGCGAGGTTTTAGAAAAATGCCTCAATGTGGTCTGGATGAGTCACCGGGGTTGACAAAGATGACACCACGCGGGCAGGGCCTGGCGGACTGGGACGTGAGAAGAATTGGATTCCCGTTCCCAACAACGTGTGAGGGGCTCTAAGGTCCTGCAGTTAAACCTGCATCCAGGGCAGGGTTCCAGGAACCCAGAAAAGAGAGCAGGGTGGAGGGAGGGCCACTGAGGGGCACCACAAGGACTTCTGGGGGGCAGGGCAGGCCCAGTGGGGGAACTTACAGGTGTGGGTCCTGCTCAGAGGCGGCCAGCGGGAGGTAAGGCAATGAGGGCCGGGACTCTGATTGAGCCAAGCCAGTCTTACGCCCGGGGAAGAGGAGCCACCTTTTCCTTCAGGCGTAGGAGCCTGAGGGAGCTGCCGTCCTGGGCAAGAGCCCGCAAACAGATAACAGCACCTAAGACAGCTCCCAGTCAGTGAGGGACAGAAGTGACAGATACACTCAGAACTGGGATCTCAATTGCCCCGGTCTCCATGGGACCGGACGGGAGGGAGGCCAGTTCCGACGCCCTGAGGCGGAGCCATGCGCCCCTCGTGTGGCTGCTGGCCTGAGTCTGCCTACATGCCAGATTTAGGATGGTCCCTAATGGAATTATTTCAAAACCGATTTAGACTATAGAGAGTATTAAATAATCAGCTCATTCAGGAATGTGGATGCAAAGCAAACCTGGACACAAAATGTATCAGAGCCCTGTGTTACCGCCGTCGATTCATCCATCCGTTCATCCGTCCGTGCGGCAAGCCTGTGTTGAGAGCCTACCGATAGGCAAGCGCAGGCCCTAGGGCTGGGCACCCACAGGGGTCTGCTGTGGGTGCCCCACAGCACCCACATTAATTAAACCAACGAAGCTCAAGGACCCCCATTAATTAAACCAACAGCGAGCAACACAGTTTTAAATGTAGTCAAAGGACCGGATTGGCAAGGCATCGGGCAGAGCCTGGGTTAGGACCCAAGCACCCAGAGAGCCAACGCGCCCTTGAAGTCGTGACATTGGAGTTGAGTCAGAAGCGGTGTGGACCAGTCTCCATCTGCAGAAGAAGCAGTTTCAGCATCTCCCTCCGAGGGCTAGCCGCACGGAGCAGGGACTTGGGGGGGCGTGGGGCCAAATGTTTCACACGGACACCAGTGAGCGCTCTGGAAGATGCCTTGCTCCCCGATATGGCTCCATAGAACTCTTACCAAATGCCACAGAACGTGGGGGATGGGAGGCAAGACGGCGGTCTATTCTCTGGTCTGTGGGTGCCCACCCTGAGGGTGTTCAGATACATAACTCACGCTAGGTTTTCCTGGGGAGCAGAATCACTGACCCACTAGGAGGGCTCATGTTGTATTTCTTTCCGAGGGCTTGAGCGCCATCCTGCTTACAAGGGAACAGTTTCCTCCACTTTCACATGTGGCATCTGTCATTCAACTAGCTGCCCTATGCCAGCGACAGTCGGTCCTACGGAGACAGAGCCCGCTTCAGATTTAGTGTGAGAGACTGCACCTGCAGCCTCAAACCAATGCACAGAGCACAGAGCCCCGGAAATATACGGGGACCACATACCTGCCTCTCAGGAGGGCTAATTAGTTGTCAAGACCTTTACTCATAGTGACCATATCTGTGGGTACCTATCAATTCTAAATGATAGCAGTAGTGTCCACCTTCCCTGCACTGGTACCAACTAACCCTCCCTACCCATGAAAGGCCAACTCAAGTCCTCAGTGTCCCCAAGAAGTCCTAATTCTCCCATTTTCCCTAAATTCTTTGTGTGTGTGTGTGTGTGTGTGTGACAGAGACAGAAAGAGGGACAGACAGACAGGAAGGGAGAGAGATGAGAAGCATCATTTCTTCTTTGAGGCACCTTAGTTGTTCATTGATTGCTTTCTCATATGTGCCTTGACGGGGGGGGGGGGGGTAGGGACTCCAGCCAAGTGAGTGACCCCTTGCTCAAGCCAGTGACCTTGGGCGCAAGCCCATGATCTTAGGCTCAAGCTAGCAACCAGGGAGTCATGTCTATGATCTCATGCTCAAGCCAGTGACCCCGCGTTCAAGCTGGATTATCCCACATTCAAGCTGGCGACCTCAGGGTTTCAAGCCTGGGTCCTCTGCACCCCAGTCCAGTCCATGCTCTATCCACTGTGCCACCACCTGGACAGGCCCATTATCCCTAAATTCTTAAGACACAGGAAGTGGGTCATGCCCAATTTAGCCCTAAATTACTTTCTCTTTGCTGTTAATGATACAGTATTACCTGGACCGCACAAATAGATTTTTAAGCTGCTTAAAGAGGAAAAATAATAGCAGACCTCATAAGGCAACTGTATCTTTCACACTGTTATCAAGGACTGTTCCTCTCGTCTGATTTCTAATAGCCTATTTCTACCCGCCTATTAGATTTCCTCAGATAGACGGTGTGCATAAACCAGAATCTCAATACAGCTAAAGTTGAAATCACCTTTCTGCCAAAATAAAGTCCTCGTGTTGACTGCTACTATTTCTCATAAGCTTCGACTTCTCCTTGTGTTAACTTTCCCCAACAGCCACAGCACGATCTACGGTTTCCTCTCCGCCTCCCTGCCTCCCAGTCCAGCTCTCCTTCCCACTGTAGCAGTACCGCCCTAGTTCTGACCCCTCTCGCTTCCCATCGAGATGACTGCAGAGCCTCCTCGCTGCTCTCCCTCTCGCCTTTCTCTTCCAAAGCAAGTCACCACATGACTCGTCAGATTAAACGTCTTGCCGCATCTTAGGAATGGTATCCATCCTGTGGCTTCTCACTGTCCGCTTCAGAAAGTACAAACATTTCTTTAACCGATGTTCAAAAACCCCCTTGACACCATTTTTCCTGCTGTGTATTTTCCTACTTCTCAGCCCATACCCTTATTTCTTTCTTTCCTTCTTTCTTTCTAATTTCTCTTTCTTCCTTTCTCTCTCTCTCTCTTTTTTTTTAGGTGAGAGGAGGGGAGATAGTGAGGCAGGCTCCTGCATGGACCCCAACCGGGATCCACCCAGCTACACCCATCTGGGGCCCATGCTCAAGTACTGAGCTATTTTTAGCTCCTGAGGCTGATACACTCTAAGGGAGCTATCTTCAGCACCTGGGGCCATGCTCAAACCAATCAAGCCACTGGCTATTGAAGAGGAAGGGGAAGAGAAAGCAGAGAGGGAGGAGTGGAGAAGCAGGTCCCTTCTCCTGTGTGCCCTGACCAGGAATGGAACCCAGGACCTCCATACTCTGGGCCGATGCTCTATCCACTGAGTCACCAGCCAGGGCTATAACCTGCTTTCTAACAAAGCTATTTCAGCTGTCTGCACCACCCCGGTGCCTCTCCAGCTCTATACCTTAGCTCAAGTCACCGCGCTCCCATTCAATTCTTTCCCCAAGTATCACCATCTGGCTGTCTTCAAGGTATACTTAACATGCAGTCAACTCTTCACATATAAACCCATCCAGAAGTAGGCACTGTGTTCTTTTCTGAGGGCATTTTTAATTTAAGTGATTTTATAATGCACCTAATATATTAAGGGCATGATGAGAAACACTGAAGGATTAATTTAGAAAGCCCGACTTCAATTTAGTAAAAGTTCTAAAGCATCGGAGCATGAAAGGTAGAGCTTAATTAATTGATACCAGAAAAAATTGTTCTTGATGTGAAGAAAGTCATAGCTCTTTGTACTGAAAAGCACACTGAATAACAAGTTAACAGATTTATAAGTGACTCATGTAAAACATGGCCGAGGAAAACTTTAGAATTATGTGTATGACAACAACAGCAGAAAATTTTCAAAAAAGTGAACAGACACCCCTTTAAATAATTTACATTTGGCTTTTCATCAGCATCACTGGATAATTACTATAAATCAGAAGCAAAATGTTTGAGGTTTCATGGATAAATCAGGACCCTAGGATTCTATACATAGTCAATGCCCACCCCCAAAAAAAATATATGTATCAACAAAGAAAAAAATATTTTGGCCTTGCAGAAATGCAAATGGCTTATCACACCAAACCTGTTCTGAATCACTCATAGATGCATGGACTGAGAAAAATTAAAAATTAGCCCTGGCTGGTTGGCTCAGTGGATAAAGCGCTGGCCTGGCATGTGGACATCCTGGGTTTGATCCCCAGTTAGGGCACACATGAGAAGCAACCATCTGATTTTCTTTCCCTCCCCCTTCTCTCTCTCTTCCCCTCCCACAGCCAGTAGCTCAACTATTTGAGCATTGGCCTCAGGTGCTGAGGATAGCTCGGTTGATTCAAGTATCGGCCCCAGATGGGGGTTACCAGGTGGATCCTGGTCGGAGCACATGCAGGAGTCAGTCTCTCTGTTTCTCCTCCTTTTACTTTAAAGACAATTAAAAATTAATACTTGATAAGGAAGATTATGTGATATCCCCCAAAATAAATTATAGTATTCTTAAAACAATACCTGATGTGTAATCTTTATCAATTACAGAAAATATAAGACAACTATACTAGGTGATGATGACACAGTAGGGAGAATACAAAAGATAGTGTCCTAAAGTTCTGTCAATGGCCAGAGAAGAACACAGTGACTAACTTTAAGTGACCACTGACAAATATGAGTTTTAAAATATGCATTAAACATTTTAATGTATCAAGTACCAGAAGCAGATGTTGAACCATAATTCCAAACCATAAGAGATAGGGAGGACAAGGAAGCTATATGGTCTCTGCAGTGTCAGTAAACCAGCCATAATGCACTGGTGGGGAATTTTATGGGCTGCAAATATCACTACAACACATATCTCAACTGGCAGAAAATTCCACTCAATTGTTAAAATGGACAGAGAGATCTGATGCACTAACCAATGGCCCATTTATTTGGGTAAAATGAGAAAGACCAGCCCTTAGCACGGGCCACAAGGGTTGGAAGGAAGTTGGAGATGTCCAATCAACATCCAGATCCTGACTCAAGCACTTTGTAGGTTGTCAATTACCATACAAAATTATTAGTTATTACTGTTAAGATACAAAAATCATCTGGAATCTCAACTCTGAGAAACAACTATTCTTCTTCCTCTGAGAACTATTCTTTTAGCATCGTTCTCTAGAGGGTCTCTAAACAAGGCTATGAGAGTATCTGCAAGACCACTGCAGAAAGTCCACTCCATCTATTTATGTGTCTGAGTTGATTCTAAAGCTGGCATCAGGCCTGGGCCAGTTGGTTCAGTGGTAGAGCATTGACCCAGCGTGTGAATATCCCGGGTTCAATTCCCAGTCAGGAAAAGTGCCCACCTACTTCTTCACCCCTCCCCCTCTTGCTTCTCTCTCTCTCTTCCCCGCCTACAGCCATGGCTCAATTGGAACAAGTTGGCATCGGAGGCTAAGAATGGCTCCATGGCCTCTACCTCAGGCACTAAGAAGAGCTTGGTTACTGAGCAATGGAGCAATGCCCCAGATGGGCAGAGCATCACCCCCTTGTGGGCTTGCCAGGTAGATCCCAGTTGGAGGCACATGCGGGAGTCTGTCTCTCTGCCTCCCCGCCTCTCACTGAATAAAAATAAATAAATAAAGCTGGCCTCATTTCTCTTAGCCCAGTCACCCAGTTTCTTCCTGGTTAATTAAGATAAGTCACTTTGAAAGCCCAGAGTGCAGCACAAGGGCTTGAGGTATGGGTGCTCAATGAGATTAGAAAAGTGAGCATTCGAACTGGCCATTTAATCTCGAAGTTATACTATAAGGGAAATAAATGTCTTTGATTCCCAAGTGATAGCACACAGATATCTGTGTGGGATAATGGACGGAGTCAAGGATGCAGAAATGACTGCGATGAACGCAGTAGCTATCACGGCGAGCCAGCTCTCAGGGTTGAATCTGATTCCCCTTTCCCTGTGGCGTAGGAGACTGAGACAACGGAAGAGGAGTGGGAAGAAGGGGCATCTGGAGTCAGAGGTCTGAACTGTGGACACTCTGAGCAGGGCAGTTTGCCTTCCTATGCTCTGGTCCTTCCTTACCTGTGAGGTACATGTAGTGACACTGACCTTAAGAGTAAGCCATACAGACTAAACAAGACAACATGCAAAGTCCTTTACTAATCACAAAGCGATCCCCAAGTGATCGTTTTCGGAAGCCGTGCAATTTGCAACAAAGATCTAGGGAAATGTATGATAAATTCCTAACACGAAGGTTCGCTGCACACCCTAGACTGTAAGTTATACATTCATGCAGAAAAGAACAGACAAGTGAGAAAAGGATAGATTCCCAGGCCACCGAAAGCAGACCCACGCTCCCCGGCAACCCTCTGGGAAAGCACGCTGAGACGCACGCTCCCCAGCAGCCCCCTGGGGAAGTACGCTGAGCGGGCTGTCACGCTTTGCCCCCTGCTGTCAAGGTGAGGCCAGCAGCACCCTGTCCTTCTTCTCTGCGCCTGGCCCTGGTGGGCAGCAGTCAGCCTTGTGGGTCTCGTTGATCCTTCCCTGGCCCAAATCTGTTTCTCCCTTGTTTTCCCATCCCATACCTTGCTGCTTTTCTGAATGATATGATTAGTCAATTATTCAGTAGAGCAACCGTAAATTATTCTATTTCATCAGCTTCACAGGCACTGAAGGAAACGGTTCAAAGCATGTCTCTTGGCTCCTGCTTGCTGTGTACCTGGAGCCCTCGACCACAAAACACAACTGTGCTATGGGTCAGACACGCAGGAAGACTGTGAAGTCTGCTCGCCGCACCCCAATACCAACAAGACGTGAACTGTCACTCAAAAGGCCATGTTTGCCCTGTTTGCCTTGATCACAAGCACATACCAGCTGTGTGACCCTGTCAAGTTACTGAACCCTTCTTTAACTCAGTTTTCTTATCTGTAATATAGAAATAATAATAGCAGCTATTTCATAGGAGTGTTAAGAGGATTAAATGACTAAAATACTTGTAACGCTCTCAGAAGCGTGCCTGGCACATGAGGAGAACTATATATGCACTTGTTAAATAAATAAATACTGGCTCTGGCCAGTTGGCTCAGCGGTAGAATGTTGGCCTGGTGTGTGGAAGTCCCGAGTTTGATTTCGGCCAGGGCACACAGGAGAAGCACCCATCTGCATCTCCACCCCTCCTCCTCTCCTCTCTATCTCTGTCTTTCTCTCCTGCAGCCAAGGCTCCATTGAAGCAAAGTTGGCCAGGGCACTGAGGATGGCTCCATGGCCTCTGCCTCAGGCACTAGAATGGCTCCAGCTGCAATGGAGTAATGCCCCCAGATGGACAGAGCATTGCCCCCTGGTGGGCGTGCCAGGTGGATCCTGGTTGAGCACATGCGGGAGTCTGTCTGACTGCCTCCCCACTTCTAACTTCGGAAAAAATACAAAGATAAATAAACAAATAAAAATAAATAAATAACATTATTTGTGGTAAAATGATAGTTGAATCCAAAATAACAAACTTTTAGGTGAAGATGAACACACATTAAATTATTATTGTCAAAGAACGTCCCAAAAATGGTTGTCTCTGAGACATTATATATTGGTCACAACCCACATAACTTCACAGCATAAACATTAAACTTTCATGTATATGAATTTGAAAACTCATTCAGGAGGCCAGGGGATTCCAGGACAGCATGCAAACTGTGACAAATGAATCTCACTGTGTCACAAATGTGATATAAATGGGGAGGAAAAGGTGCTGATCTAAGTCACTCCAAAGATGAACAAAATCTGCAAGACTAAAGGCAAAGAAAACTATGTATATATAAGCATTGTACTCTGGCTGCTAAAGTTGTTTCCCGTGGGGGTAGGTGTTCATGACTCTGATACTGCTGTACACAGGTACTGGAATATGACAATTAAATAAATGGATGGTGGATGGTGGAAGCCAGGTTTCTCACTGTTGAGTGGTTATAGACAAGCATAGGGGGAGTCTAGACCAGCGGTTCTCAACCTGTGGGTCGCGACCCCAGCGGGGGTCGAACGACCAAAACACAGGGGTCGCCTAAAGCCATCAGAAAATACATATTTATTATACAATACATTTTTAAGTAAAATTTGTATTTTAAGTAAAATATGGCTTTAGGCGATGCCTGTGTTTTGGTTGTTCGACCCCCGCCGGGGTTGCGACCCACAGGTTGAGAACTGCTGGTCTAGAATGATCTATGAGATAACAGGTTATAGTTGAAGTAGCAGTATGAATTCATATTTAGCTTAATAGAGATACAGATGGTTACATATAGCTATGCGTATATACACATAGATACTTCCTTGCTCTATCAACCAAGAGGGCTCAGAGAAACAACACCCCAGCAACAACAAACAGACCCAGCATCGAGATCTCAGCTTGCAATGGTGTGCTCAATAAAATAACTAGAAATCCTTGGAGAAACGGCTGGTTCTCACGATGTCCTCTAACCTTCCAAAGGCACCATCTCCAACACAATTACACTGGAGATTAGGGCTTCCACAGACGAATCCTGGGGGGACACAAAGCCCATGACATCCACTTCTGATGGTTAATTTTAGGTATTGATCTGACTGAACCATGGGATGCCCAGACATTTGGAAAACATCATACTGGGTGTGTTTGGATGAGAATAACATTTGTGTCAAGAGACCGAGTAAAGCAGATTGCTCTCCCCAGTGTGGGTGGGCCGTATGCAATCAGTTGAAGACAGGACTAGCACAAAAGGGCTAAGTAAGAAAACTCCTCCTGTGTGACTGCTACATTGGGACATCAGTCTCTCTTCACATTGACTGATTTTCATAGTACTAGTCACTTGAGTTTATTCTTCAGATCACCTGAGGAAATATGTAAGAAATGACTGAACGAGTAAATTATGGTTTTTTTATTCATGCAATTTGTGACCAAGAATTCCAGAAAAAGTTCTCTTCATTACCCTTTTTACATTATGTGGCACAAGAACAAATTTCTTTTTTTTTTTTTTTTTTTTTTTTTTTTTACAGAGACAGAGAGTGAGTCAGAGAGAGGGATAGACAGGGACAGACAGACAGGAATGGAGAGAGATGAGAAGCATCAATCATTAGTTTTTCATTGCGCGTTGCAACACCTTAGTTGTTCATTGATTGCTTTCTCACATGTGCCTTGCTTGACCGCAGGCCTTCAGCAGACTGAGCAACCCCTTGCTGGAGCCAGCGACCTTGAGTCCAAGCTGGTGAGCCTCGCTCAAACCAGATGAATCCGCACTCAAGCTGGCGACCTCGGGGTCTTGAACCTGGGTCCTTCCGCATCCCAGTCCGACGCTCTATCCACTGTGCCACCACCAGGTCAGGCAGAACAAATTTTAATATAACTCAAAATGCCCCTTCTACACAACTCAGTGCTCCGTCTCTACGACAATGTGACTATAAAGACGTGTGACCCTCTGCATGTCTTGAGGTTCTTTCTCTTTTCACTAAACGAAAGCCCCGAATCTTTCTTCCCAGTGTACAAAACAGAAGTGGTTATTCAACATCCAAAATGTACCTCCATATAATTTTTTTCTAGACAATTCTAAACCATTCTATATATATATATACACACACACACACACAACACACACATATACCCCTTTGGAAACAGCATGGCGTTCTCAATATGGTTCTCAATATTATTTTCATAAGAGAGGTTTTAGGACTGACTGTTGCCTCTTGAAGTCAAAGGAAGTTGCCTTTGTGAAAGAGAGGGGAGAAGAGAGACAGAATAAAATAAACCTCTTCTCGTTGGCCAGTGGTTTTTGCACCTGGGGATTTTTCTTTCTAATGGCAAAGAGATCAAACTCAGTTCAAACAGTGGGTAATTCTAGCGTTTTCAAATACACGGGACATTTCCATGCCTCCCAGACAGGCTCTGAAGCAGACGCACCACAGGTAGCAACGGCCCTCGCACACCATACGGACCATCAGCGTTAGCGACGGCCGGCCACCCCTCTGAACACAGCACTGCAAAGACACAACTGCAGGCCACGCACCGGAACAGTCCCAGCTCTGCTCCCCTCGGCTTTTGTTGCCGTTAAAGCAGAAAGCACGTTTGTCATTTACCTGACTTCTGCTCAGGACAGGAAGGACGTCTGGTCAGTTACCCTGTGGTATTCGAGGGGAAATCTCGGCTGCCACTCAGATATACCTCAAGCAAGCGGGGAAGAAGACACAGCAGACAGAGTATCAATGGGCCAGCATCCTCCGCGCCCTGCTTGTTCAGACAACTTGGGGCCACGGGCCGCCTCCCTGGCGCTGACAACCCGCACTTTGGGGTCTCCTGTCTTCCCCAGCACCTTCCCGGCTCCTCCCACCACCCACGGAACCACGTGCCCCTTGGTGTTTCCTCAGAGGGCTGACAAAGTTTTCATGCACTTAAAGTCACAAAAGCCCAGAAGACAAAACCCAAACCTAAGCAGCAATGAACTGAACTTCCAACTCAGAGCACGTGAGGCAGTGTCTCTTCGTGGTGGCTGAAAGGACACAATGGGCCAGCAAGCACTGCTATCCCATATATATAAAGAGGGGCTGTGAGTGACCACTGGGGGACCCAAAGGCCACAGGGCCAGTGCTGACCCCTTCATGTGCTACATGTGTCCTCTGGCAAGTTCCTCCCCTCACAATGAGACTCGATTTCACTGTGGTCCCAATCAGATGAATAATAAAAGGATCATAGTAACAGCAATCCACGGTTATGAGTTAGGCAACACACACACCATTTTTTTTTTTTAAGCATCTCCTGCCATTTTCCAAACACCCAGAAGAAACTGTTCACAGAGTTGGACACCGAGCCTCCAAAAGATGGAACAATGTTTTTCATATCACACGCATAAGTCTGCGTGGAAGAAAGGACTGGACTCCTCGCGTGTCTCCCAAACCCACAACCTCTCCGAAAGCCACGCTGCTCGTCTGGAAATATTATCCCTCCTCCCTCCCTCGGTTTGTCACGAGAATCACTTCAGAGAAAGTACAAAAACTTCTCTAACTGCACAGAGTGTGCCACACAACTATCATGCACAGAGGACAGCTTTCACACACGGCTACTGGTGATTGTAGGGAACGAAGAGAGGCGGGGTGGGGACATTAAAATGTGTCCTCCTCGGTGGGAAGAGACACCTATGAGCAAACATGGCCCTTGATTCCAAGGACGCGGCCATCACCTCAGCTGTGGGTTTTACAAGGGCCGATCTGATTCTCGAATCCAAAGTCTTGAAAAAGGAAATTCTAGAGAAGTTGAGAGACAGTCGTGAAGAGGAGAGGCTGGGCTCTGCTGTGGGAAGTGCTTTCCAATGCAGCGTCCCAGAGATGATCCCCGGGGTCCCCAGAGAGCTCCCTGGAGAATACAGCTTTTGGCGACCTGTGATCCGGTTCCACAATCGCAGTGAGCCGGGGCCGGGGGAACCCCGCTTTCTTGCAAAACTAGCCCCAACTCACGCCCAGAAGGACAGCTCGCCAACCGCGATAATTGACCTGCGGGTTCTGTTCTAGAGAAGAACGGGGCCTTCAGGAGCCACATGACAGGGGTACAACTATTTCCCAGACCTAGACAGACATCCAGTTGACAGTTCAGGACGAGGGCAGTTCCCCTCTGGACGAGAGCAGACACAAGCCCTGCGTATTCAACGTGTTCTGCAGGACTATTTCTAGAGGCTCTCGCGGGGCCTCCCAGCGTGCGCAGTTCCGGGGAGAGACGAGGGCTCTTTCACGGTTTACTTTTTCTTGTTTTCATCTGAGGAACCTTCAGAAGGATGACCGTGGAAACGCGCCTTTGTCGTTACCCGTACGAGTGTCCCTTTCTTTCTTTGACTTCCAGCAGCAGTTTGCAGTGAATGGGTTACCAGTTTCTCTTTCCCACTTGAAACATGTAGTCACCCGATTACCCCAAAAAGGGCCTTTTCTTGGGATTTCACTGCAGAGGTAAGACATTCATATACAGATGTATTTATATACGTATACACATAGCAAAAAAAAAATTTTAAATGTCATTCCCAAAACCTAAGGAAATCTGTGTTCTCCTAACTCCCTTTCAAATAAAAAAAAAATGTGCATGAGTCTGTCTCTGTGTCTATGTGTCTGTGTGTGTCTATGTGATATTTTTAAAGGGTAACCTGAGCCACTTGGCCACACGGCCCCATGTGCGTGGCAGGGGAGCCAGTAGGCGGTCTGGCCACCCACCAACAGCCCAGCCACGGCAGCTCGGAGTCCCAGGAGCCAGGACACGTCAGCTGTGCTATTAATTCTGTGTCATTCCGGAGGAGGACTAGCTAGGGGGGGAAAAACCAAGACGCTGACATGTTTCAAGTCCAAAATGCAAACTTGCCCAAAACTAGAAATAGAAGCTTCGGCTTCTGTGTTAAAAACTCGACCAGCCCTGGGTCAACCCAGAAAGGGCGGCAGGGAGAAGGGGACACAACGGAAGCGTCACCTGGGATGCGTGCACATCCTGCTTCTAACAAACTCAGCGCTGGATACAGGCGATCTGTCCTATGCTTTTGGAAATAAAAACAAAGAAGATATAGACATGTGTATGTGTCAGTCTTTTGTAAATAATCGAGTTATGGTTAGATATTTATAATCAGGAGATGAGAAGATCATTCAAACCTTATGTCTCTCTAGAAGATGCTTTCACCAGAAAATAGGCATCCACTTCTCATAAATCGGTTTTAGACTCACTAATTTATTTTTATTTTTATTAATTTTAATGGGGTAACATCAATAAATCAGGGTACATATGTTCAAAGAAAACATGTCCAGGTTATCTTGTCACTCAATTCTGTTGCATACCCATCACCCAAAGTCAGATTGTCCTCTGTCACTTTCTATCTAGTTTTCTTTGTGCCCCTCCCCCTCCCCCTTCCCCTCTCCCTCCTTCCCTCCCCCCCCCCCAGCGTAACCACCACACTCTTGTCCATGTCTCTTAGTCTCGTTTTTATGTCCCATCTGTGTATGGAATCATGCAGTTCTTAGTTTTTTCTGATTTACTTATTTCACTCCATATAATGTTATCAAGATCCAACTATTTTGTTGAAAATGATCCGATGTCATCATTTCTTATGGCTGAGTAGTATTCCATAGTGTATATGTGCCACATCTTCTTTATCCAGTCATCTATTGAAGGGCTTTTTGGTTGTTTCCATGTCTTAGCCACTGTGAACAATGCTGCAATGAACATGGGGCTGCATGTGTCTTTAAGTATCAATGTTTCTGAGTTTTTAGGGTATACACCCAGTAGAGGGATTGCTGGGTCATAAGGTAGTTCTATTTTCAGTTTTTTGAGGAACCACCATACTTTCCTCCATAATGGTTGTACTACTTTACAGTCCCACCAACAGTGAATGAGGGTTCCTTTTTCTCCACAGCCTCTCCAACACTTGTTATTACCTGTCTTGTTGATAAAAGCTAATCTAACAGGTGTGAGGTGGTATCTCATTGCAGTTTTGATTTGCATTTCTCTAATAACTAATGAAGATGAGCATCTTTTCATATATCTGTTGGCCATTTGTATTTCTTCCTGGGAGAAGTGTCTGTTCATGTCCTCTTCCCATTTTTTTATTGGATTGTTTGTTTGTTGTTGAGTTTTATGAGTTCTTTGTATATTTTGGATATTAGGCCCTTATCTTAGCTGTTGTTTGAAAATATCATTTCCCATTTAGTTGGCTGTCTGTTTTGTTGTCAGTTTCTCTTGCTGAGCAAAAACTTCTTAGTCTGATGTAGTCCCATTCATTTATCTTTGCCTTCACTTCCCTTGCCTTTGGAAGGCCCACTAAATTTTAATGAGACTGGAAGCTCAGGCTGACTGAGTTACACAATGTACCTGGGCTCCGATTTTTCACAGCTAGTTATTCACTGTGAGGGATTGCTTTTGGGTTATCTCGCCCCATTTTGGTCGTCACATCATTGCTGTGGGGTTCCTCACACCAATTCCTCATTTACCCCACATGCAGAAATTAACAAACGACTCAGAACATCTTTTATTATCTCTGAGGGGAAATAGTTACTTGGTCAGAAAGTGGGTATGAACCAACGGAACCCCCCAGTCCGGAGCAGAGTGGCCCTTCTCTGTGTGGGCTGAAAGGCCAGAGGTGAGTCATGACAGGCCTCGGACTGGAACTCACGGAACAAGGCAGACTCCCTAGGGCCAAGAGGGAGGGAACCTGTAACCCTTCCCCCATTTCCAAAACGCCGGCGTCAGAGACAGCGGTTGGACCAGAACAGAAGCAGAGACCGGAGCATCTGGGAGTTTGATGTAAACTTGCAGTGAGGCTTGGCAGTTAGAGCCGTCTTTTCTCCCACAACACAATGATACAGTGTCTATTTTGGTAATAATGAAAGAGACAGCACATAGTGACACAAAGCCCCCTGAGTGCCAGGGATGACACAGCACGCTGCAGAGCAAGCCAAACCCATTCCGTTGACGCAACGTCCGTGTCTACCCCCAGCTCACCTCCGCAAGCCGCTGGGGAAATCGAGGCAGAAGACGGGAACACATTCCAGACGGCGCCCAGGATTCTGTTGTGAACAGATTCTCCACTTATCACACCCTCCTGTCACCATCCCTGCCACCTCCTGAACGCCTTCTTTGGCCCTCGCACTTACTGGACATGTGTGTGCATGTGAGGCCAGTGCTCACGACAATCACGCAAAGTCCACGTTACTTTTTCCAGTGAGGAAAGAGATGCCTGCAGAGATCACGCTGGAGCTTGTGCAGCAATGAGCACCTGAGCTGAAATTCCCTCTGGCTGTGCCTCCTGTGCTCTGCCCACGGCATCCTCACCGACTGCCTCTCCCCTCTCCGCACAGCAGCAAGGTGCCGCTTTCCGGGACGCCCACTTACCTTGAACCGCAGCAGGTAGCTCCCAGTAGGCAGGCTGGCCCCGTCCGGCACTGCCCACACCTAGAACGCAGACATCAGCTAACACTGGAGGTTTACAATCCACTTGACTCGCATCCTTAAACCACACACAGTTCATAGTCACTTTTGCCACCAATAAGAACAATATCTTGTTTTCCACTTACCTTATTCCTTTATGTGAATTCTCAGTCACTTCAAGACCCTGGTAGGGAGGAGGGGTGTTACGTACGAATGGGGCGCACGTGATGAGCTAACACCCCTTTCCTGAGATAGGTGACCCTAAACCTGTGTGGATGTTGCCTTTGCTTTTTGAACAAGACGGTTCCCTTTGCCAAACAACACCGTAAGCAAACATGGTCATTGTTTATCCTGCAGGGACGTGCACACGCATGCACACGCATGTGGCAGGAAAATTGGGTTAAGAACATACGTGTTAATTTGCCTCTGAGGAACGATTTTAATTATAAATGAACCTCTTTTATTCTTTAATGAGGCCCAGTAGAACTTCTCTTTGACCGTACCAACATTTTTTTTCTTTTCTTTTCTTTTCTTTTTTACATTTTTTTTTTTTAGCCATTGGTTAGAAATGTTCTTTGTAGCTGAAAGCCAATAAAACTATTTTCATTAAAAAGGGGTAAGGAAAGTCTATATAAATCAGATTAAAATGTGTCCCCATTATAATGAGTCATTAAGATTTTATTTCAGCTTCTCTAACTTCCCCCCCTAGTTAATTAATATGAAGACCCGCCCTCAACTCGCAGATGGAAAGCGGCAACGCGGCAAGCTGTGTTACCACAAACCTCACAACCCACAGGCCTCACAACACCCCGCGCAGAGCCCAGGCGGCTCCTGCAGGCGTCCCTTGAATACAAGTCCCTCGCCAGCAACCAACAGAGGTTCTCAGCAAGAGGAAACATAGTGCACAGCATGTTCAATTAGTAGTTGTTTTTTTTTGTGCTTAAGTAATAAAGTCACTCACCGGGGAAGTCAAATAAGGACGGTGGGACTCACCAAGGGACAACCAGGGGAAGGTTCAGTGGACCAGGTCACCAATCTCTGCAAGAAAGGAGAGCGAGTGTATGATCAGAAGGTCCGCAGCATTAATTAATAGCTGAAAATTTGATCATTGAGGATTCATTCCCGTGCTTCGGGACTCACATTTACATGTTAATGATCATGTAGCACGTCAGAGTCATTATTGGGAGTAAAGACACCAAACTGCGGGAAAAATAACAGATTACCTAACTTCCGGAGTTTCACAGACAGCGAATGGCCGATCAGGGACATGACTGCGGGTTTCACAGTTTGTTTCAGGGTGTGTCCTAGGTGCCACAGCCCCGCACTCAAACAACTGCAGGCTCAGCTAAGTAACCAAAGTAAGTGACATGGGTCCCAGGTAACCAGTAAGAACTGGTTGTAAGAACAACTTGCCCTATGAATTCTCAGAGGGACTGGCTACATAATTTGTGCAAAGCGAAAAGGCAAGGCGGACGCGCACACCCCCCCGCCCTGTGGCTCCGTGTGCATGCCTGTGCACATGACAGCTCAGCGTCCACCCACATCCCGGGGCCCTCCCACACGGCTGGACCAGCACATCACGTCCCCGCCATGGGGGAGAAGCTGAGCCAGCTACCTTCCTCACAATGAGCCTCTCACCTCAACTCATGGCACATGGATATTGCATTCTCTGGGCCAGGACATGCTAGGTACCCAGACCCAGCGTAGATGAGAGGGCCATCCTACTAGGTCACCCACCAAAAAGCACCTTGGCACTGCCAACCCAGGGCACAGCTGTCACCATGTACTGCTCCAAGATGCCATGGGCATGCATTTTCTTTCTTCTTCTCCTTCTCCTCCTCCTTCTCCTCCCCTCCTCCTCTTCTTCCTCCCCCTCCCCCTCCTCCTCCCCCTCCTCCCCCTCCCCCTCCTCCTCCTCCTTCTTCTTCTTCTCCTTCTCTTTCTCCTCCTCCTCCTCCTCCCCCTCCTCCTCCTCCTTCTTCTTCTCCTTTCTTCTTCCCCCTCCTCCTCCCCCTCCCCCTCCTCCCCCTCCTCCCCCTCCTCCCCCTCCCCCTCCTCCCCCTCCTCCCCCTCCCCCTCCCCCTCCTCCCCCTCCCCCTCCTCCTCCTCCTTCTCCTTCTTCTCCTTCTCTTTCTCCTCCTCCTCCTCCTCCTCTACCTCCTCCTCCTCCTTCTTCTTCTTCTTCTTTTCCAAGTTGAGAAAAAGGGAGACAGAGAGGCAGACTCCCTCATGCGCCCCGACCAGAATCCACCCTGCAACCCCTATCTGGGGCCAATGCTCTGCCCATCTGGGGCCATGCTCACAACTGAGCTATTTTTTAGCACCTGAGGCAGAGGCTCCACAAAGCCATCCTCAGCACCAATGCACTTGAACCAATCAAACCACAGTTGTGGGAGGGGAAGAGAGAGGGAGAGGGAGAGGGAGAAAGGGGAGGGATAGAGAAGCAGACAGTTGCTGCTCCTGTGTGCCCTGACCTGACTAGGAATCAAACCCGGGACATCCACATGCCGGGCTGACACTCTACCTACCACTGAGCCGACTGGCCAGGGTGAGACGTGCATTTTCAACCCTGATGCTCCCCACATCCATGCTCAGGTTCCCACGGAGGGCAGAAAACGGCAGCAGTTATGAGGTTGGAGCAGGGCGGGTCCATGGGGACAGTGATGTCAGAGCCTGAGCAGACCTCCTGGGGACAACAGAACCTTCCAGAAGACTTAGACTGACCCCCCCCCCCGGCTGAGTCTGTCTTTCCTACCATCACAGTCAATGCAAACAGCCTTCCTTCTGGCAGGAGGGATACCTCACCCCCACATGTTCTTTACTACATACAAAGGAAGTCCTTGGCCATCCCCAGGAAGCGGCCAGGAACACTGGGAAGACATGTGATCTGAAACAATGCCCGACTACTAATCCTTACTGGCCGCGCAACCTTGGAAACTTACTTAACTTCTCCGAGAGCGCATCGCTTTGTAGAATGAATCAGTGAATCCTCATAAGGCACAAACGTAAAAGCACATGCCTGTGGAGAGGTCGGTTAACAGTAGACAGATGACGTCGGGCTCTGCGTGTGTCCCCTCCTCCCTACAACTCCTCTCACAGCCCGGCCGCAACTCTGCCCTCTAGGCTACGGACTAAACCACTCACTATTGACCCTGAGTCGCTGGGTTCCACGGCAACCCAGTTTCCATGTAGAAAAGGTCTCCAATTGGAAAATACATAGCTTTATGACCACACTGTGCCGGACTGACTGACTAGTTTAAATTCTTCATGCATTAACGGGGGAGGAGGGCAATTATGTGGTTTGGTGCTCCTTGAACACGAGCCAGACCTTGAGCCAGAACCTCCCATTGCTGTTGAACAACCTGCTACGTACGGGCTGATCCCTTCAACACACGCTCTCACTCTATACTCACAGCAAGCCCACAACGCCACTGGTGTAAGGTGAGGCACAGAGAAGGTGAGTTTCATGCATCAGGAAAACAGCAGACCAGGGAGCCCAACGGGGCCCACAGCAGCCTCCGCCCTTTCCCAGAGAACGCTGCCCGTTTGGCAATCGGCTACGTGGGAGCTGAAACGGTGCAGCAGGCCTCAGACGCACTCTGCCGCACTGAGTCAGTCTAACTCTAGCCTCAGGAGGAGCTACATTTAAGGGGTCTGCTCGGTACGTTCCTTTAAAATGAAAGGTTGAGGCAATCCGCTGGCACCATCAAACACAACAATGCAGACAGTAAGAGCCCCACGCTGCGTTTCCTGAGGGGCTCACAAATGTGAATCTCACCACAGGTTTATCGACCCTGCTGTTTGGTTTTTGCTTTGAAGAGCAAGCTGAAGTTAATTTCATATCCCCGAAATGTCCCAGATCAGCGCTAAGGACAAGAATGTGTTTCAAAATGTAATCTGGTAGAAATCGACAGGTTATTAAAATGTGCGTGAACCTTCTCCTCAAGGCGGGGAAGATGCTCGGGCTCTTGTGTCACAATACACTTCCCCTTGGCGGCTGGGATGTAAAAAGAATGCCAATGGCGTCATCCAGATGATGGAAAGTTTCACTCACCTCTTCTTGTGTGTGACCCACTCGGGCGATGAGCTTGGCAAAGGCAAGAAGAGCAGGCAGGCGGGTTGTCGGCAGAATCTAGAGGTGAGGCAACTAGGTTCACGGTTAAAGCGGTAATCCGCCAGGCAAGTAGAGGGCGAGGCCAACACCGCGCTGGGAGGTCACAAGGGACGCCACCGCCAAGGAAGACGGTCCCTGTAGCCAAGGTCCCTGGAGACAATCCCCAGGTGAACCAGCAGATCTTCAGGCCAGGCCTCTGATTGTCCATGGCTTCAAAGATGCTGCCTGTAATACGATGTTCTGAACGTTAGGTTGTTCTACAGATAACTCAGCATACACTGTGAATGATGAAAACTCCAGCTACATCTTACGTCACTCTTCGATTTCTTTTGTTTACCAAATTCTGTTAGATTCATCTACAGGGGCCCTGGCTGGTTGGCTCAGCGGTAGAGCATCGGCCTGGTGTGTGGATGCCCCGGGTTCAATTCCCGGTCAGGGCACAAAGGAGAAACGACCATCTGCTTCTCCGCTCCTCCCTCCCACCCTATTCTCACTCTCTTTCTTCTCCTCCCACAGCCGTGGCTCAATTGGTTCAAGTGCATCGACGACCCCCAGCGCTGAGGATGGCTCTGTGGAGCCTCTGCCTCAGGTGCTAAAAATAGCATGGTTGTGAGCATGGGCCCTAGATGGGCTGAGTATCGGCCCCAGATGGGGGTTGCTGGGTGGATCACGGTCACAGCGCATGTGGGAGTCTTTCTATCTCCCTTCTTGTCACTTGGAAAAGAAGAACAAAAAATGTACCTATAGATACCTCTAGAATCCCTCCTCCTTCCTTCTTTCTTTCATGGTTCTTACCTAAACCTAGCCAGATCACAGTTTCCTCCTGACCCACTTCTGTTCCTGTCTAACCTCTCCTGGTTCCTCCGACCCTAATCAGTTTATTTCTCTACTTAGAGACTCAGGGCATACAATCTACAGTCCCTTGCTGGTACGGATGCTGATGCTGCAACTAATTAGGTGCCATGTGCCTGGCGTGGTCACAAACCCCAGGGACAGACAAAGAGGAAGGGGACAGAGCTCTTCCCTTCTGAAGAGCTGACCATACTTTGGAGAATAAAATCAACTTCGTCTCCTGCCATCCATCTGCATTCACATCATATTAATTCACGCTCTTTAGTCAATTCTTGCCTCCATCCTTCCCTCCTCTGCCTGGAAAACTCCTATTCACCCTTCAATACACATCTCACGGATTATCTTGCACACCAAATTTTTCTTAGTTCTCTAAACAGAATTTGTCTTGTGTGCGTCCTCGGATTGCGTTTGCACTTCTTTTTGTACAGTGATCCCATTCATTGCAAATATTTGCTCAGAAATCTTTCTCTCCCACTAGACTTCATCAGCTTTTCAAGTGTAGGAACCATATCCTACTCATATTTGCACTTGCTCAAGGGCTAGCAGAGTACTGAAATGGATGAGGCATAAAAAACCATGGTTTTAAAAATAATTTGTAAGTTCCTGTGTAGATGCAGACAAGGTTTGGGAAGTCAGATTGCAATGGGACATAAATTAGCCACGCCAGCATCCATATTTCATTTGCTGTACTGTCCTGAGGACGGCAGATGAGCTGCCAGAGAAACATCCAGAATCATTGGCAGGTAAAGGGGAGGTTCTTGGTTTTAGGAATGTTAACGATCATATTTTTTAAATGACTTGAGAGGAATCTGTCTGCAACGTAAATAAATGATTTCCTCAAAAAACATTCAAGTCATATTTCTAATTCTTATCAGCAAGATCATCTATTCCTGTCTCCTTAATCTCTTTTCTGGCCTGGTGTTAAGTTATTTTATTAGATGATTCTTCACTATAGGATTAAAGGCACGTTGCAGGGGTTGGGGGTGGACCGGGTGCTCCTGCAGCTCCCAGCCATCCCGAGAGCCCCCCGGCAGCAAGAGCTTGGACATCAGAGACGGAGAAAGGCTGGAAACTGACAGCGAGGGAAGAATCCAAGGCACTGTCCCCTCTGACTTGGGACTTGAGACAAAGCCACCGATCGGTACCCTATTAACTCCGCTTGTGCTGGAAGGGAGAAGTATTTTTAAATGATTTTAGATTAGAAATGTGGGAGAAATTTGAAGGTGATTTAACACAGGGTTTCTCAGCGTGAGTGACATTATGGACCAGATCGTTTTTTGTTGAGGGGGTGGGCGGGGTATCGTCCTGTGCACCTTGGGATACACAGCAGCGCCTCTGAACTCTACGTAATATATACCAATAGCAAGCCCCAGTGTAACAACCAAAAAAAAATGTCTCCAGACATTGTCAGATGTCCCGCACATGGGGGCAGGGAGGCAGTGGCTAAATTGACCCTGGTTGAAACCAATGATCTAACCCACCGTATATAAATAAAAAATGCTTCAAACCTCATGATAGAAAGCACTCTTCTCAAATGCTTTAAAAACAACAAAATATAGAGGAGTGCCAAATTAATATTTAGGCAAATGATGTTGTTCATATTATCCTAAAGAAATCATCTCTAAACCTTGTTGAAAGAACAGGGCACTGGCCCGCTCCAGTGGTAGAGCATCGGCCCAGTGTGTGGAAGTCCCAGGTTCAATTCCTAGTCAGGGCACACAGAAGAAGTGACTATCTGCTTCTATCCCCCATCCCTTTTCTCTCGCTCTCTCCCCCCACACACAAGCTATGCCTCAAATGATTCAAGTGTGTTGGCCCAGGTGATGAGGATGGCTTCCCGGAGCCTCCATGTCAGGTGCTAAAAATAGCTCAGTTGTGAACATCAACCCCAGATGGGCAGAGCGTCAGCCCCAGACAGGGGTTTTTCTAGGTGGATCCCAGTCAGGGCACATGTGAGAGTCTATTTCCCTTCCTCTCACTTAAAATAAAAAAGAAAAGAAAAAGAAAGAACGCGGCACAGACTTGACGTAACCTCCATCAAAGGTCTATTCTGGATGAGGAATGGAGGCAGTTTGTCCCGAGGTGAACTTCTCCTTCCTTGATGTTTCTAGAGGGCATGCTGTGGCTTGCTCTGCAGCCAGATCAGAAGCATTTGAGCAGAGTCCTGATGGATGGAGAGGTGCTTGCCACACAAGTGAGTGAACAGGACAGCCGGGTCTGAGATGGAGCAGTCTTACCTTCCTATAAAAGAAGTCTACAGAAAAAGGAAAGGCCAGGGAGACAGGGCCTGGCGTGTGGACTCAGGCAGATGCAATGATCCAAATCAAGTGTTCTCGTCCGCTCCCTGCAGATAGCAATGACAAGCACGCAGACTGCAACCAGGAGTGAGGGCGAACACAGCTGTGTTGGAAGGAGCACTCTGAAAGCAGAGGAGACTTCATTGGAGCCTGAAGAATTTGGGTACAGAAGGCCAATCAAGATGCTTTGTTACCATAATTTGGAGAGACGTGAGCCTGTGGACATATGAGATAAACAATTGGGGGTGCCAAAAGTTGCAGGAAGAAAGGGACCAGGGAGAACAGGAGGCACCCCATAAAAGAAGCTGGATGCTGAAACTTGCTCAGCGAGAAAGTACCAACACATCTCCGTACCTCCTAAGCTGACATGGGCATTACTGCTTAAAATGGGGATATGCCTATATTAATTCTTTTTATTATTATTATTATTATTATTATTAAGTGAGAGAAAGGGAGCCAGAGAGACAGACTCCCGCATGATCCCCAACCAGGATCCACCTAGCAATTCCCCTATGGGGCTGATGCTCTGCCCATCTGGGGCCATGCTCACAACCGAGCTCTTTTTAGCACATGAAGTAGAGGCTCCACAGAGCCACCCTCAGTGCCCAGGGCCAATGCCCACAAACCAATCGAGCCATGGCTGTGAGGGGGGGGGGGGAGAGAAAGAAAGTGAGAGAGAAGGGGAAGAGGGAGGGGTGGAGAGGCAGATGGGCACTTCTCCTGTGTGCCCTGACCAGGACTCGAATGTGGGACATCCACAAGGCTGGCCGACACTCTACCACTGAGCCAACCGGCCTCTGATAAAAGTCTTAGATGTGACAACCATAGAGAAGAGCCTGCACACTCCAACCATCAGCACTCCCCCAGGCACAGCACTGGTCTGGGGCACATATTCTCTCAAGGACTGGATGCCCGGAGCACGCCGGCGCCCCCGCCCATGTGTCCTAGCCCACTGCTGAGGTCACACGTCCAACCCTACAAGGCCCGGCCTTAGGGACCTTCCTAAAACAGCCCCTTTTGCTCCATTTCTCTTGCCCAGCAGCCAAATGAATCTCTCATTGGGTGACATCAGCCCCACAAATCAATTCCACAGATCCAAACACGCCCTGCTAGATCGAAACACAAGCCCTGGGTGTCAGGTCTTCTCTCCAACGATTTGCACAGATCGAAACCCGCTTCTGGATTTCTGTAGAGAACAGCTCTTGGGCTCCTCCCTCCCGGCACACACTGGGCTCAGATGAGCCAAGGCCACCCTGGGGAGGGAGGGGGCCCACAATGCTCTTGAAATGTCAGCCGCAGCGCGGCTAGCCCCGCCATCCTCCCTCCGTGGAGCTCTGGGCGATGGGTATTGATTTCAGAGACTGTCTCAGGGAAGAACTGAAAGCCTGCGCCTTTGCAGTCTGTGAAGCACTGGGCCGTCCTGCACGCGGGGGCGGGCGGGGGCGGCAGGCGGCAGCCTCAGGCCTGTCTGTGCCTTTGAAAGCAGAGCCAGGCCCCCTGAGGCTTGTTTCCTTGCTCCCGGAGATGTGATCAGCCCGTCAACATGTTCACCTTTAACAAGTGCACATAGAGCGCTCAGAGCAGCGGAGAAAGGACGGTGGAGGGGTGGGAGGAACGGAAGGCCCCCCAGTCACTGGTGCGGGCAAGATTCAAGCAGAATAAAAATGTCAGTGAGCTCTGATGTCTCTGTCTTGGGGACTGGGGGGGGGGGGGGGCCAGGGGTGATCTGTGTGCCTTTGGGCAAGTTGGTGTTTATTCAACAGACACTCATTACTCATTGGGGGGGGGGGGAGATTAATAAGGACATACTTGCCTCAGAGAAATCCTCAGTCCAGAAGGGAAAGCAGAAATGGATACAAAGGCTATGAGGAAGGGGATCCAGGTGATGAGGAGATAGGCAGCAGAGGTGTGGGCAGGGCTGCACCGCCGGGTGGGCAAGGACTTCTGGCCAGGCCCAGGTAGGTTAGCAGAGGTGCAAAATAGCAAGATCCAGAGAGATACGGTTGTTCTGCCATATTGAGGGTGAAATCCTAACATCTATTTTTTTATTTTATTTTATTGATTTTTTTAGAGAGGAGAGAGAGGAGGCAGGAGCAGGAAGCATCAACTCCCATATGCGCCTTGACCCGGCAAGCCCAGGGTTTCGAACCAGCGACCTCAGCGTCCTAGGTCAATGCTATATCCACTGCGCCACCACAGGTCAGACTTCTATCCATTTAAAAAAAAAAAAGCTTCCATTTGAACTCATCATCGGATATCATCTAGGTAAATACCACCCCCACATTTTAAATCTAAAAAAACACTTGGGTGAGGCAGTTCACCTCGGAGTCTCAAACTTGACAAGCCTAAACGTTGCACGCAGGATACGATTCCTACGCAAGCCATCTTTGCGTGAAAGGTTAAAGAACGTGAGGGTAAAGGAGCCTTCAGCGAGGCACGCAGGTCCCTGGAGCGGCGAGACTGTGTGACATTGACAGTGACCTTGAGGTTTCTCGCTTCGACCACAGAGAACCACAGGAAGAAAAGGCAAAATGAGCAGCAGAAATCAAGCAACGCAGGTGTTTAAAACGGCCTAGGAGCTATCTATTTTTAATGATCTCGGACGCTGGAAACCCAAGGAAGGAAAGTCGGATTTAAAAATAACCGGTGAGCCTCGATGTGGTACCATATTTCACAAAGTTGCTAAACTTCCCTGTATCACCTTTCACAATATCTTGAGGGTACTCGTGTCCCCAGTGCTTAGGGATTAGACAGGGACAGGGAAGAGAAAGGCATAAGGGAAGGCACATAATAAAAGACCTCTAGGCCCTGGCCGGTTGGCTCAGTGGTAGAGCATCAGCCTGGTGTGTGCAAGTCCCGGGTTCGATTCCCGGCCAGAGCACACAGGAGAGGCGCCCATCTGCTTCTCCACCCCTCCCCCTCTCCTTCCTCTCTGTCTCTCTCTTCCCCTCCCGCAGCCAAGGCTCCATTGGAGCAAAGTTGGCCCGGGTGCTGAGGATGGCTCCATGGCTTCTGCCTCAGGCACTAGAGTGGCTCTGATTATGGCAGAGCAATGCCCCGGATGGGCAGAGCATCACCCCCTGATGGGCGTGCCGGGTAGATCCCGGTCAGGTGCATGCGGGAGTCTGTCTGACTGCCTCCCTGTTTCCAGCTTCAGAAAATTAAAAAAAAAAAAAAAAAAAAACCTCTAAATGGAGGCTAAATGATTAAATAAATAATACCAAATGTCAACCTGCATATTTTGTAAGAGAGTTGCAGGCCATTTGCTCATGCATGTCATTCATTCAGTCAACAAACCTTTCCTGAACCCTCCTATGTGCCAGGAACTGGGCCGAGAGGCTGGTACCCCAGACGCCTGGCACCCATTAGATTCTGCTAGGAATGTCAGTTGATCTAAAATGTGAATAAAGCTTCTCATCTTTTTTCACAAATTAAAAATAAATAACAGTCATTCTGCTTCCATTTCTCTCTCAGCCAGCCAGCCAATCAGGCAATTGCTTATCCCACCAGGAGTGACACATTTCATCTGAACGGGGCATTTTCCCCGCGCCTTCGGGGAATACCGAAGTGAACAGAATACAACCCAGGCCTTTTGAGAGATCCAATCAAGAATTTCTGGTCATTCCAGTTCACTGTGATCAATATAATCATTATTGGCCCTGGCTGGTTGGCTCAGCAGTAGAGTGTTGGCCTGGCGTGCGGGGGACCTGGGTTCAATTCCCGGCCAGGGCACATAGGAGAAGCGCCCATTTGCTTCTCCACCCTCCCTTCTTCTCTGTCTCTCTCTTCCCCTCCCGCAGCCAAGGCTCCATTGGAGCAAAGATGGCCCGGGCGCTGGGGATGGCTCCTTGGCCTCTGCCCCAGGCGCTAGAGTGGCTCTGGTCGCGGCAGAGCGACGCCCCGGAGGGGCAGAGCATCGCCCTCTGGTGGGCAGAGCATCGCCCCCTGGTGGGCAGAGCGTCGCCCCTGGTGGGCGTGCCGGGTGGATCCCGGTCGGGCGCATGCGGGAGTCTGTCTGACTGTCTCTCCCCGTTTCCAGCTTCAGAAAAATACAAAAAAAAAAAAAAAAATATATATATATATATATATATATATATATATATATATATATATATATATATATATAATCATTATTACATAAACAAAATGCTATAAAATGTACCGGCAAGAGGTGGGAAGGGTAGGGAGGGACTTTTAAACTTTTGAGTAAAAAAGGGGGGGGGGAGCATTTGATTAGAGACACTGATTATATGTAGGACTTTCCCAGGCCAAAAATAAGAGCAGAGAAAAGAGCATTCTTGACCACCAGCAAGTCATGCGAAGGGGCAGAGGGACAGGAGACGTGGAGAGCCCGGCAGGGGTGCCGAGGAACAACGTGTTTTCTAGGGATGACCCGACTGCACACCACAGAGCAGGGGTCCCCAAACTGTGGCCCGCGGGCCGCATGCGGCCCCCTGAGGCCATTTATCCGGCCCCCTGCCGCACTTCCAAAAGGGGCACCTCTTTCATTGGTGGTCAGTGAGAGGAGCACATTGACCATCTCGTTAGCCAAAAGCAGGCCCATAGTTCCCATTGAAATACCGGTCAGTTTGTTGATTTAAATTTACTTGTTCTTTATTTTAAATATTGTATTTGTTCCCGTTTTGGTTTTTTACTTTAAAATAAGATATGTGCAGTGTGCATAGGGATTTGTTCATAGTTGTTTTTTTTTATAGTCTGGCCCTTCAACGGTCTGAGGGACAGTGAACTGGCCCCCTGTGTAAAAAGTTTGGGGACCCCTGCCACAGAGTGACGCACCAATTGCAAGATCTCGGTGGCTCCGTAAGAGAGTTTAGACTTCATTCGGTCCACAGCAGAGATGCTTTCAGACGCCGACACCCACGCTTCACCAAACAAGGCTCAGAAGATTTCAATTTGGCTCAAGAGCAAGTCTGTCAACAAGCAGAGAGCGACTTCATCTTGCTTAGAGAATGAAACGCGATAGTCCTCCATGTCGGGCTGAGTTCTGAGTGGACATAGAAACGCCTCGTTGGTGGAGACACCCAGGGCATCACTGGATGCCATATCTAAGGTCTGTCTGACATTCCCCCCATGCATTGAATCAACAGCTTCACATCAGTCCTTTGCAGACACCAGGCACCGCGTTAGACCCTGGGAGTATCCATCGTGGTGAAAATAGACACCCAGGGTTTGATACAAGAGTTGGGAGCGCGGACGACAGCAGCACAGGGTGTCCGAGGAGCTCCACAGCAGGGACCAGTGACGTTTTAGAAACGAGCTGCCTTGTGGCATTTCACTCGGCTAACCCACGTGAAGGAGGTCCGAGCAGCCCTCAAAGCCAGCTCTCTCTCCAGAGCGGGGGCCTCACGCGAAGCTGCTGCCTCTCTCAAGCAGGCGCGCTTCCATCTGCATTCCCGCTGACAGCAAGGGCGCATGTCCTGCAGGCGACGGAGCCCATTCTAGAGCGCCACTGTCTCTGTCAGCCTGGAGCAGCGTTGGAATCCTGTCCTCAAAACTCTTGGTGGGAAGGAAGACAAAACTGCATCATCAGAAAGCTGGGACTGGCCCTGGCCGGTTGGCTCAGTGGTAGAGCGCCGACCTGGCGTGCAGGAGTCCCGGGTTCGATTCCCGGCCAGGGCACACAGGAGAGGTGCCCATCTGCTTCTCCACCCCTCCCCCTCTCCTTCCTCTCTGTCTCTCTCTTCCCCTCCCACAGCCAAGGCTCCATTGGAGCAAAGATGGCCCGGGTGCTGAGGATGGCTCCGTGGCCTCTGCTTCAGGCGCTAGAGTGGCTTTGGATGCAACAGAACGACGCCCCAGAAGGGCAGAGCATCGCCCCCTGGTGGGCGTGCCAGGTGGATCCCGGTCGGGCGCATGCGGGAGTCTGTCTGCCTCCCCTTTTCCAGCTTCAGAAAAATACAAAAAAAAAAAAAAAAGAAAGCTGGGACTGACTCCACTTGCGTCAGGAGAAGGGAAATTCAGGTGCCACTCCCGGGTACGATGACCCACCATGTCTTCACGCAGTGACTGTGTTCACCAGGGAGGCACAGTCCACAAACATTGTATTAATATAAAAGGATAGGTGGACAATTGATTCCACAAATGGGATAGATGAGCAGTAGAAACCTTTTTTTTTTTTTTTTTTTTTTTTTTGCCACTAGCTTATGGTTTGTGATGATATATGCGCTAGAAACGTGTAACCACCTCTGAGGCGGGGCTTGTATGTTGCATTTCTCCTCCTATAATCACAAACTCTCCCCCTACTGTCACGGACACCCCCTCACAGCTTCCTGGGGACCTGGAGACAGCACTGGACTAGGAGTCAGGAAAAGCAGGTTATTTCTAAGACTCGGTCACAAACCACTTGTTGTGGGCAAAACTGTCTGCTCAGCTTTCTCATCTCTATCATGTAAACAGCACCACGACCCCCCCCCCCTACTCCCAGCCCAGGGGAAAGCGCCGGATTTAGAGTTAAGAGGTTAAATTTGACGTTGGTTTTGTTTCAAACTGATAAATTACTTTGTGTAAATCACATAACCTCCCTGAGACCTGGGGGATTCACCTGTCAAGGGGGCCTATTTCCACCTGCCTCATAAATTTGTCCTGAATCAAGTGAGCCAGAGTGTTTTCTAAACCACAACTACTTACGGGAGCGTAAGGTATCATTAATTAGGATCAGAGGAGATCGCAAACGAGATCTTATAACTGCAGTGCTTTGAGGAACACTCGGCACCTGTGACGTTGCATTTCCAACGCAGCCAACCACACTGTGCGCATCTTCCTCAACCAGCTCTAATCTCTAGGACGTTCAGGACTGGGTCCTTTTATCATCAGTGAGGAGAGGCTGGGGGGCCCTGCAGGGCAGGGTGCCCACGTAGCCCAGGTTGCCGTGCGCTGGGCACATCCTGGGAAGACTGGTGATGCCCAAACTCAGCAACTGAGGAGCAACGGCCTTAAACTGCTCAGGACTGGGGAAGGGCAATGGGAGAAAAGGTGCTCCTTCCGACCCAGGGATTCTGATGTTTAACAGCAAAACGGGCGTGTGCAGTGTGCTCCCCCTGCGGTGCATCAGACCAGTCCGGCACTCCAACCAGGGCTCTCGTTCAGTGAGAACCGGGAGGAATCATTCCGGGCTGATGACACGTGAGTTTGAACTTCACAGCGGCGGCTTTTGAAAAGGAGTCTCAGTTTCTAAACCCACAAATCCATTATACATACTTCCCTGCCTCCCTCGTATCTGTCAGACATTCTATATAGAAGCACGCAGCCTTCTGTCGGCTGACCCACTGGATCCACTGCCCAGGGGGGTCCGAGAGGGAGAACAGGCTGTCCAAACACCCCCAAGCGTCCCCAGCGTGCTGGACATCTCGACCAGGGACAGCAGCAACAGCACGGGTTCCTTCCTGCTCCGGCCCTGGTTTGGAGTACTGCGGGGGGTGAAGCTGTGCCGCCCCATGCCAAGCCAAAGCAAGAGGTCACGGGCACCAATTCTGCAGCCTAAGCTCCCGGGCGGGGGTGGGGGGGTGGGGAGGGGTTACTTTTTCTAAGGTCAAGATTTACATGTTTATTTTGACTGGTGTTTCTTGGCCTAATCCAGATTGAAAAAAAGAAGAAAAAAAATAGACACAAATAGATGAATCGCTTGCAAGTGAAATCCACAGCTCATTTTGGGAAACTCTCCAATGAGAACCTTGCTTGGTTTCATTGAAAAGGGCAAGAGAGGAGCGATATTTCTGTTGGGCTTGGGGCACCCACGGGGCCAGAAAACAAGTCCTAGAAAAGAACATCTGGTTGGCAAACACAAAGGAACACAACACCTGCAAACGTCTCATGTGTTTACTCTGTGACTGGTTGTCTATTATCCACCAAAAAAAAAAATGTTTGGGGGCTGGAAACAGGCTGTTCGTGCCAAGAAAGTCTGGTGTGATAACGCAGCCTGTTTACCTTGGAATCGTCCCCATTCTGGCATGGGCGGGCCCCGCTGAGCCAGGGCGGTTTTTGGAACGTTTTTTCTGCCTAGCGCCTCCATTGAAACGTCCACAGCTCTGGCGCTGGCGAGCGGAGAGGAGGCGCGGGGGCAGAGCGCGGAGCACTGCTGGGCGGCGGGCTGCAGCCCTGATATTATTTATTCCTCCGCGTGATGACTCTCTGGCAGGCTTTCCATCGCTTAGCCTCTGGAAGGAGTTGCACATTATCAAAAAACACCACCACAACAGACCGTTTTTAACACCCACGCTTGCAGGAAACTGTACCCCAGGGGCTCAGAGGGCTTCTGAAAGAACAAGGCGGCCGGCTGCGTGCAGCTTGGCCCTTGGCAGCCGCGGCTGTCAGCCCCGTCCGTGTGCAATGCACGGTGTCCTTCTTTGAAGCGCTCTTGTCCTCAAATGAAGTGTCTCCCAGGCAGACCCCGCTGAAAGCCGCTGACAGTGATCATGGCAGAAAAGCTTCCAGGCTAAGGCCGTGCCAGGCGGGGCCCCCCAAACCCAGCACCATCCGTCACCACTCTGAGTCTAGTGAGTCCAGCGGACATGCTGGCTTGGGGGCAGTGTGAAGCCTACAGAGAAGACGTGGGAAGAAGCATGTGGAAGAACAACAAAATTAATGTTTACTGGAGTCTCTGCTGAAGGCCAGTCTAGACGATTAGCACTTTGCATGTCTTTTCTCGTAGAATTCTCCCAACAGCTCTATTCTCCTTATTTCGTAAGTTCGGGAAAGGAGGCTGAGGGAGGTTAAGCAATGCTCCCAGGGTTGCTACTCAGGAAAGGCTAGGGTTTCCAACCCGGCCTGCCTGGCTTTTTTTCCACTACATCATGTGGCCTGCAGAAGGGTGGCATGCATTTATATTCCTTTGGCCTCCAAATCTTATGCAAAAGGAGCCACTGTGGTGCTGAGCTGCTTGTCTGTTTCTAACGGCTAAAACAGCCTGACCTGTGGTGGCGCAATGGATAAAGCGTCGACCTGGAAATGCTGAGGTCGCCGGTTCGAAACCCTGGGCTGGCCTGGTCAAGGCACATATGGGAGTTGATGCTTCCAGCTCCTCCCCCCCCCTTCTCGCTCTCTGTCTCTCCCTCTCCTCTCTAAAAAAATGAATAAATAAATTTATTTTAAAAAAAAACTGACCTGGGCCCTGGCCGGTTGGCTCAGCGGTAGAGCATCGGCCTAGCGTGCGGAGGACCCGGGTTCGATTCCCGGCCAGGGCACACAGGAGAAGCGCCCATTTGCTTCTCCACCCCTCCGCCGCGCCTTCCTCTCTGTCTCTCTCTTCCCCTCCCGCAGCCAAGGCTCCATTGGAGCAAAGATGGCCCGGGCGCTGGGGATGGCTCTGTGGCCTCCGCCCCAGGCGCTAGAGTGGCTCTGGTCGCAACATGGCGACGCCCAGGATGGGCAGAGCATTGCCCCCTGGTGGGCAGAGCGTCGCCCCATGGTGGGCGTGCCGGGTGGATCCCGGTCGGGCGCATGCGGGAGTCTGTCTGACTGTCTCTCCCTGTTTCCAGCTTCAGAAATGTAAAAAAAAAAAAAAAAAAAAAAAAAAAACTGACCTGTGGTGGCGCAGTGGATAAAGTGTCAACCTAGAAATGCTGAGGTCGCCGGTTCGAAACCCTGGGCTTGCCTGGTCAAGGCACATATGGAAGTTGATGCTTCCACCTCCTCCTCCCCCCCTTCTCTCTCTGTCTCTCCTATCTCTCCCTGTCTCTCCCTCTCCTCTCTAAAAAAATGAATAAACTAACGGCTAACCCAGGTCCCTATGCGGTCCCGCCCCTCAACCTAGGGAGAGATGATGGCTGGAGACTGAGTTCACTCACCAACGGCCAGTGAGTTCATCCATCACACTTTATAATGAAGCCTCCGTAAAACCCCAAAAGGACACAGGCTTCGGAGAGCTTCTGGCCGATGGCCACGTGGGAGGTGCGAGCCCAGTGTGACGGACAGGAGCAGGGTCCCCCCCCCCCGTGTCCTGCCCCACCCTCGCCCTGCACATCTCTCCCCGAGCAACAGTGAACCCGTAACCTAGGGAGTGAAGTGCTTCCGTCAGCTCTGCGAGCAGCTCTAGCACGTGAACTGAACCCAAGGAGGAGGTCATGGGAACCTCTGAGCGACAGCCAGCGGGTCAGAAGCTTAGGTGACAACGTGGTTATGCAACTGGCATCTGAAGGGGAAAAGAGGTGGGCAGTCTTGTAGGACGAAGCCCTTCCTTCACCTACCTGTGGGACGCCACCTCCGGGAAGGCAGCACTGGAACTGAGGCGGACACCTGGCTGGTGTGGGGACCTGCCTGGTGGTGGAGAAGACGGCGCACATCATATGCACTACCTCATGAAACTTAACGTCATGGGTCCCGTGAGGCACTAGACTTGTGCCCAAATGACAGAGGAGAGCACCAGAGGTCTCAGGGAGCTGAGACCTCTGCCTGACGTCCCACGGGGCCCCGGGTCACCAAGGGGCGCTGCCTGATGGGCAGGGGAGGAATGGAGAAACCGAATGGGTGGCGATTCAACAAAACTACCAGGAAAACCACACCAAGAATTTGCATTCATCTTCATTTGAAAATAGGCTTCTGTGGCTTCAAACGATAGGAAAAAAATCAAAGGTTTAGAGAATTAAAGCTACATGTTATTCGCTTGAAAAATCTAATCCGAAGGTTAATGCAAAACGTAGAGTCACAAATGAGAATGCCCAAGGGGGTCCTTTTCAAATTTTCTACACCCGTGTCCACTTCAGCCTCGCTCTCCTTCTCCCTGAGATCTCACCCGCAACCACACACAATTTGTACCCAGAAGTCCCCCCATGCCGCAGTAAATGGCTGAGGGGGGAGGGGATGAGAAGAAGGGGTGGGGGTCCTGGCTGGTTGGCTCAGCAGCAGAGCATCGGCCTGGCGTGCAGGAGTCCCGGGTTCGATTCCCGGCCAGGGCACACAGGAGAAGCACCCATCTGCTTCTCCACCCCTCCCCCTCTCCTTCCTCTCTGTCTCTCTCTTCCCCTCCCGCAGCCAAGGCTCCATTGGAGCAAAGATGGCCCGGGCGCTGAGGATGGCTCTGTGGCCTCTGCCTCAGGCGCTAGAATGGCTCTGTATGCAACAAAGCGACGCCCCAGAGGGGCAGAACATTGCCCCCTGGTGGGCATGCTGGGTGGATCCCGGTCGGGCGCATGCGGCAATCTGTCTAACTGCCTCCCCGTTTCCAGCTTCGAAAAAAATGAAAAAAAAAGAAGAAGAAGGGGTGGGAAGAGAAAAGATCGTATCATCAGGCGAGGCCGAGACCCTGGGTTGGGGGCTTTGAGGAAGACGCCAACCTCAAATGCTGCTGCGTCCAATCGGGGGAGCCTTAAAGCCATGGACAAAGCTGCCTTTTAAGTAAGGGGGACACCCTCCCCCCCGCTTTGTGTTCCTCACTAGGGAAACCGGTTCACACGCGGTCCGTTAGCCAGATGCATGGTTCTGCACCCCACCTCTTGTCGAGTTCTCGGTGAATGTGATTAGCATCCCATCTGCCACAACTCCTGAGCGCCCAGCAACTTTGCAACTGAAAAAAAAAAAAAAAAAAAAACCAATAATGAGTTTGGGTTCACGTTTGGCTGAACCCTTTTGCACCGTGTGGCCCTGGGCCAGTCAAGTGACCTGCTTGTGTCCCGATAAGTCAAACCAGCTGGGTAATTGAGTAAGAAACATGGGCCTCACTGGAAAACAGGTGCTACATCTAAGCTGAAATTTTTTTTATTTGAGCAAATAAATTAGGGGCACCGGGGGAGGATGGAGTGGTGAGCTGTCTTGAGTCTTCGAGCTGAGGGAGAGAGTTTGTTAGAACCTCCTTCCAGCGCGGCCACCAGAGGCCGGTCATCCACGGTCGATGTGCCCACCACCCATGCCAGAGGCACCATCGGGGCCCAGAGAACCTCTGCAAATCCCGCTGGGTCTCAGGAGGACTCTTTTTAGACAACTTGACCCTTCAGGCGGAGGTCCTCGGGGATCGAATCTGTCAGAATACCACCTCCTTCAAGCTGTACTGGTGCCTGCTGGAAATTGCAAGCCGTCTTCACCCCAACGCTCCCTGCTGTCTTCTCCTGATTATTTGTGGCCAGCACCACCGTTCATTGTCAGGAGCATCCGATGCGGGTTACTCGTTTACTAGAATGTAAGCTTCTTCAGAAACGCCACTTTTTTGGTCCGTTCCATTCACTGCTGTGTCCCCAGCGATGCAGTAATAAGACTGTTTTCTCTGAGCCAGAACCCTGCAAAGCCACCAGTTTGCTTCCCAAGCAATTGCTCTGGTCAGTCTCTCACTAAGTTGACGATGTCTCCAGATGTTCTTTGTGTGACTTGAAGGGATGAGGATCCCGTGGAGGTCACAGTGATTGGTCACATCTGCACTGCTGAGACTGGACTGGACCTTTGCAGCCCCTTCCTGCCTCCCTGCCTTCAGACGCATCATATTCCAATCCACCTCCACCTGGCAAGCAGCAGGCTTTTCCTGAGACACAACCTGACCATGTGATTCTCCCTCCTGCTTATGAATGAACGCCTGTGTGCTCAACTCCAAACTGGTATTGGGTCTGATGCGTTTCGATCACAGTGTCAAGAGAAAGAAGTTCCAAATGACTCACATTTGGAGAAGCTTAGGCTATTGTAGTGAGATGTATTCGGGGGGTTGAAGTAGAAGGTTGTTCGCAGGTATTCAATGTCTCGTTTCCATCTGTCCCACCAAGGAAAAAGTCCAGTCTTGTCTTCAGTAAGCCCAGTTTAAAGACTGAAGTCCAGATAGTCTGTGCGGTGGTTTAGCCCATGTTCGAAGCCTGTCCTCGGGAGGCCAGCTGGCTGCCAGCCAGGGCAGTATGGCTACGAACACAGCTAGCACGTTGTTCCTCTCAGCAGGAAGGCAGAGAGAAGGGCGGAAAGTGCCAGGTCTCTGTAAGACCATGTTTGTACTTTGAGCCTGGGGAGGACCCGCTTTCCTTCAAGCCAACCAATCAGCTTCTTTAAAACTTCGCAGGCTGGCGTTGGTTCCTCCTACTAACCAACCAGACTCGTCTTCTAGGGTAGACTGACAAGCCTCTCTGGTTACCCAGCTGGCTCCCACTGGGCCTATCTTAAAGCGGAAGCACACAAGCACCGCCCCTCCCCCAGCACCTGTCTGGCAGTGCCTTGGGGAGATTCCTCCCAAACCTGAGTCCGGAGGACTGAGGCATAAGGGGCTGGGAGGACACCACGCACCACGGATTCCTGCAACGTACAATTATTGAGCCTATGACTACGTTAGCCTTCTAGCAGATTAAGCTAAACAGGGTGTTGCCACTTCTCACTGAAGCACGTTTCCCAGTTTTATAAACTATAATGTCCAACTCCCTGCAGGCCACACTCCCTCTCACACACACCCTGCACTGGGCTGGACCATGATGCTCTCTCGGTCTCCAAACATTTTCTCTGCTCTTCCCTGCCTGAAACTCCTTTCTCAACAGCTGCCGGCTTCCCCACACTGAAACTCCAACACCAACTCCTCTCCAGATCCCTGCTTGTTGCTACGTCCCCACAGAGGGCCTTCCTGCACCTTGGGACACCCGCCACGCTACACGCTACACTGTGTTATATAGCAGCTTGGACGTGTAGCTTCCCCACTAAATGGTTAAGGTCTCGGGTCGGGAACGGTCTTATTCACCTCCACGCCTTGTCCAGAGCTGGGCACGCAACAAGCCCCCCACGACTCTCAAGTGAGCGAAAACTCAAGGCAGTTATATAGTTTCCTTGCTCGGGTTTAACAGTGCCCTGGTTTCCGTCACCTTTACAGGTCATTTTAATTTCTCAACAGGTAAGTAACGAAAAGCTTCTCTAAAACTAAAAAAAAAAAATAGTTCCTCTTCTGTCGGAGGTTCCATCCGCTGTGACATTCTGCAACTCTCTCATTCCCAATGTGAAAGTTACAAGTAGGGGGTGTTGAAAGATAAACGGAGGCACGTGAAAAATATTGAGTTGTTTTGTTTTGAGCAAAAATTAAATTCCAACTGGGCAACCACAAAAGCGGGGTGAAAGCTTAGGGGCGCTCCCCAGACAGGAGCCAGAGGAAGGCTCGCACGCAGAAGGTTCGGAAGCAGAGGTAGGAAATTATTTGGTTGGCGAGAGCCTCAAGACTAATTGGCCGTGATTGATGATTTGCAGCACTGTCTTTGTGTGACTCTGAGGCGTTTACAGGGGTAGAGTTTGGTTTGCTTGTGTAAGCCACCATGTCAGTCTAATGGCCTCGTTTCATTCATTTCACAGGGTGGGGATTCTTTCAGCTTCAAGGGCGAGGTCAGGCCGCTGGGCACGAGCGAGCGAAGGTGGACTGCTGGAAAGCACAAACGTGCGGGCGGGAGGGCCCGGCAGCGCCGAGGAAGGAGGAGGCGGACCCTGTGTGACCGCGCAGCAAAAACCCGGTCCCGGCAGTGGGGGTGGGGGTGGGGGTGCGGGCGCCGCCCGCCCGTCTCCTGCCTTCCCAAAGTTCCCGAGAGCTGTGGGGCCTCCCAGAAACCCCTGCAAGGGCGGGTACCCCGTCTGGGAGCAGGAGGAACCTGAGGGCAGCTGCGTGCTTATCGCCCAACCATGTGGTGGGCTCTCTCCGTCGCCGCTGAGAGTCGCCACTTGGGGCTCCCCAGGAACACGCAGCGACGCCCAGTCAGGCTCTCCTGGATCTCACAAGTACCTACGAGATCCCGTCCCAACTCCATGTGATACCCTGAAAGTGCACAGGCGGCCACACACGTTTAAAGGCTGGTCTTTATGTCAAGTCAAGTTGCTGCTGAGGGGGAGAAGCACTTCCAGAAAATTAATTTTCTTCAAGGTAAAGAAGACGAGAACAATCTGGAAATAGACGCACGAGGTTGACTGATCAGGGAGACCCTCGCTTTCTCTCTGCTCTCGGGGCTCACGGGTCTCGTCTCCTCGTCTGGTTCAGGGAGGAACCAGCAATGGAAACACCTTGCTATTCGAAGCCCGGCCCCTTCCTTTCTGAGCTGAGCTCACCGCAGCAGGAGACCAGGAGGGGGCTGACAGCGGCTCTCCAGAGTTTCCGAAGAGCTCTAGTTTGGGTCTTGGGTCGGGGGGCTTTTCGTGGGGGCTTTTGTCCTGCCAGCTCCCTAAACCTGCCTGGTTCTTACCCTCCTATCTCCTCCCCTAGCCAACCGCCGCTCGAATAACAAAGACATTGTCTTTGCCCACCTCCAGGAATCCGAGCCATTTCCCTGTGCAGCTCAGGTCTAAGCTTGCTTCTTAAACAATGGCTCCGAGGGCCGTGCAGGCAGGGACTGTGTGTTTTGTAGTCAACCGTGCATTGGCCCCCGCACACCCAGTCGGCACCTGGAACAGAGCAGGCTCTCAGGAAGCCTTTGTTGAAGAATGAAGGCTAGGCTGCATGGGTTTTCTTTGTGAGTCCTGATCCCTTTGATGCATTTGCAACCCAAGCAAAGGCAGCCCAACACCCTCCCCCCCCCCCGCCGTGTGTACGCCCCAAAATGCCTTTGCAACTGTTATTTTCCAATTGACTGTGAAAAGGAGGATAAATTCCCATGACCGCTAAGAAAGGAAGACAGGAGGTGCTGACATGGCCTCGGGCTCAGCAAACCCACCGGTGGAGACGGACGACTCACAGTGCCCGTCCCCAGCAGCCCGTGGGGAGGGATGACTGTCCCCTGAGTCATTCTCTTTACTCAAGGTGGCGTTGGCTTCGCTGGGGCTGGCTTTGGCTCATTGATCTTCCCCGCAGAGATCATGCCTCCTGCGTATAAAACAGTCGGCGCCTTCAAGTTCCTCTCACCCCCTTCACCTCTTTCTTTTTGAAGACTTTATACCAAAGTTATCAATAAAAATAAGTAGTCACAAGCCTTCTTTAGGTGCTACAATCAACCATCGTTCATATAGGCCTTCGTGTTAGTTTTCTTGGGCCGCCCTGACACAATGTCACAGACTGGGTGGCTTAGACCACAGAGAGGTATTTGCTCCCAGCCATGGAAGCTGGAAGGCTGAAGTCACCGTGTCGGCAGGGCGGCTCTTCCCGGGGCCTCCCTGCCCGTCTTGGGGACGGCCACCTTCTCTCTCTCCCTCCTCGCACCATCCTCTCCCTGTGTCCGTCTCAGGGTTTGAGACCCCTTCTAGTGAGGACACCAGGAATACTGCATTAGGGCCTACCCTAACGACTTTAACTCAATTACCTTTTCATATCCCTTGTCTCCAAATAGGGTTACCTTCAGGGTACTAAGGATGAGGATGCCTCCATTTTTTTGGAAGGGGGACACAATTCAACCGACAGCATCATCCTGTACTACTGGAAGCACCCACACTGAGAGTTACATGAACATAAAGAAGCCACTGTTTTCGATCCCCACAATGCATAAAATTAACTCGTTGCAGAGAGCAGCAACTCCTGCAGCTCCAAAGATAAACTAAAATAAATAAGCACTACATTCCTAAATGCCACACGGGCCTGACCTGTGGTGGCGCAGTGGATAAAGCATCGACCTGGAAATGCTGAGGTCGCCAGTTCGAAACCCTGGGCTTGCCTGGTCAAGGCACATATGGGAGTTGATGCTTCCAGCTCCTCCCCCCTTCTCTCTCTCTCCTCTCTAAAAATGGATAAATAAAAAAATAAAAATAAAACCTTAAAAAAAAAAAACCCAAAAACCCCAAATGCCAAACGGCCCTCTGAAGCAACCCAAGCCTGCCTGCTGAGCCACTCCCGATGACGGATCAATAACCCTCCCTCCTTGCTTCCACAAGATCGGGCCCAATTTCCTCTAAGTCGGGCAGGTGCGTTTGAGGTAAATCCGTAGGCTCAACTCTCATTAGGGGAATCCAATGGAAGAGGCACACTTTCCCGATCAAGGCCAGTGAGTCAGGTATGAATGAGCGTACGCGGCCCAGGAGGCCAGAGAGAAGGCAGGCTCACCCCCCCCCCTCCTGAAACCCATGCCGAGGGGAGCCAGCGTATCATCACATCTGGGGTGAGAGGTCACAGCCAAGCTGAGGGTGAGAGCGGAGTTCGATGGGCACAGAAAGACACCCGCAAACGACAAGCACCATCCAAGATCAGAGCCAGGCTTCGACCTCTGCCGGGACATCTGGCTTCTTCCACTCTAGACAGGGTTAGTTGGGCAGCGCAAGCTACTGCACAGGTCAACAGGGTGCACCTTTCAGTGGGTGCCAGAGGTGCTCTGACAGGTACCATCGACTTCCGTCATTAGGAGGACAGACAAAAGACTGTTTGGGTTCCTAGAAAAAAAAAAAACAGAATCGATGCCATCCTCTTAGACTTGAAAAACTAAAGAGATTTTCCTTGGAGTCAAAGATATTCCAAGTTCCTTCTGTTCAGTGTCTTTTCTCCATATCTTTTAAATATATTTGGATAGATTGATCAAAATAGGGTGAAATGCAGGGCACGGAGAATAGTTAGGAGCAGATGGACCATGTTCGTGGGGAGGCGTGCTTGTGCTGACCAATTTACGTATTTTCCTCCTTTTATTTTACAGCTGCTAACCACAAAACTGTGTGGCAAAGGTGGAGACTCGGAACCAGAAGGGATTCACAGCTCCAACCGTTTCTCATGGAACCAGTTCTGTGTGCCAGGCCCTAGAGAAACAAAAAGCAAGGAACGCCCCCTGCCCGTGGGAGCGCCAGTCCCTGAGCCCAGCACACAAGTGGGTAGGGAGTCACACCAGGATGGGCAGGGACAGCGAGGACGATCTGTCCGCCCAGGGCATTGCTCCTGGACAGACCAGGAGCACTGGGCGGAGCACGAAGTACCTTGGGGATGAGGAGAGCTCATCGGGAACACCCAGGACAAGGACAGAAGTCATTCAGGAACTCAATCTGAATTACTGGGTCAGATACAAACCCAAAGTTGGCACATGCTTTCACTCTTTCTGGAGAAACTGTCCCATTCCCTCCTTTTCCCGGTGCAGTCCGAACAGGCTGGAACTCCAAGCCACTGCACGAACACTGTCAGTGAGGCAGAGCCCTTCTTACTTTTCATTGGAAGCTCAATCCATATTTTTCAGAAGTATAAACCAAGTAAGTGCTACACCCAAATCATGACACAGGACGTTCCCACACCCACAGGGCCCGCCGTGCCTGTCCCAGTGAGTACCCCCGCCCCAGAAGTGACCACCGTTCTTAGTCCCACCCCACCCGTGATGAGTTTTGCCTGTTCCTGAACTTGGTATAGATATAGCAGAATCATGCCGAGTATGTATAGGCTTTTGTGCCCGGACTCTCTGACTCATTTTCACATCTGTGACATTCATCTATGTCTCTGCGAGACACAATAGCGTGTTATTTTTATCCTTGTGGTGGAGTCCATTATACGCACAGACCACAATTTTTTTGTCCATTCTACCAGCAATGGATACTTGGGTTGTTTTCCATTAGAGATATCATGTATAATGTCCATTGGAACATTTCTGCCCGTCATAGACGCACACACCTCTCTTAGGTATATACCTGACAGTAGAACTATCATCAAGGATACAAATATATCCAGTTTTAGTAGGTACCACCAATTGGTTATCTCCAAAGCCGTAGTGCCCACCAACTCCCCCCGGTAGCCGTGTGTGACGGTCCCAGTTTGAGCTAATCATCCCAGATGTGCCAAGTTCCCCTCACAATCTCAGTGTGTACATTGTCGGGGGGGGGGGGGGGGGGTGTCCGTCTAAGGGGACAGAAAAACTTGCAGTGTGTCAAATTCGTTCACCAAGGAACTAGTTTCTGACCCGTGTGCTACTCGCTCCTCAAGAAAACTTGGGCAGAGGATGGTTGGTTGAATATGCTAATGAGGAGGAAATCTGAGAAAACAACAAACAGAGACAAAGGTGGGACCCCGGGCTAGAGACAAGTCGGTATCATGACAGTCCCTCCTCTAACGGGCTTCAGGTCCAGAGGGCTGACCTGGGCTCAGCTGGGTGCTGTCCACAAGTACAGGGTGGCTTGGGAGACCCTCTCTGGAGGCAGTTCCTGCAACTGACTGGCACTCAGAAGTCCTGCTCTATCAGAGCTCAGTGCCTGAGCAGCCCACCACAGCTGCACGGGGTAAGTGCGCTTGCATCTCGCTAACAACCAACAACACGTCATGCATGCACGGGGGGGGGGGGGGGGGGGGGGGGGGGGGGTCCCTTTCACATCTATTACAACAGCAAATAAAAGATAAAAACCGGACTGGACCAGCTATCGAAATATTTTGGCTATGTCCTCAAAGACCTCTCAGAAGACATCACACAGGGGCTATTCTTTCAAAATGCTCAAGATTCCTAAAATCCCAGGTAGCAGAACACCGAACACCTTGAACATGGTGTTCTTTCACAGTATAAAGGGTTGTAGCAGACTGACGAAAACACTGACAATAGTCTAACACCTTTGACATCCTTTGCTATTCAAAATGGCACTGTGAACAGAGCGGGACTGGTATGATTCTTTATTGTCTGTTATTATAGACATTTCTGCGTCTATGATGGGCAGAAATGTTCCAATGGATATTATTCTTGGTATTGTTCTTACCAAGCTGCCCTCATTCACCATAAGGGCTGTTTGCTGATCAAAATAAATCCTGAAATTGATTATGTAGATTTTATAAAACTGAAATGTCTCCGTTATTAAGGTAACAGTAAGGTGGTAATTTTTTTAACTTTATTTTTAAATCAGAATGAGAGACCAAATAAAGAAATACGAGGATTTGGGTAAATGCAGGTGTTCTTGAATACAGACAGTAAGAATACTTTGAAATTTCAGAGTCTCTTCAAAAATTCAAGGTGTTCACCTTCGACTGGACCAATAAGCATGAACAGAAGTCTAATTTCTAAGACAGAGTCTTTTGACCTTTTGGAGATGGTAAAATACCGCAGTGCTCTATAAACTTCTAGATGCCTCAAACAGAGACATTTATTTTGACAAGAGTTGTTTTCCCAGAAGAATTCATTAAAGGAAAAAAAAAAAAGTCTGGCTTTCAAAAATCTGCATTTCTATTTTGAGGCTGGGAAAGGTGTTTTTATGAAGACTTTCAAGTCTTTCGATGTGGGTTCAAGTTCAGGTGAAGAATCCGTGTAAGGGGTCATGGAGGTTCCTGCTCTCTCTGTACTAGAAAGAAGTACAGACAGGCAATCGCTAAACATTCTGCAAGATGTGTACGGGTGTTCTGAGCTGGCCCCACAGGGCCCCTTCAGCCTGGCTCACATTAGGGAAATATCCATTGCTTCAGGCTTTCTCCTACAGTCCTTTTCACAGCTGCAAAGTCAACAGGGCTCTTGTGAACCAGGAGCCCAATTCCATCACTGAATATGAGTCAGCAGCCTTCCACCCCAGGGCCAGAGGGGAAGCTCGCAAACCCATTTACCAGGCTGCAGAGTCACAGAGGGTCGGAGGTTTTGATGCTCAACTCCGACTTCTGTCGCAGGATTCAGAAAAAGGGACTGACCTACGAATCCTTGCCCCATTCACTGGACCACTGGTGGCCAACGCTCCTGGAACAAATGACAGCCATCATGACCGCCTTCCCGTATGAAAGAGGAAAATAAAAAAAGAAGTTCATCTTTCTCTACATGGGTCAACCCATGACCAGTCCAGCTATTATTTACTCATCATCGCCTATGTCTGAGAGTAACCTCACCACTAAACAAAACCAGCAGGGCAATTACATTTCAAACTCCTTCTTGGAATCTAGACTCCATGGTAACCCTACACCTCCTGCCCCTGACCCTCCTGGGAAGGAAATTGGTGTCCTCTGCTTACAGAGGAAGCAAATTATCCCCAGAGGCTCCAGGTCACAAGCTGACATTCCATTCTGCTTGTGAGCAAAATGGTTCCTTTTCTTCCGCGATTTTGCTGTTCGCAATACCAGGCAGTCATCCTGCTGGCCTCCAAGGGAAGTCACTGGACTTGTCTCTTTAAGAGGAGAAAGAGTATTTAAAATGTGTTTAAATTATGGCCAATCAGCCTTACTGCTGACTGCTTACAACTCCTGTTCAGCATACCGCCCAACTTCCTTAAAGAGTTCATCGAGATGTTTGCCAGAATGCGTTCCACATGTTTGAAATAAATATACAGCCTTAGATTTTTCTAAAAATCCCTCAGCTCCCCAGTCTGAGGAAAATGGAATTAAGGGGGTTGTCCCTTTAAGCCGAGAACATGGGCTTTGCTTCAGAGGGTTGACTTTATTTCTGCCTCTATGACGACTTTTGAGTGTTGGGCAAGTTACTATTTTCCCATGTTTCTAATCAGCTCACACACACACATACAAAATGTAGGAAAACTGCCGCACGCACTCATCAAAAAAAGGCATTTGTGGTGATTACTTTTCAGAATAAAAGAAGTCACATGGCAAAGACTAGGTACCAGGTGTCTTCTTAGGGTCATGACAGGGTTCTATAACGGTTCCCAATTAGGCAAAGTGCTAAAAGCACATGGTGTGAATTACACACTTTAACTAAATGAGTTGTATAGTGTATAAATCACACCTCAGTGAAGCTGTTCTAGTTACAAAAAGAGTTAAGGCATGATGATAGTTTATCATGCAATTATTTTTTAGAGTTAAGCAATACAGCCAACTACTTCCATAATGTTTGGGGGAAAAACACAAGTTTCCCTTATGCTAAAGCCTAGGATGCCAAACCTCGATTTAATACCTGACTACCTGACCTAGCTGCCGTCTCACCCTCTCCCAGAAACACCATCTTAATCAATCCATCTGCAATTTCCTGGCCAAGCACCAGGGGATAGGGGAGTGGTGTGGCTGGCCCTTTAAGAAATAGCCACGCAACATGCAGGCCCTGGCGCCTATGCTATTAGAAACACTGTTCATGTTTAAAGATACTACTGAATGATCAACAGCAAGGCAATCACTGAAACTGTCTTATTAGTCTTTTTGGAGTTTATGCTGATACAACCACATTCTGGTGTCCAACACTTTTTTGACAAATGCCACGGATTTGTAAGAAGACCGTTCATTAGCTTTGTCACCCTGGCACTCCGTTTCCTCATATGTAAAATAGTGATAACTGTACCTTTCTCAGAGGGTGGTTGTAAGAATTAAAAAAAAAAAAAAAAAAAAAAAAAAAAAAAAAAAAAAAAAAAGCATGCAAAGCATCTCACAGGGGGCCTGGCCCTGAGGGGCTTTGCAGACTCGGCTATATTATTAAGAATACTACAATAGAGGACCATAAACAACAGGTGAGCTGAGCAGTTAATCTGACAGGTAAGCCACGTGCTAAGGAATCAGAGTGGTTTTCATGACAAGCCCGAAGAAGGCGGGTTCACGGACTCTGTGGATCCCGCGACCCTGACCACACAGCACCTTTTGCCGGAAAAAAATTTATCCTGCTGACTTGCACCTAGAGCTCATTCGTTGCTGCTGGGAAATGATCACACGGACCCAAAGCCTTTGTCCGTCTCCATCTGCCTTAATAGAACTCTATTAAAAAAAAAAACACAACAACAAACCTCAAACGATGGCTGTTTATTTTGACCCTATCTAAAATCAATGTCAGAAACCCAGGAGGTTGGATGCCCCTCCTTCTAAAGACAGAAGCGTGATTGACCAGGCAGCCATGAGCTCAGTAAGGAAGTAATTGGATGAGGGTGTTCGCTGGGTTTACAGACCCCCCCCTAGGCTAATTATTCTTAAGCACCAATTTGCATTTAATCACAGCCTGGCGGGTTTCACTCCAAAGGGGGCATGTGCTAACAGTATGGCATTTAATCCAACCGTCTTTCAGGGCAAAGGATATTTCAGTTTTTTTAATTAAGGACACAGAAAGGTGAAAGTGTGTGAACCTGGCTAAGACAGGGAGTATTTTCAAGGAGTCAGCAAATGCTCTCTTTTACTCGGGAAATCACATGACTCTCGGCCACACAGAGCGAAGCAATCCCAGTCGTTCCTACCGGCTGGGATCGTGCAACAGCCGCGGCGTGACAAGCCCCCGCGTTACCACATTCTTTCCTTCCTTCATTCATTCATTCATTCTTTCATTCTTTCATTGGAGACAAAAGGTATGAACGAGAGAGACAAGATCCAGCTCTCAAGGGAAGCAGTCAAAGGGATAAATGAACAAGGCGTCTCCTGAAGGGGTCACACAGAAAATACAGCAGTGATGCAATAAAATGGGGGGGGGGGAAGGGTGTCAGGGGTGAGGGGCTACTTTAAGCCCTGTCATCTGGAACGACACCGGCAGGAGGCGGCAGGCTGAAACCTGAGTATGAGTCAGAAATCTGTGCGCAGATCCGAGGCAGAGCACTGCAGGCAGCGAGGGCCGTGGGCTCAGAGAGCGTGGGACGAGAACCAGCTTAATGTGGCCCAGGGAGGATGGAGGCTGGCATGGCTGAGGGAGGGGGAGAAAGAAGCCGTTGAGGATGGAGGCAGAGGCCGTGGACTGTGAGCCTTGGGCCCCCAGGACATCTGAAACATCCTATACCTGAAGGACCATCCTCCCAGGAACACTGCCTACCCCTTTCACAGGACCAAGGAAGTAGCCACCATCAAGCCAGTAGTGAAGATGGCTTCTCAGCCTTAAGATCATGTGTAGCATCTGTTCTTATCAGTTTAATAAAGCCAGTAGTGAAGAGCCGACAGCACCCTGAGCTGGTACGATCCTCACTCTAAGAGCACCTGCTTCCAGCCAGTACCCACCCAACCACCACTCGTCAGGTGCAAGCTCGCTTCATTCTGCCAGCCACCCTAACAGACAGGCACTTTCCCATTCTACAGATGAGAACACTAGTGCTCAGCACAGTGAAGTTATAGAGTGAAGTGACGCAGTCCTCCGAGAAGCAAAGTCAAAGTCATATGGCCCAGCAAGCGTGTAGCCACAGAGTTCTCCTTCTGTCTGGCACAGGACACCGTGGTCCTTCTGCCCAGCTGTGAGCTGTGAGCCCACACACTACAGCTTCTGCCATCCTCCCTCGGGATCGTCAGGTCACACACCTCCCCACACTGGGCCTCTGGCAACACACTGACAACCCCTGGCCCCACACACACACACACACCCATAATGCCTTTTCAGATCCAAGTACCTTAAAGTAACTAATGAGTTGTTGGAGACAAAACAATGGTTTTCAATACACTTTGAAACTCACTTTCTGGACCTGGCCAGTGGCTCAGTGGATAGAGTGTTGGCCTGGCGTATGGACGTCCTGGGTTTGATTCCCAGTCAGGGCACACAGGAGAAGAGCCCATCTGCTTTTCTCCACCCCTCCCTTTCCCCCTTCTCTCCCCTTCTTCCCCTCCCACAGCCAGTGGCTCAACTGATTAGAGTGTCGGCCCCAGGCGCTAAGGATTGCTCTGTTGGAGGGCATCAGCCCCAGATGCTAAAAATAGATCGGGTGGCTTCAGTCAGGGTTGCCAGGTGGATCCCGGTTGGGGCCCATGCGGGAGTCTGCCTCCCTATTTCCCCTCCTCTCACCTAAAAAAAGAAAAAGAAAAACTCACTTTCCCTAACTTTTTCATTAACAAAGGTGAATCGATAATGTCATACAATTAATGATGTGGTTTTCAGAAGATGTAATTCTTCCTTAGCATTCACCACCTACTACTTACTATATGTACCATTTCTCTGTCAATTAATTTGCCTTGATGAGTCATTTCTCTCTTTCGCCCCTGTAGTCCCAACCCCAGGGTGCCTCCTGGAGGTGGACAGACAAAGCACGTCCTTCTCCACAGGAGGTGCTACTACCCGACCGGTTGTTATGGTCTCTGGAATAAAGTAAGCTACTGTGGCGACATGCACAGGTAATGGGTGGGGAGGCAGGAACCTCATTCTGAGACGATATTCCTTGCTCTCGTCAACAATCGATTCAGTTCCTCGGTGCACATGTGTCCTAAAGGTTGGCAGCTGCAACGTGAGGGACAGAACATAGTTCTTGGAGTCGGCAGAGAGAGGCTGGCATCCCTGCTCCGCCACTCCCTGACTCCCTTGCAAATAATACTGCCTTCCGTCACTGGGACAGCCCTCTGGGCTAGATTCAATACACAGTGTCCCTAAGATGTCTACCTCAGTGACAGTATACCTCTCCTTTTTTTAGAGAGAGAGGCAGGGAAAGAGAGAGAGAGACGGGAATATCGAGCCGCTCCTCTATGTGCCCTGACCAGAGATCGAACCCACCACCTCCACGCTCCAGAGTGACACTCCAGCCAACCAAGCCATCCAGCCAGGGCTCAACTTCCTTTCTTATTGATATTTTTAGAGAGACGGAAAGAGGAAGGGGGAGAGAGGGGAGAAGGAAAGGAGCATTCATCTGTGTGCCACTCAGTTGTGCATTCGGTGGCTGCTTCCTGTGCGTGCCCCGACTTGGGAATTAACCCCACAACCTTGCTGTTTAGGGACAACGCTCCCTCCCAACCGGGACTGAGCCAACTGGCCAGGGCCACACCCCCGTTTTAAAGATAAAGCAACTGAGTCTCCAAGGGATGAAATAACCTGCCTCGTGTCACCTATTTAAAAGGTTAAGCGAGCCAAGTTTCAATGAGGCTCAGGTAGGGGGAGGAACCGCAGGAACCAGAGCAGGCCTGCCAGCCCTCTGGTGCCAGGCCCCACGCCACTGGCACCCCGACGAGGCCCCTGCCGACCTGCGGCCCGCCCTCGGCAGGCAGACGGGACAGGCAGTGTCGGCGTGCCCAGCCTGTGGGCTCCAGGCCTTCCGATAGTATTCTCCTGCAGGGAACACAAACAGCCCTCCTCAGACGCGGCTGGGCCAGACACAGACCGTCCCGGGACTCGGCACAAGGGAGATGGCCGTCGGAACGTCTAAAGCGCCAGCGTGGGCCGTGGCGGCCTTGCCAGACCGATAAACGACTGCGCCTCTGGTCCCTCTTAATTTAGAATTCATTGCGTCTCCCTTTCCATGAAAGATAAACCAATGGCTGCCCTTGACAGCTGTTTCTCTGGGGTCATTCCTCCCTCCTATCCGCCCAGCTACCCTTTCTTCGGGGATTTGAGCGATGTAACGTTAGTCCTATCCATTTCATTCAATCCTTCCAGGGTAGTCTACAGTGACGGGGGAGGCGGCCGAGCCAAAGGCCCTTAACCATTTGTGCACTGTGCGGAGAGGGTGTGCAAGACAAGCACAGAGAGCAGGGTTCGGGGGGGAAAAAAAAAAAAGTCTTGTGCAGATCTCTGCAAAGGAGACAAGAATGAGGGTAGTAGCAGCGTGCTGGGTGCACAGCAACTCTGATGAGCGCGGCTCCAAGCCAGGCCCAGCGGGCTCCCAGCATGCTCTGCAAGCACCCACACCCGAAAGAGCCAGCACACTATCTGCCGGTCCAGGGGGGAGTCCGGCTCCGTAGCGTACGTAGCTAGCCACCTTGGCCATTCCTTTGTGGATGTGGGCCCCACGGATACCCAGCCCCGGGTGGACAGTGGGAAGGGGGCCTTCACCGTGCCGTGTGGGCTGGTCGTCAGGAAGGAGACTCCGGGGGTGGAGAGGCATTCCACAAGCGTGAGAGGCAGATACGAGGATTGCCCGTCTCCCAGTGAGTCGATTCAGGTTCCCGCGGCTCGAGTCACCTGCCACAGTCCCCTCTACTCAGAAGTCAAGAAGCTAGCATTAGAACGTGACCCAGACTGGTGGTTCTCAACCTGCGGCAACGTTGTCTCCCAGGGGGGGTTGGACAAGGCCTGGAAATGTGTTCGGTTATCACAGCTGCGTGACACCACTAGTCTCTACTGCAGGGGTCCTCAAACCATGGTCCACGGGCCGCATACGGCCCCCTGAGACCATTTATCTGGCCCCCGCTGCACTTCCGGAAGAGGTACCTCTTTCATTGGTGGTCAGTGAGAGCAGCACATTGACCATCTCATTAGCCAAAAGCAGGCCCATAGTTCCCATTGAAATACTGGTCAGTTTGTTGATTTAAATTTACTTGTTCTTTATTTTAAATATTGTATTTGTGCCTGTTTTGTTTTTTTACTTTAAAATAAGATATGTGCAGTGTGCATAGGGATTTGTTCATACTTTTTTTTATAGTCTGGCCCTCCAGTGGTCTGAGGGACAGTGAACTGGCCCCCTGTGTAAAAAGTTTGGGGACCCCTGCTCTACTGAGTATAGACGGGGGGGGGAAGGGCTGTTAAACATCCTACAATACACAGGACAGCCACCCAGCACTTAGAATTTCTAGTTTACGTGTTTACCAGTGTCTTGGTTGAGAATTCTTGAATTAGACTGACTCAGAGCCCATAAAGCTATGAGGGTTGGGGAACAATAAAATTTGCTCAGAATAACTGTTAAAATTACATATGACTTTTGTAATTTTTTTTGGTTCTAACCGGGGCCTTGATGCCTCCCAAACTCAGTGGGACACACGGAAACAGGAGTAATTTTCGTCAATGATTATCCACGGTGTGTCTAGCAGGAACCACGTGGTCAAATCCCCAGGCGCCCCGCCTTGAGATTTCACCCCAAGTTCCTGCTGTGCCTGACGTGAAAGCCAGAGCGTAGCATGAAGGACCTCGTGCAGACACATCACAAACATCTGCTGCATCAGAACCCGGGCCTGGAGGTGGGCCAGACCGTGACCCAGGCTCTTGGTCCCCCCACAGGAGGCCGAGCCTGCTATCCTTGGAGTAAATAGCCAGCGGAGGGACCAAAAAGTAACAGCAACTGGAAAAACAGACGAGGTTTGGGCACAAGGCATTCCACAAAAGGCATGTGGGAGCTGAAGGGCCTGTCTCGTGAAGTAAGCTGCGAAACGTTATTTCTTCCACACGGATGTGCTCTCGGTCACCTCCCTGCCACAAGCCCCTGTGAGCGCTTGTTCGAGTCCAAAGCCCACCCCAGGAGAGGGTAGCCCTTCCCACTTTATCTCCACGCAGCCCCGGCCAGGCGGTCGGTCATGCCGGGTCAGCTCCGGCCTGCATGCAGCTCCCACCCCTCAGCACAGAGCCCCCCCTCACACACTCCTGTCCCCAGCACTAGTGGCCAGCAGAGCTTCTTCCCATCAGACAAGTGAACAAAGAAAAAGCAGCGGTGAGTTGTCCCAAAAGTGACAGGCACCACATTCTAACTCGGGCATGGCCAACAGTGTTTGCCCCCGAAACCAGATTAGAAAGAAAACTTTTTTTTTTCACAGGCCCGACGAAATATTAAAATTAAAAAATGTGCCTGACCAGGTGGTGGTGCAGTGGATAGAGCGTTGGACTGGGATGCAGAGGACCCAGGTTCGAGACCCCGAGGTTGCCAACTTGAGCGCGGGCTCATCTGGTTTGAGCAAAAGCCCACCAGCTTGAACCCAAGGTTGCTGGCTCCAGCAAGGGGTTACTCGGTCTGCTGAAGGCCCGCGGTCAAGGCACATATGAGAAAGCAATCAATGAACAACTAAGGTGTTGCAACGTGCAATGAAAAACTAATGATTGATGCTTCTCATCTCTCTCTGTTCCTGTCTGTCTGTCCCTGTCTATCCCTCTCTCTGACTCTCTCTGTCTCTGTAAAAAAATAAATAATAATAATAAAACAAAATTTAAAAAAAATGTTAACTACAAAAATGATTCATTTAAGTAAACAAAATCTTATTATATAATTTGTTTATGAATAAGTGTAAGTAATTTAGTACAACAAATTAACCAAAAAAGAATCTTTATAATGGAATTTTTTTTAAAAATAAAGAAGTATCAGGAATCCATCTGACCAACTATTTGGACATTAACACTAGATTGACTAGTCACACGCGGAATTCTTTTCCCTGTATCACTATCTTCTTAAATACCTCGATTTCCGATAAGCAGAGACGCTTCCAACTCTGAGTAGCTGAGATTTTAACTTTCATGGTTGTCCAAAGATATCGTAGTTTATGTATAACGATTTAAAAGTACCACTTATTTCATTTCCACGGTGCGTCGTGCGGAGAATATTAAAAATTTAATCGCGGGTTGTTGGCCGTGCCTGTTCTAACCGGGGCGGGGCGGGGGTGGGGGGTGGGGGGGACAACCTTCTGCGACGTCCCATTAGACGTGACTCGGAGTTAGAGAGCATGGGTTTGCTCATGCTGGGTCACGCTGTTCACTTACAGGTGTGACTTAACCTGTGCAGACCTCCGTTTCTCTATCTGCCATCTGGGGACAGGGAGCACAGACAACAGTGCCTATTCGGTAGGATTACTGTGGCATCAGTGCCCACAAAGTACCAGGCCCTGGGAAAAACACTCAGTTTAAAAAAACAACAACAACAAGGCATCACTTTGAGGGAAAGATGGTGCTGTGGCCATTAGGAGGCATTTTTTTTTGTTTTGGTTCCAGATAAATCATCAGAGAGCTAAATCGATCTGTCCAGAACGCTACAACCCCGTCTTCCTCGCCACCAAGGTGGGAGTTAGGGATGGGGTTTGGCTACAGAATGCCCTCAGGGGCCAGCTGCTCAGGGAAGGAGACACCAGGCTGAGCACATTCTCTAGCAACAGCAAGCCCAACAGTAGCCACGGCTGGTGGAGGCGCCCCCAAAATCGGCGCAGGCTGTCCTGGAAGACGCGGGACTTTGTTTCTAAAAGGGGTCACGCTTTTCCGAGGCCACACCGCCTTCCTGTGAGGGAAGCCATCACCGCCCGTCTTCGGGGAACTGGGTGAGGCAAGACTACTGGCTGCTCTTGCTCCAGTCGCACAGCCTGTGTGGTTCTCTTCTCCTTGGGCTCTCCCTCCTCCCCAGCCCCCCACCCACACCCCCCACCCCGGCCAGCCACCCCCTTCCCGCTCACTGGGGACCACCTTCTCTGGTATCCACCGCTGGCTTCTCATTAGTGCTCCGGGGAGGCAGGGAGATGTAACCGGACCGGGTGGGTGATGCTATCAGTTGCCCCCCGGTGACGGGCACTTGGACTAAAAGCCTCCTCCCGCTCTCGCACTGTGATTGAGTTTCTCTCTCTCTCTCCCTCCCCCCCACACCCGAGGTCCCCTCCCTCTTTGAGGCAGTGTCCGTGCCAAGGGGCCAGGCACTCACTCCTCCAGCCCCGCAGCACCTGCCAACAGAACCGGCCTGTTTATCTGGATTCACAAAGCTCTGTTAGCGCTGGGCAGGCTGCAGGCCGGAGCCAGAGGGACCTGCAGGAAATCCCATTTCCTCGGTCCCTGGGACTCCAGGTTGAAATGCCCAGGGCGGAGGGGTGAGAGGTAACACGGGGCGTCTCCATCTCCATGACAGACATCAAAAGGGCCGTTCAAGAAGCTCTTCAGAACTGGGATCTGAATAAAGCACAAGGCTCTGAGCAAACGCAGAGCACATGGTGACAGAGCTGGGAGGGGGGGGGGAGGTCAGTGCCATTTGGGGAGGAGTGGGGATTCTCTATGGAGCCTCAGGCAGATCCAGGGAGCCGCGTGATGCTCATGACTGACAAGCAAAGGAACCCAGGAGAGAGGGAGGGCTGGCTGGACAGAGCAAAGCCCCGCTGGCGAATGAACACACAGGTCACGCTGTGACTTTCTGGTGAGGTTTGCTTCTGACCATTTCCTTCTTATGTGCCAACTTGTCAGCCAACCAGTGTGGTCACTTATAAAAAAAAAATGGCTCAGCAGAGCCAGATCACTGCTACCCCACCCTGCATTATTAGCCAGAGGAAGCTCAGCTGCAAGCCAACCGAATTTCAACAGGAATCTTGACCTCTTCATAAACCCTCGTATCTTCATTTTGGCTCCGAACAATAATAATAAAACAGTTGGAACTTATGCTGCCGAGGAGACAGGAAGGAGTCACATTTATTGAGATCCTACTGTGTGCCCAGCCTTTCCACACATCAAGCATCTCATACAATGCACATACTGCCTGGGGGGGGGGGGGGGAGGAGGGGATATCTCTCTTTCCATTTGCTCCAGATCTCACACTGGAAACCTGGGAATGGGCTGGACGTCCCCCTTCCCCACGATCGCAGTCAGCAGTCACCAGTGCCCACACACCGTCTGTCAGCTTCACCTGCAGAGAGACCTCAATTTGATCCCGCCCTTGCTCAACCATCTGGCTCTGACACTTCAGAACGCAGCATAATCCCTGCCTCTCCGAGTGGCCCAGGTAGAGGCGGACTCTCTCTCTCACTCTCCTGTGCTTTCCTGCTCTCTGATCGTTTTCCCTTTTCATCCATCCAGTCATACACTATCATATTTTTTTTTATCTCCCCTAATAGACTGTCAACAGCTGGCGGGCCCAGGCTGTGACTCAGGTCCCAGAGTCCAGCTGTCCCTGCCCAGCACAGGTGACCTGCATGAAGAAACTGACTCAGAGGAGTCCGAGGACCCGGACTCCCGCCCAGGCTGACGGCCGCAAAGCCTCCGTGTCCCCGTCCAGTGGCCGGCCCAGCACCCTTCCAAACCTCCCGGAGGGAGGCGGCCACACCACCAGCCACCTGACTCATAAATGCCTCCAAGATGGCAAAGGACACCCCCGAGCACAATGACGTAACGAAACGGAGGGCTGTGAATTTCTCCTACAACTGGCACTGTCGTCCAGTAAATGATTACTCGGGAGAGTCTCCCAAGATGATCCCAGAAAGGCCATCCTCCGAGGTTCTGAGTTTCAAAACGACTCCTGTGTGGGATTGCGGATCCCAGCTCTACATCAGAGCGCTTGGTGCAGACCGGCTTGGCTAGCCCCCTGTAACAGCCCCACTAAGGGAGGGGGGCGGTGACTGCCACATCGTCCCTTTGCGAGGGATGTGTGTGACGGACGTGCAGGCTGAGGCGCAGCTCACTGAAAAGCGAAACCGGACCTGCTCCGAGCCAGCCCGGGCTCCGGACACAGCGGCATCAGACACCCCCCACCGTGGCCTCAGCAGAGCACTTGCGTCTGTCCTCCCACACTCCCTACTCCCTGAGTCCTGTGACGTCACTTCTGTACCCCCACCCCCGGCTCCCATTTTCACATCCCGGTTTCCCCTTACCCTCCTATCTGTATGACTGACGGACAGGTAACCCTCCCTCCTGAAATCCTGCATTCCCCGTGAGAGGGACTCCTGAACGTTGTATGAACCTGTCCTGGTAGATATAGATGTCCGGTGTCATCTCCTTCCTTTCCAGGGGGGTGTCCCTCCCACAGTGTCAGATAAGCAGCCCGTCCCAGAGAGAGCAAGCGTGACCACACCCCGTCTGATAGCTGCCCGAGCCTCTCGCGACCAGTGACCCCACCTGTCACAGAACACAGCTCTTCGGACCCCGAGAGAGAGAGAGAGAGAGAGAGAGAGAGAGAGAGAGAGAGAGAGACAGCTATGGTGCACGCTCTGTCTCCAGGCCCACACGGGAAAATTCCCACAAGAGCAGACTTTTATTTTCAATGGGATGGCTTCAAGAGGCGCAGACGAGTTCTGACCCTAGCCCCCCATAGCCCTGGCCTCGTGAAGGAAAGAAACTGTTGTCCTTTGCAATGACACGTTTCCGTCACATTACCTATAGACCAAAGTGGGTCACTTGTAAGACACCAGTGTGGCGGGAGGGTTGGGGGTGAGGAGACCTCACTGTGAAAAATGGGAGATGGGATGGAATGACTTCTCTGACCCCTTCCCAGTAAGATCCCACAGTCTGATTCCAAACACTTGAGTTTTTCCTTTTGTTTCTTTCGCTGGCTGAGACAGGGCGACGGGCAGGCAGTTAAGGGACGGGCTATGGGTTCCCGAGTCTCCTAGACCCTTCAGGGTTGGAAGTTCTGTGCTATATGTCATTCACTTCTCTCCCTCTGAATCTGAAGACACGACGGGGAGTTTTGCAGAGAGGTCTGGTCTTCAGACTTCACTTCCTGTTTGTAGAGCCCCCTTTTCGTTTTAAATAGCCTGGGTTTTCTTCATTCCCCGGGGCCCCAGGGCTGTTTCCCCACAGTACGCATGCCTGGTCATTCAGGGATCTACTTGGGGGCTCAAGTATAGCCTGCTGGCCCAACTGGCTTATCCCAAGTCATACAACACTCTACATTTTATAAACACTTCTTTTAAAAGCCACCGGCAGCCTGACCAGGCGGTGGCGCAGTGGAGAGAGCATCGGACTGGGATGCAGAGGACCCAGGTTCAAGTCCCCGAGGTCGCCAGCTTGAGCGCGGGCTCATCTGGTTTGAGCAAAGCTCACCAGCTTGGACCCAAGGTCGCTGGCTTGAGCAAGGGGTTACTCGGTCTGCTGTAGCCCCCTGGTCAAGGCACATATGAGAAAGCAATCAATGAACAACTGAGGTGTCGCAACGAAAAACTAATGATTGATGCTTCTCATCTCTCTCGTTCTTGTTTGTTTGTCCCTATCTATCCCTCTTTCTGACTCTCTCTCTCTGGAAAAAAAAAAAAAAAAAGCCGACGACCGTGAGACATTATAGAAATAGAGTGGCCTCAGTAACTGCCATGTCTCAGGGTCACCCACGTGAGAAATATTCCTGAGAAAGGTCACTCCATTAAAGGGACTGACTCACTGGACTAGAGTTATACCGCTCCCTGGGAACACACTGAAGGGTGACACACTCCTGGTGCCGTCTTCTTTGTCAACTGCAAAGCTCTGGGGACAGTCAAGTCCCTCCTATCCTCAGCTCCTCGAGCTTTTCTCCCTGAAAGCAGCACTAACAAGTTATACTTCATGAAAATGGTCTTGTCAGGGATCCTAGAACTTCTGTGTAAGACGGCAGAGGCGCTCTTGCCCACCTCCTACCAGATTCCCAAACAGGGAAAATGGAACACACACACACACACACACACACACACATACTCTGACTGAGGAGCAGTCTCTTGGTAAACAGAGTGGCAATTAGAAAGTTCTGCCAAGTTACAAGGTTAATTCAGTGAAAACAACCATTCATCAACCATACGTAATGCTGCTGCTTTACCTTAAGGAAGGTAGAAACAGAGTTGACCCCCCCTGCCCTGCAGGGCTACCCAGTCAGAGAGCTGGGATCCGTCACACTAAACATTGGATGGCCACCTCCCTATTGCAAAAGTGATGACCTAGTAGCCCCCACAAAGGAACTCTAAACTCATCACCCCCAGTGATCCCACTACCTCTCTAAGAGTCCCGAACCTCCCAGTTCAGGACTCAAGATCCCAAGGAGCATGAGTAGCCGGACAGGGTGACATGTAAATAGATCCCCTACCTAACTTCCGTAGGAAAGTCAGACACACATACACACACACACACACCCCTCGGGTAGCTATGTCTGAAGACTAACTTTCCACCCATTTAAACAGAGCGGAAGAAATGTGCAAGAAGATACTTTCCAGACCAGTCAGCGGAGCCCGGACGTGAGCTGGGAGCTACAGAACTGGAGACCTCGTTTCGGCTATACGAGTGATCAAGGAAAATCGACATACTTTTTGTATCGAGGATGGAGCAATGAGAGCCAGAAAACAAGTTGCCACATTTTAGGGGGCTGGGGAGCCGGGAGCAGGGCGCACACACACATAGATGCACATGCGCGCTCACACACAAACATTGAGGTCTGTGTAAATGCTCTCTCTTCCTACCTCCTTGCCTTCGAGTGGGTCCCCCTCCTCACTTTCTCCCCTCGAGGGAAAAGAACCCCTTTACTGTATAGCATGCCTGCTTCGGCCTTTCAAGGACCCTGTAGCTGAGGAAACGTCCACCCCAACACGGCCTTGCTCTGTCTTGCTTTCGGCAACCTCACCAACCGGCTGACGTTCCCCTCTCCCTAAATGTTCTCAGAATCACCAGCGCGGGAACACTCGCGCCAAGAACACACAAACTGTAATGTTAGGTGCTGCCTGGGTGGCCACCAATGGTCGCGGTGACCCTATGCCACCAACAGCAGCACGACACGGTCCCTTGAGTTTCAGATTCCGCGGATGCCCCACGCCCCATCCCAGGGAGACCCGCCTCCGTTCCTCCCGAGGGGAGCTGTTCCCGGATTCATTCATTCCTGGCCCTTGGCTTACTTCACTGCGTGTCCGCAAGGTTGGTTTGTTTTTTCAAAGCCCCAGTGAAGTTTGGGTCCTGATCCCACATACCCCGCTATAGCGGAAGGACTGCAGGGCAGCTAGCAGTGCTTCCCATAGAGAGCCCCACCTTGGAGTCTCATTTCCGCCAGACACTTGTTGGCGATAAAATCTAGTGGTGGATGGAGGTCCTATTTCTGAGCACCCAGGGAAAAAGCCCATTTGCCTCTCTGTTTCTGCCAAATAATGGGGGCAGGGGGGGCGAAGAAGAATAAGAGTATGAACCCTGACCTTCCCCCAGGACAGATGCTGAACAGTGAGGTAGGAACCAACGGCTCCACACTGAAATCTCAGCTTCCCGCTCTGTGAGACTCAGCTCTGCCAGCTCCTGTCCCCAAAACCACTGCCTCCCCAGACACGTTCACTTCCTTTCGCTTCTAAATAATTCATGAACTCTGGGGGCCTTTCTTCCCAACCAGAGAGGGAGGACCCTATTTACAAAGAGGGGAATCAGTGCTCAGAGTGGTCCCCAAAGTCACCTCATATGGAATAACATTGCTTCCTACCTGAAATGCTCTTCCCCTCTCCCTATCCCCCCTACCCCTGCTTTCGGGTGACCAAGAAGTGGCTTCATGGAACCTTATCAGAGAAGGTTTCCGTGACCCAGAGTTAGGAAACCTCAATCCTATTATTCCCTCTGGGTTCTTGCCCTTTTATGGCATTAATCAAAATCTGTTGAACCTGGCCGGTGGCCCAGCATAAAGACTTCCTGGATTCAACTCCTGGTCAGGGCACACAAGAAGTGACCATCTGCTTCTCCCTGTTCCCTCACCCCATCCTCTCCCTCTTCCCCTCCCACAGCCAGTGGCTCAATTGGTCTGAGCATGGCCCCAAATGCTGAGTAGGTCTGCTGAAATGCATCGGCCTCAGGCACCAAAAATAGTTCAGTACTTGAGCATCGGCTCCAGATGGGGTTGCCAGGCAGATCCCAGTCAGGGCACATGCTAGAGTGTAACTCACTATCTCCCCTCTCTTATCTCAAAAAAAAATAATTATTATTATTTTTTAACTCATTTTTGTTCTGTCTCTAAACAGAGTCATCGGCTCTGTTAGTGCAGGTACCACCTCTTTGATGATCACTGAAGTCCCAGTACCCAGCACTGGTCCCAGCATAAGGAAGATACTCAAGCAAATATTTGTATGTGGTCCTCTGGCTTCCCAATTCTGTATCCCTTCCACTCAAATAAGCATTCTTCAGCGAAGAAATTCTCCAAGCGATACTAATAGGCAGTCCTAAAACCAAGTCTTATTCCCATTACAATTCAATGGTGAACTTGAAACGTCTGCCTTTTGGGGCAGCATGGGGTCACAGCAAAAGGGGACATGGTCCAAGAACTTCAGGTAAATGGACAGTGCTCGGGAAATTATGAAAGCGTTAACCAGCATCTGTAATTTCTAAGTATTTCACATAAAACCTAACTCCCAGACCTTTCACAACCACCCCAGGAAGCAGGGACTACTCTCCCATCCCCATTTGACAAGTAGGGAAATTGAGGGCTGGAGGTGCAGGACTGCCACCTCCCACCTTGGGAGAACCCCCAAACCTGTCTCCTTGAGGCCACGGCAGCCCCCTCTGGTGCCCGTACTGAGACTACTGCTTCCCCCTAAAAACCATTTTTTTTTTTTTTTGGCTCAGCATAAGTCTTGTCTTAGAGGGCATGAGAAAGTCACACCCCAAAGGGGGTCTGAAAATGTCCTCTAGCTCCATTCTGCCTACCCCCTACCCTCCCACTCCCTTCTACAGCCGCGCTCTCCGGCCTGCGCCTTGGCGGGGCGGCTCTGCCTCCACATGGTGGGAGAGGCCACCACGGCCTCTGCAGGCGCAGCCTGGCATGGCCAGGCAGAGATCGGCAGGCGGCCCCCGGGCTTTAAGGGGCTGCGGCCTGCCCCGAGCTGCGGCACCCTGGCCCGGGGGGTGAGGGAGGGGGTTTGACGGGCTGAGGTCACCTGCACTGGTGGCCTCTTCCCAGCTCTCTCAGCCCGCCTCTCCCCTGCCGCGTTTCCCTGGACCCCGGGGATGCTCTGAGCAGCTCCACAAGCCTGGGCTGAGCAGAGCAGCTGCAGGAGCTCAGTGACTTTCTCAGAACCCGTGTAAACACGGAACCAGGGTCCTACGTCTTTAACCTGCTTCCTCCAGGAACCTCTTAGTTCCCCTTAGTCCAGGGGTCCCCAAACTACGGCCCGTGGGCCACATGCGGCCCCCTGAGGCCATTTATCCGGCCCCCGCCGCACTTCCTCTTTCATTGGTGGTCAATGAGAGGAGCATAGTTCCCATTGAAATACTAGTCTACTAGTCAGTTTATTGATTTAAATTTACTTGTTCTTTATTTTAAATATTGTATTTGTTTCCCGTTTTGTGTTTTGCTTTTTTTTTTTTTAGTTTAAAATAAGATATGTGCAGTGTGCATAGGGATTTGTTCATAGTTTTTTTTATAATCCGACCCTCCAACAGTCTGAGGGGCAGTGAACTGGCCCCCTGTGTAAAAAGTTTGGGGACCCCTGCCTTAGTCTCTCTTCTGCTTCCCTCTTATCTTTGGCATTAACAGACACCTTCCTGTTTCTTACTGCTTTAGAAAACCTCCGGGCCAGGTATCCAAGGAGCTCGTCCACCTTTCTCAAGACCCAGCAGACCGTGGAAGCTGGCCCTTCTGGGAGGCCAGTGGCCAGTGGCCAGGGCAGGCCTTGCTCTCCCCTCTCACCACCCCACCATCTCGAATCAAGGCTTCTCAGTTCCCCCCCACACACACAACTCTTGTCTATTCTTCTTCCTTTATAAGATCTCTGACTCACAGCCCAGGGACCCACGGACGGACGGAGAAAACGCTGCTGCCCAGCCTCGAACTTCCGTACGCTTCTCCACGCCTGCTCCCACCTCTCAGAAACACACTGCCACCAAAGGGCCTGAGAGTCCCTCGGGAGGGGCCCCCTTGCCCTTCCCAGAGGACACAGCGATGGCTTTCTCCTCTTCTCCCCACATCTTGCAGGGGACGTGTTTGTGACAGGAGCATCGCCCTAGGTGAGTCGTGTGCAGGAAGCAAAGACACTCCGTCCGGGCTAAGCCGTGCTGGCCTTCCTCCTTCTCCGGCCATTCCCCCCCGCAGCCTCCATTTCCCTGGGACCCCCTTGATTTTCTAGTCTGTTTTCCTGGCAAGCTCACTCACGGCCATGGAGTAAGCAGACAGTTCGCCCATTTCCACCCACAGGTCAGGTCTCCCGTGAACTCCGGACATGGATTCCGCCTCAGGAATACGGCGACCACTCAGGCCCCAAGACCACCACACCTCCCTCAGATGCACACGCCACCCCCCCTCCAACCCCTCGCCATCCCCACCTCTGGCCCTCTGTCCCCTTCCTCCACCTGGGCTGCGGACCCAGCCACACCAGCCCAAGCCGCTCCTGTTCTTGAAGCCAGTGTTTCCCGGGGCCACCTCCTGACCCTCCGTCTCTCCTGCCTTCTAACTGGTGCTCCACACAGTGGCTAGCGCCATCTTTATTTTAGAAAAAGAAAACAAAAAAGTGACCAAAGCCCACATGTAATCATCTCTCTCTTCTCCTTAAAAGTCCTTCACTGGCTCCCAAGGCTTCTTGGATTAAAACGACTAAAATTCTAAACCGGGTCTGCAAGCTCCCATAGCACCCCAGCGTGGTGTCCCCGGCCAAGGTGTCCCCGGCGCTCACACGTCCCCGGCCCCTCCAGCCTGCCTCGCTCACACAGGTGGGGGCGGGGGGCTCTCTGAGGGTGAATGTCTGTTTCTGTGTGCCTGGCGCTTTCTGCATCCTCAGCACCTCACTAGCCCCTGGCACATAGGGGCTCAAGAGAGATAAAATAACTGAATAGGGTGAGTGAATGAATAGATGAATGATGAGTGAGTGAATGGACGAATGGAAGGAAGGAAGGAAGGAAGGAAGGAAGGAAGGAAGGAAGGAAGGAAGGAAGGAAGGAAGGACAAACAGCCCTGCTCCAGAAGTACCCGAAGCAGCCACAGCCTGCTCGGAGGAGAGGCCTGCACCTCCCCGTACAGAACATCAAGGTGTTACTGAAGACACAGTCAAACAAAGAGGGAGGCCCCCCGCTTCCCCAGGCAAGACAGGAGCCCAGAAGGAGCAGGCTAAGCCCAAGGCCGTTGGTGGGGATGAGGGACACAAGTTAAGATTTCTTAGAGCTAAAAGCGTTTGTGACTCCAGAGGATGCCACTGTAAGCGACACACACGCCAGGCCCTGGCCTAGAGGGTGGAGAGGAGGAGCAGTCCCAGTGTCCGGACCAGTGCTGCTCTGAGGCAGCTGCAGGCTAATGTCACGGCTGTCCCAAGGACTGGGCCGAGTGAGGCGGCAGGAAGTCCTTTGGCCCCCCAACTTTCTTCAGCTCAGAGGGCTAGCGTACCCCCCCCCCCCCCGTGAGGCTCTTCTCAGCGAGGGCTCAGGAAACCGCTCAGGCTGTGAGCTGGCAGCCCGAGGGCTCAGGCTGAGGGCCCTGGGAAGCCAAGTAGAATCTGGTTAAAAAGTCGGACCAGCCCGTTCTGCTAAGGGGACAACCGCACACGGTGCGCTGAGCCCACTCCGGAGACGCTGGCCCAGACCTGCTGCTCAGGGTCCTGTGGTCCACAGGGCTGCGGAGCCAGGGCACCAACCCCTCGGAATCTTAGAGACAGAGTATTCCAAAGGCAGTTGAAAACAGCAGTTAAAAGACGGGCTTCGAGCAAGGCAGCATTCACAGCCCAGGGAAGGACATGGACACCCCGAAGTGGAGCTCGGGGGAGCGGGGTCCCGCCAGCCCCTACAAACAGGGCTGGGAAAGGCTGCAGAGGACAGAGGGGGGCAGGGACACAGGCACGAGGCCTGAGGCTCAGCGCACACGGGGCACTGAGGATCTACACAAGCCTGTGGGCCGGACGGACCACTTTGGGACTCTCTGGGGGGCCTGCTCTGGGGAAAAGGGGCCCAGCCACTGAGCTAATAGGTCTCTCCTTAACGGGCAGGGTCATGGCTGCCTCTGGCTCCAGAGATGAGCTGGTGCCTTGCAGAGCATTCTTCGGGAAGCATCATGACAAGCCCGGATGTACCGTCTCTATAGGTAAAAAAAATAAAATAAAAAATCCTGCATGTATTCATTCATACAGCAAATACTTATTGAGCAACTAGTACGTGCTGAACACTGGGATGATAACAGTGAGCAGCCAGACAGCCCCTGCCTGCTGGAGGTTACAAGGGACTGATATTGCCCTGACAGGTGTCTTCAAGGAACAGTGCCTAACCCCATGAGAGCTCAAAGCCCCAATCTAGTGGCGGGGGCGTCTCGAAAAGGAGCTGAAATCTGAAAGATGAGCTAGGATTACTTAGTTGAAATGGGCCAGAGGAGAGGGTGATGGTGCTCTAGGTAGAAGCAACTGCAGGAGCAACAATGGGAAGGAAGGGAAGGGAAGGCACACGGGATGTTGTTGAAGACAGCTGGGTACCAGGAGCTCAGAGGGGTCTAGGAGAAAGCGGGCTGGAGAGGCAAGTGTGGGCCCAACTGCATGCGCCCTCGGAGGCCACAGTCTAGTTTGGGGGTACTTGCTGAATTGTTCTGGTCTTGATGCTGAAGCCAAAAGCACAGGCAGCCAATAGCAAGACCATAGCAGGGCCCAAATCCAGAAGGTTATGTGTCTATTTATATATCATAGGGGAAAATGAGTGTGTGTGTGTGTTCAAGAGCACCAGGGGGTCCTATGCCATAACCCATCTCTATGAAGAAATTCCTTTATTTTCCTTGGTATCAGTTATAGAGAGAGAGAAAAAAAAAAAGCCAGGCATCTCAGGCACAGGAACCTACCATAGACTGAACCACACTTTCAGCAAGAACAGGAGGGCCTCGTCACAACGGTGTTGTGTATGTGTGCGTATCTGTGCATAATTCTCCAGATGAAATCTGTAAGTTGAGGTAGAAGAGCTAGATTGCTGTCTCGGTTCACTCATGGGGAATCGAAGACTTAGAACAACTGAACAGCTTGCCACAGGTCACAGAGGAGAAAGAAAGAAAAAAAAAGAATAAAGGCCAGAAACTACCTCCTAGCTCCTCTCACCACATGCTTTCTATGAATACGACAGGCCTAAGGATGCTTGCAACTGATTTTGAAAGCAAAGTAAACTAAGATTAATTCACCCAAAAAAAATCTGCATTCCTATATGCACATCAAACAGTTGGGTAAGATATTGACTGAGTTCCACTCTACGTTGGCAACTGAAGATATATTAGACACTAGATAATATACTCGTCTCTGAACTAGAGGCGTCTGCTTCTTAGAGCAAAGAACCCCTCAGAATCGCAACCCGAGTATGACAGTTGGGTACACGATCCTGGCACAGAGCCCTCCCAAACTAGCTGAGTCTGTGTGGCCGATGGCTATTCAGCACTTACTTGCTATGGAACCTGCAAAATTCCAGGCGAAGACGATGCGGGCACACCCGCCAGAGAACACGTTCCCCGCCCACTCCACATGGTAGAGCGGGCGTCATGACAGCTGCCACGCGGGGCCGCATTGAAGTGGGTCAAAGAGGGAGGGGGAGAGGACCACAACTGGTTTGGAAAAGGGAATGTGAGGAAGGCAGATGGGACGGCCCGTGGATGTGGATGAGAAGGAACGTGCTCCTTAGAGCCCTCCGCCCCGGCCCCGCCCGCTCCTCCTGGCTCCTCCTGACTAGTTGGCTCCAGCGTCCTCAAAATACTTCTCACCCTGTGGCCTTCCAGAGCTTCATCAGGATGAGCTCTCCAGTGGGTCCTGAGCGCCCCCCCCCCCCGCGGCCCCACAGAGGTCACTGTTATGCACACCACTCTTGAGATTGTGACAACCTCAGCTCCTTAGCCCCTGAATCAACCAGCTGCTTCTCTCTCCTCCCCTGCATCCAAGTTCGCTGCTCTCTAGCTTACACACACTAGTGGAGCCTTCACGAGCCCGAGAAAACATCCCAAGGAAGCAGAGACTTTGCACATCACAGGCGCAGGCGCAGTGAAGCGTTACAGTCCCCGACGGCCACCAGGGCAGAGCCCTTCCCCAGCCAGGCTTCTCCACAAGGAGTCCCAGAAAGTGTGAACAAGACCGTGTCAGGGCCTGAGAACGCCGGGCTGCTCCATGTGGAGACAAAGGCGCTCTGTTTCTCTGACCGCAGACTTCTTCCCCAAACCGGGACTGGCCCCACTCGGGGCTACTCCAAAATGAGCTGGACCCAGCTGTGATGATGCTCAAGGAAGTGAAGCGTGCTTGCTCTCCAGCCTTTCTTTAAGAAATACCGCGTCTGAACTGACCAAGAGGCCCTCTGCCACCCGCCACGCCCCCCCCCCCCCCCCCCCCCGGCGGCTCTCAGGGGGCCGGCTGCTTTGCTGCATGGGGCGTGTCCGCTCCCAGCGGGGTCTCCCAGAGGCCAGGCCGGGTGGGGGGGGGCATCCCTCTCCATGGCTGTCTCCCCTGAACTGCCTCCTCCCACCCTCTTTTATTTTTTTCTTCTTCTAGCACTGACAGGACCGTGGGGTGCCCAGCAGCTCTGGTGGGGGCGGGGAGATGGGTGGCGGAGGAAGGAAGGTTGGACCCTCCCCCAGGGTGGCCGAGGGCAGGCGCTGTCCCTAGCCCCAGGTCAGCAGTGCCGCAGCCAGCAGCCAGCGCAAGCTCGGCCTTTGCATAGCTTCCCCTTGTTGGGCAGAGGGCCCTATCTTTCAATCTCAACTCACCTTTCTCCACCAAGAAAACGAACAGGAACCCTCCTTGAGCCGGGGACTCCAGTGCCTAGAACGGCTGGGGTTTTGTGTCTCCCTGCGTGCCTGCAGGTCCTTTGAGATGCCTTCTGCCACCAAAGGGTGCTCGGCGACCTCTCCATGCGATTGCAGGTGCCAATCCTCATGCTTCCTGCTCATTTTGGATGACTTTCCCCTTCCTTCTCGCCGCCCACTTTCCTTTGATTTCTTTTTCCATTAGTTGCTGTGAACTAAAAAAGAATGATATTGACCCTGCTCACTACTTGTGTGCTTTTATTTCCTGTGGCCTACATCCACCCCCCGCCCAGGCCGCAGTGCCTAAGAAATCCTCAGCATCGGACAGAGGGACCGCTCCCCGAGGCGTCCAGCCAGGGCCAGGACCCTGGACCCACCTGTCCTTCCAGAGGGCTGATGGCCTTCCCTTTTGCCATTCCTTTCTCCTTGCTCTTCTTTCAAAACCCTTGTGACCTGGATGGAGCACGGGGTGAATTTCAGTAATCAGAGCATCTCACATAGCCTTACTCTTATAAATATCTAAATGTTATATAGCCTTCTCTATACCTCCAACTGAACTAAATTCCACAGACACTCCAGAAAGTCTCTTAATTTCTCATGCTGTCCTCCACAGACAGTGACCGAGCACTGTGCCCAGTGTAAGCATTCGTGGACGGGCCTCTAGGAGAACTCCACTTGCTCACTGCACCCCTAGAGAAGCTCTGGAGTTACTAATGAATGAGAGTCAGGGCTGTATTCCTTTTTTTAAATCCACCCTCCGCAGTTAAAACCCTGCTTGGTTCTGCAAATCGAACGCCTGTTTTCTGAGCATGCGCTACAGACCGAATACCATTTTATATTTTAATGTGTGAGTGTGAGTGTGAGTGTGTGTGTGTGTGTGTGTGTAGACACTCACTGTAAAACTGAACATGTATCTTCATCTGCAAGACTATATACTTTCAGGTGTCATTTTTATGACTTCTTACTTCATCCGCCATCTAGACACGCACGGGCAGAGAGAGGGGGCAGGGCGAGGCTCCCCTTGTTCCTACCTCTGCCGCCCGTAGTTTTACTACCGCCCCCTTTTTGCCTTAAGGCCAATGGGAATAAAGAGGAACCCTTCGTTATTAGTGTTCAGGAACTTCAGGCCTGTGAACCAAGACGCAGCCACGCCGCCCAGAGCTGATCCACTGGCGTGATTGGTCCCAATGCCAACATGAGGGTTCCTCCCGGGTAGATAGATAGATGGTGGACCAGGGCACCTCAGGACCTAGGTCACTGAAAGCAATCAAAGGCGAGCCAGAAGAAGTAGGTAGGATGGGGAGGCAGAGGCCAAACCAAGTGGCCTAGGAGGAGGAGGAACTCTTTTTTTTTGGATGAGTCCCAGCCTTCTCAAGCTGAGGCACCTGCTCTTTCCAGGACAAAAACGTCATGATGGTGGGGCCACACAAGCCCTCTTCTAGGAACCTGACTTTGATTATAGGTGTTTGTCCTTTTATCAAGCCTGGGCCTCTGTGGTCTGACGCCGATGTCTCCCCTCCACGGTCCAGCCACAGAGCCAGAGCGCTTGCACATCTCCTGAGAGCTAGAAGCCACGGCTGGGCTGGACGTAAGCAGGCACCCAGAGCTCAGCCTAAGGCCCCTGCAGGGAGCCCCGGGGGAAGAGGTCGAGCCTTTGGGTCCCGAGTTCTCTCGAGCTCAGTGCCTACAGGGGCACTTCCAGAAGGGCGCGCGTGTTGCTACCCCGTGCCCGAGGCACTCGGCCACGCAAGCAGGTGCTACGCGGCTAGGCCAAAGGGAGGGACTGCCCAGCCCCAGTGGCTCGACGTTACACGCAGAAAGCTCCCGAGTCTCTCATTATCCTCTGAATAAAAACTGAGATCGAGTCCCAAAGGCCCAGTCCCGCCTGGACCTTCCTCTGCACAGTGTATGAGGTTCAGGGAGCCAAAGAGTCGGACCCGCATTAGAAGCTGTATTCTGTCAGGGTCCTGATTTGGATTCTTGTTTTTGATGATCCTCAGGGGGTCCCCTGCAACCCTGAGTGTGAGCATGCTTCGCTGTGGGGACTCAACCCGGAGGTCCTCCCACTGCACGGGCCCTTGGGGACACATGTCGGTGTCACGTGCCACGGTCGGGGCCTCACGCTGCTCTTCACGTGAGCGCTGCGTGCTGAAAACCGCATGTGCGCGGAGGCGGGAAACCAGAGTGTCACACCCAAACCTTGCAAATCGTCAAAGTGCTTTCATTCCACTAGAGCCTACTGAGCACTCATTGTGTGCCAGCTCCACCCCCAGGAGCTCACAGCCCAATTGCCAAGAGGCAGGTGGGGGAGCGAATCAGGGAAACATCCATCTTGAAGGGAGCCGGCCCAAGCCAGGGAGTGACAGCCCCTCTTGCCATGAGCAGGTGACTGAGAGGAGCTGCCATCCCGAGACAGGGTCTGGGAACAGGCCACGCCAGGGGTCCCCAAGCTTTTTACACAGGGGGCCAGTTCACTGTCCCTCAGACCGTTGGAGGGCCGGACTATAAAAAAAACTATGAACAAATCCCTATGCACACTGCACATATCTTATTTTAAAGTAAAAAAAAAAAAACAAAAACAAAACGGGAACAAATACAATATTTAAAATAAAGAACAAGTAAATTTAAATGAACAAACTGACCAGTATTTCAATGGGAACTATGCTCCTCTCACTGACCACTAATGAAAGAGGTGCCCCTTCCGGAAGTGTGTGGGGGGGGCGGATAAATGGCCTCAGGGGGCCGCATACGGCCAGCAGGCCATAGTTTGGGGACCCCTGGGCCATGCCTTTCACAAATCTCTCTGCTATTTGCTATGAGTTACATGAAGACATGTGCTCAAGTTTTATGGTTTCGGCTGATGACAGTAATTTCGGTAGAGATAAAGAGTATTTATAGATTTAAGCCGGGGGCTTGATTCCCTTCGGTTTTTCCTCAAGTCCCAAACGTGCACCACCAGCCACTGTCTTTTTGCACCAGGGAAAGGACAAAAGGAAGTTCGAGTGTCATAGACTTTCTTGGAACCAGGTCCCTAAAGCACTGTCATTACTGAGCCCTGTTGGAATGGGGACAAGATTGTTTACGCAGAAACTCGGGGAATTGATCCTCTTAGCCCTGAAAGAAAATTTCATGTGAAACCAGGGAAAAGCAGGCATGTTAAAGGAGCTTTCATTTCTTCACTTGCATGAAAACCTTAAGATGCCAGGTGCAAATCACAGACCTTACGAGTTATAGATGTTGCCTGACCTGTGGTGGTGCAGTGGATACAGTAGCGACTGGAACACTGAGGTCGCTGGTTTGAAATAGTGAGCTTGCCTGGTCAAGGCATGTACCCACTCCTCCCCCACAGCCTTTCTCTCTCTCTCTCTCTCTCCACCCCCCTAAAATCAAATTTAAAATAAAATTATAAATGTTCTTGCTATTTTCTTAAGTCAGATCCATCCAATGAAGGTGTCAGACTTGAATGTGTTTCAGAATCCTGCAAATAGTAAAGGAAAGTTCAGATCTCTGCCCCCTCACCCCCAGTAAACGTTCTGTTTCTCACTCACGTGCTTCACTGGAGCCTCCGAGAGGCTTGGCTGTTCTGTCCTCTTAATTGGGACGGAGATGTTGATTTCTAATCTTTCCCGGGGTATTCTCCACTGAGAACATTTTGCTGATTCCTGGCCGTCTTGTGGATTTTTTCCAGGGTCTTCTGCCTCTACCCTCCTCCACAGTCCGACATCCTAACCGCCCCCGCCGCGGAGGTCTGGGATGCTTCTGCCACTGGTATTGCTATGGCCTGTCACCTCTGCCCCCCACAGCCCAGGGTTCCGGGGCCTTCCCTCTTCCCTCATCAAGCAGCGGTCAGTTTCAACATGGCGGTCACCGGGGCTGATACCTTTGGTGTCGCCCTGAGCACAGGACAGAATCTCTCATGAGTTGGTCTTATGACAGAAGTAAGGCGCCTTCTGGGAGCTATCTCCCTCCCGATCTTCATTTTCAAGTGACACAAAACAGTGCCCCCCCCCAGGCCCCTCGTGACCCGAGCTCCTGGGTCTGCACCCGGGCCCTGTCCCGGCTGTCCTCGCTGCCCGGCCAAGCCACCACACCAGGGCCGCCTCTGCTCAGCAACACGAACCGTGGGAAAAGCTTCACTCTGGCCATGACAGTGGGAGATCTTCTAACAGGGCCCGCCCTCAGGAGTCGGGAGCACGGGCCCCATCTTTCTAGAATGAAGGAGAAATAAGATTGCCCCCTCTGTGGTGCCACAGCACAGGCGGGCTGAGGACCCACGGGTGTCTAAAGGCAAAGGGCTGCTGGCCTGCTCCTGTGTAGCTGTGGGTACAGAGCCCAGTAAGGGCCGGGGATGCGTGCCCTTCCCCCCGAGGACCAGCCAGAGGGTGCAGTGTGCCGGGGTGACCTCAGTGTGAGGTGCACACAGCCCCTTGGGGAGGGTTTTAGCAAAGTGATTTTTAAAAAAATCAAAACCAGGAAGCAGACAAACTAGCACTCACAAAGAGCGCACCCTTTAGCGTGGCAGGACTATCACAGAACAGAGAACAGACCCTGGAAACGGGGTCCCAGCACCTCCCCCCGCCCCGCCCCGCCCCACCCCCGCCCCCAGGCCGGCTCGCTGAGCTCTCCACAGCTCCCTTCCACGCAGAGGGTCCGTGTGCACTCGTGAGTGCTGGCTGCCACGGGGGCGACCTTGTGGGTGGGGGTCCTGTGCCACCTCGGTCCCCACAGGCGCGTGACCGTGCACAGCCAGGTCTAACTCCAGTCCCCGATTTTCTCAAATTCTCCGGGGTGAGGCTCTGAGCACCCCCGGGGCCTCAGACGTCCCCCTGCCCCGAGTCTAACCCTGCAGGGACAGAACAGGCTCACGGGCAGGAAGGTGCTAAACCAGAGAGAGAGCCGAGAGACGGGAGCGCGCCGACGGGGCGAGGGAGGTTCAAGTGTCACGGTCCCCGCCGGCGCCCGGCCCGCCAACGGCTGGCGTGGCCGCAGCCCACTGTCATGACCTCAAGAAAGAAGCCACCAGGCGAGCAGCCACCGTGGAGTCGGCAGCCTGAAAACGGGAAGAGCCCTCAACACGGGGCCCAACGGAAGTCTCGGTGGCTTTTCGCTGTTGAAGCCAAAGATGACAAAGGAACAGAGACGCAGCCGCCAGCCCCCTCGGGCAGAAACCACACGAAGACGGGGCGCAAGGGTGATGCGGCGACAGGAGAGGACACGCGAGGACCTTCCGGAGAATAAGGGGGTCGGGGTGGAGTTGTCGGAGGCCAGGCAGTCCCGAGCTACCCCCCGGTCCCAGGGGACAAGTGTCCAAAGGGACAGAGACGCAGCAGCCAGCCCCCTCGGGCAGAAACCACACGAAGACGGGGTGACAGGAGAGGACACGCGAGGACGTTCCGGAGAATAAGGGGGTCGGGGTGGAGTCGTCGGAGGCCAGGCAGTCCCGAGCTCCCCCCCCCGTGGTCCCAGGGGACAAGTGTCCAAAGGGACAGAGACGCAGCAGCCAGCCCCCTCGGGCAGAAACCACACGAAGACGGGGTGACAGGAGAGGACACGCGAGGACGTTCCGGAGAATAAGGGGGTCGGGGTGGAGTTGTTGGAGGCCAGGCAGTCCCGAGCTCCCCCCCCCGTGGTCCCAGGGGACAAGTGTCCAAGGAGGAAAAGTGGGTGTCAAGTCTGAACTCATCAGCGTGTCGGCACCGCTCCGTGACTCGGTCTCCTCTTCCATAAAGAAAAGGCTGTCCGCGTTTCCCACGTGCCCCCGCCCGCCCCGCTCTGCGTCCGCAGACAGGGCTCAGCCTCGCATGCCCGGTCCTAGTCCAGAAGCTTCTAACGTGAGCGGCAGTGGTTCCCTACTCTGAGCACACACCACCCACGCCGGGTGCGTTCCCCCGACCTTCGCACCCTCCACCTTGGGTGTCAGGGTCTGGGTGACCCCCGTGTCACCGCCCTGTCCCGCACACACTCGGCGGTACACAGCCAGGCACACGGCAGGTGCTTAGGGGGCTTAGCGACCTGCCCAGCCTGGGAGCCGCCCTCCGAGTCCCAGCCCTGTCCAGCCACGCTACGTGCCGTGTGCCAGTGAAGAATGTAACAGCCTTGGGCCCCCTGACCGGTAAAGTGGGAGGCTTGGTCTTCAAGGCCTCTAGACTCTAGAGGCCTCTCTTGGGGAAAAGAAAAACTGGATTTTTTTTTTTTTTTTTTAAAGACAAATACCCTCATTTTCTTCTGGCTTTTAATAAAGGAAGACATGGGAAAGACGCATCCACAGATTTAGTCTATCTGACGAGCAGCTATCAGAGTAGTTTGGAGTATGTTTGTTTGGCTGTTTTTTTTTTGTTTGTTTGTTTTTTAAAGAAAAGTTTTTCTCCTGAAACCAGAGATAGATAGATATGAAGAGGAGGAAAATTTAGAAGTGACAGCGGCTCTTTCTTTCTGGAGAGTCTCCACTCATTCCTCCTCCAGTGAGCCCAGCGCTCATCTCATCCCATCCCATCCTGTGCAAACCTCTGCCAGGGAGGGGACGCCTCACAGTCCATGGGGCTTGGTCGGCGCTGCCCACGGGGTTCCCTTCGGCACAGCCGACCGCCAGGAAACCCTCTGTCCATGTGCTGCGCCCTCCGCGCCCTCCTATTAGTTGAAATCTCTGGCCTTGAGGTAGGAATCGCAGCGTTTTTCTCTTGTATTAGAATGTTCCATAGAGTACAGGGCTTCATTAACGTTGCTCAGACAGGAATGTCTCCAGGCCTGGCCTCCCATGAACAGTGCCAAGACTAGATCCTTGCTGCTGTCCCTGCAGAAGCCTGCTGCCCTCTGCCAGCCTCTGCTCAGTCTCATTTAGCTTTCCACTGCTGCTCGGCCTTCTAGTCCTCGGAAGCAAAGTAGCTTCCATGTTGCCAGATCGGCTTCTGGAGAACCTGGGGAACCAACCCTCCGTTTTGGAGACTTCTGATTCCAGACCTCCGTTTCTGAGTTGCATTGGAAGCACCACAATCCTGTCTGAACTGCTCTAAGCTGCTTGTGTCCGTAAAAACAGACTTTTTAAATTTTTTCTACAAGAGCCTGTCTTGCTCTTTTCTTTGGTCGGTCTTTCTATGAGCTCTGTGGTCTACCACAAATGGTTATCAACCTTTTCACACTGGGGGGGGGACCAGTGGAAATAGGAGAATTATTTCTAGGATGCTCAGGCATAAATCACCCTGCGCATAACTGAACTCTGGTAATATCCGGGTGGTTAACTCTATTGTGGACCAGCAATTAAAAAAACACTGGTCCGCAGTATTCATTTCCACATGTTTTTCTGAAGTTTACTAGCTGTTTCCACTTTTCATTATTCTCTAATGTTTCACATGTCTTCCATAAAGCCTGCTGAAGAAATTTTTTTCTTTTCATTGAAGTCCCTTTGTTGCAGTTCTTCACTGAAAATCCACTCTTACTGCTTCACGGTGAGCTTTTCCTCCTCAGCCAAAGGAAGAACTAGCGGGCACATGGGGTTGGAGACTGCTTCGTGGGGGCAGGGGGAGGAAGAGGTTAGCTACGAGCTTCTTGGCTGGTTTTTTTTCTTGCCGGAACCTCATATTTGAAAATAAAATGGTGGTACCTAGGAAGTTCCCTAGCCTGGTTTGTACTCCAGTCTCCTCTGCCCATGTTCCTAATTATCTCTGTACAATTCAAGCACCTGCTTTCTCACCGGCCTAAGAGAAAGGCGGTAGCAGGTAGCCCATTCCAACCCCAACTGCAACTTCAGCTAAAGAAAATCCTGCAAAACGGAACGGATGGAGCCACTCAAGGTCCTCAATCTGTGGAGCCTAACCCTGAGAGGTTGAGGGGTCCCCAGCCTGGGACTCATCTCTCCCCAGAGCTCTTTACACTAGGAAAGTCTATGCCCTACTCAGAGAGGAAAGACGAGGCCCCATTGCCCCATTTTATGTGGGACCCAGAGATGCTTCCTGGGACTACCTTCCTGTGGCTGAACGCTGTCACCCACCATGGTGGCCAGCTTGGACTCTCTCTCCAGAACAGAGCCACCTTCCCTTCTGCGAGTAGCGGGCCAGAAAGGAAGCCTAGTTACCAAGTAACTGTCTTCAGGGAACTTTCTAGGGCAGGGGTCTCAAACTCGTGGCCGTGCGGCCCGCCCACCAATTTTGTGCGGCCCGCAGACTAATCAAACTTCGTGGATTAATCTGTGGGCCAGTCTGCGCATCGGCCCGCGGGCGGGTTTGAGACCCCTGTTCTAGGGGATAAAGCACCAGTAAAGCAGTAACTGAGACATGCGTTTTTTTAGTCTTTGTTTTGCATAATAATGACTACCTCTTATTCCTCCAGCTGCTGCTCCAGGGCCTTTCTTACCTGTGTGGCTTCTCACAGTGGTCACAACGACCCTAAGCAGCAGCAGCACTGCCACCATCCGGGAGCTTTCATTGCAGAGGCAGGATCTCAGGCTCCGCCACGGGGCGGCTAAGGCCGAATCTGCCCCCGACAAGCCGGTGTTTCCATATTACAGTCTGAGAAAGGCTGTTCTGTGCTTACTGCCTTTGACCTGCATTTTATAGATAAGAAAAGCAAGGCACAGAGAGGCCAGGTGCCTTGCACAAGAACCTGTAGATAGTAAGAGGCGGGGCTCAGAGTTAAAGCCAGGAGGTCATGGGTCCACACTCCCATGCTCTCACACCACACAACAACACTGACTGACATTTATTAATCGTCCCCGAGTCATTTCTAATTCCTGCGGCAAGGCACATTCCTTAGGAATGGAGAGGGAGCGACTTCCATTGTTCATAACTTTGGGTCACCAGCTACTCCAAGATCCGTTTCCTTTGACTGCTGTTCAGTATCCTATGCTGAACAAACTTGCCCTCCAGTTTAGCAGTCTGGAGGTTCCGGGCACCTTAGGAAACTGTCCTGAACACAATACCTACTCCTTCCTGGGCCACGCCCACCTGCACGACAGCCTCAGGTTCTGAAAAACCTGAGATACCAACTCTCTCTCAGAAAAGAGCCAAAACCCAGTATCAGAAGGGAGTGTCCAAGGAATACCTGTGCAACTTAGATGTTTGTCTTAACATAGTATTTCTTTCCACCTTTCTGTGCATAGAAAATAGCTAAACATTTTCAAACCTATGGAACCTATCTTGTTTGTAACCTGGAAACTTACCTGTAGTTCCTAAAGCATATTTTTCCTAATATTAATATAACTCCACCAATTAGCATTTTGTGGACTATTTACTAATAAATTTGGTTTTATCCACATTTTCAAACTTTCAATGTCCTAATGTTTCAGATAAAAAACATATAACTGGGTTTTATGTATTTGTAATGTATTCTGACACTCTCTCAATTGGCAAGTTCAGATTATCAAATATATATATATAATTATCATATATATAGTTAATGTTGATATATTTGAACTCATTTTATTCTTTCTACACATTGCTTTTTATTTTCTCTTCCTTGTTGCCTTCTTTACCATTTATGATCATTTGTCCTACTCCATTTTTCTCGTGTGGAAGTTATATTTACTGTTTTCTCTCTTGATTTTTAATTTTTTAAGTTTATTTTAGTGAGGGAGAGAGAGAAAGAGAAGGGGAAAGCAGGAAGCATCAGCAACCATATGTGCCTTGACCAGGCAAGCCCAGGGTTTTGAACCGGCGACCTCAGAATTTCCAGGTCAACGCTTTATCCACTGCGCCACCACAGGCCAGACTTTCTTGACCCTTGAGATCGCACTCTTGAGTCCTAAGAAACTTTATTTGTGGAAGTTCTTGCAGGGCTGAGGAAAGTGTTTTTTCTCCAAAGAGGATCTGTATTTCCTTAAGCCAAGCAGCAGGGGGGAACAACCAAACTCACAACTCAATTACTCTGCTCACAAAAATTAGGGGATATTGGCCCTGGCCGGTTGGCTCAGTGGTAGAGTGTCAGCCTGGCATGTGGAAGTCCCGGGTTTGATTCCCGGCCAGGGCACACAGGAGAAGCGCCCATTTGCTTCTCCACCCCTCCCCCTCTCCTTCCTCTCTGTCTCTCTCTTCCCCTCCCGCAGCTGAGGCTCCATTGGAGCAAAAATGGCCCGGGCGCTGGGGATGGCTCCTTGGCCTCTGCCCCAGGCGCTAGAGTGGCTCTGGTCGCAGCAGAGCGACGCCCCGGAGGGGCAGAGCTTCGCCCCTGGTGGGCGTGCTGGGTGGATCCCGGTCGGGCGCATGCGGGAGTCTGTCTGACTGTCTCTCCCGGTTTCTAGCTTCAGAAAAATACAAAAAAAAAAAAAAATTAGGGGATATTTCCAAATGAATATGAAGCGATAAAAAAGAGAAGCATTTGATTTTTTTTTCATTAAACAAGAACATCAGAAAAGCAAACGACAAGTCAAAGAAAGTTGTTCGTTATGCAAATGAGATGCAAACTCAATTATCATGATTGAGTAGCGAGTGACACATTGGTGGGGGTGAACAGAAGCCTGTCAAACTGGATGAGAGGGCCACACGGTGACTGTTCAGTCGGATGTAATTCTCAGCTGAGGTCTTTTGGAACTTCAGGATGGTGTGGATTCTGGTTCCACGCCACAGAAAGGCCAGATTGTGGTTAGAAAATCTCAATAGACAGTGCGTGTATTTTTGATTGGGGTTTCGTTGTTGTTGCTATTGTCTTCCTGAGTCTGAGCCAAGACTTGTTCGGGAAGCTTATCTTTGTGGCGCTGAGTGTATGCACAATCGCTGGTTTGGTCAAGGCCTTTCTCCTGTTTGCTTATTGCCTTCCTGCTTGTTTATGCCCATTAATCTGCATTTCCTACTCCCTTTCCGTATGTAGCCAACCACTCGCTTCTATTTGATGTATGTACTTAACTGGATGTATGTACTTAACTCCACAAAATTCATGTCTACCCAGGATGTGACTTTATTCAGAAGTAGGTAGGGTCTTTGCATATGTAACTTATGATCAGGTCATACTGGATTAGGATGGGCCCTACATCCCACATTGACCAGTATCTTTGCAAGAAGAGAGAAATTTGGATGCAGAGAAACAGATACACAGAGAAGGAAGGTGAAGGCAGAGATGGCAGTGATGCATCCACAAGCCAAGGACACCAAGGCTGCCAGCAACCCCCAGAAGCCGGGAGAGGGGCCTGGAACAGATCCTCCCTCAGAGCCTCCGGAAGGAGCCCAGCCCACCGACACTTGGGTTTCACACTTCTGGCCTCCAGAACTGTGAGAGGATGAATTTCTGTTGTTTTAAGCCACCAATTTGTGATGCTTCCCAGCAACCCTAGCGTTAGGAAAATGGCTGAGAGATTAAACTGCAGTCTTGAGACAAGTCTTTGGTGTGGACTTCGGAATGCCAAGTCCCACGGAGGCAGAACACTGTTTATGATAAGTGCTATTTATGGGAAGCAGCTGATCCCTATGGCCATTTTCCTACATGCCTAGGGGGCCACCGGTTGGTCATCTTTCTCTGCACCTGAATCCACTGTAGACCAATTTGACCCCAGGCGCTTCTGATCTGCTTGATGAGCAAAGAGACCAATAAATACGATGAGGCTGCAGCGATCTAGGCTCTCAGTCCTAGAGGCTAGGAGTCCCCTGCACCCATCTTTTCTGTATGTTGTGTTCATGTGTGTTTCTTCTTAAGTCCAGCAGCACCTTCCTTTCGTGCACACCCCCGGCTGAGCTGGTCTCAGCACCCTAGGAAACTAATGCAATGAAGAGCCATTCATTGTTGCAAACCTCCAACTGCAACGTGTATTTTTTAATTCATATAAATGCTATTGTGCTATGGGTTACTTCTGCTTCTTAGCCCCCCTGGCACTTTCTTTGTGATACACCCACGGCATTCACATGTCCCTCGTCCACTCACAGTGACGGTGCCCAGCAGGCTCCAAGCCACCTGCCACCACAAACATCGGCACACATGTCAAATGACTTGTGTGATCATTTCTTTTGTTCACGTCTCCAACAGTAAGAGGGCAAGATCATAAGGACTACGCACACTGTATTGACATAACTACTACTTTGCAGAATGGCTGTACTTTTCTCACTCCTAGCAACAATAATCTATCCTCTACAACCGTACCAACACTTGTCATTATTTGGCTTTCTGCATTTTATCAATAAAATAAAGCATTCTCATATATTTATTTGCATTTCTCTGATTAATGAGCTCATGCAACACTTTATATGCCTGTTGGCTTTTTCTATACATGTTTACACCTTTGCCTATTTTTATTTTGGGATCCTGTCTTATTCTTGTTGATTTGTAGGAGTTCTTTGTATATTCTAGATCAGCAGCTCATCAATTTTGAGCAGAAAGAGGGAACAAGAGGGTAATCTTGGCACTCTTAAAATAATTTTGAACCCCAAGAACTTTTGTTTATGTTTGTTATATCTATCAATATTTAACATTTTTTAAAAACAAAACAAAAAGCTATGAAACTTGCTGCTTATTAAAGTTTTTAAAGATTCCTAAACTAACTCATTAAATACAATAGTAAACTCATATGTAAACATAAATAACATTTTTGTGAGAAATAACTATTTTCCAAAAGGAGGATTTCAGTGAGGAGAGAAGCAATGTTCCTCATTTATCCAAATCTTTTTAATGGCTGCCTGCATGCCCTGTGGTGGCACAGTGGATCGAGTGTTGACCTGAAACGCTGAGGTTACTTATTCAAAACCCCGGGGGATTGCCCCAGCCAATGCACAGAGGAGAAGCAGCTACTATGAGTTAATGCTTCCTACTTCCCTCTCCCTTTCATTTCTTTCTCCCTTTGCTCTAAAATCATGTCTTTTTAAATGCAAAAAAAAAAATGTCTACCTGTGGTATTATTTTGGTTGAAGTATATGAAGATAAGTAGTTGGCAAAGGGAAGAATATTTTAAGAACTTTGCAGATAATTTTGGGTAGCTCTCTTTGGTAATACACTAAACACAATATGTGGTAGTTTCTTAAAAGTTACTCTCAACGTGAAATCCAAAATGATGCCGATGAGCTTCGGCACGCCGTTCTGTAGAAATCCACTATCATCTGTGCGTGATTTCGAATCCTTCATTGGTCCTTTGGGAAATAGGAGTTCATAAAACTGTGCAAATCTTCCAAATGTTGACATATTTCACTACACGGGATCACACAAGTCCCATTTGTTAACATCTCCCCTGACCTCATGGAAAAGCCTTCAAGTATTAGAAGGCTCACCATGGTGGGCAGGAATTGTCTAAAATCTGAATTTTTTTTTTTTTCTTGAACGCTTGAATCGTATCACTGTCGACACATATTGTCTGCCTTTTTCTTTGAAGTGACAAGCTCACGTTATTTATTTCTGAGATGCAGGATAGGAGGTGCTGGGACCAGAGGGAGGGGGGTCCGCTCTGTCTCGGCCTCTCTCCTGAAAAGCTGGTGGGCGCACCAGCGGGAGGGCGGTGGGAGTCCGGATTCAGACCCCGGACCCGCGCTCGGCAGCAGAGGGCAAGCCCAGCCTGCCCTGTGACCGCTGTCTGGGAGGCCAGCCAGGAAACGCTGGCCTTTCCAGGCTCGGGAGCCGCCTGCACGGACCCCTCTCTCGCTGGGCAAATTCCTCAGTCTCGGGTGACTTCTGTGCGAGGCAGAAATCCGAACAGCCACCCTCAACCCCAATGTACTGAGCCCCTGTCGTTGTCCAGACCCAGGCTCCCAGCACCGAGCTCCCCGGACAAGCCTCAGCCAGGAGGAGCTTACGTTCAGGGGGTGAGCAGACCTGGGGGCCCCAGAAGGAAGAAGGAAGTGAGGGGAACAAATGTCACGGCCCCGCTCACAGGGGCAACCCCTTACTACTGAATGGACCTGGGCATCGTCCCACCTGCCGGCTCTCATCTAACTAATAACGTCCCACCCCGGAGTCCCCAAGAACCGTTAAGACGACAATCACACCGACTGACACCTGCTGCATCCGTGAGCTCACACAGAGCTGCTATAACTCAGTCAGATATGAAAGAGTTCCCGCATTCTCCACTCTGAGAACCCCTAGAGGCTGAGCATCACAGACGATTCATAAAATCTTCACCCTTCAACGGAGCAGAGGCATTTAAGACCTGAGAAATTTTTAGAGCCCTCCCTCTTCCCCCCCCCCCCCCTTCAATTGCAGTCACCTAGGAGCGCATTATAAAATGCAAATAACCCAGGAGGAGGGCGCAACTAGCCCCTTCAAGGGTTTACACCTGAGTTAACAATTAACTTTAGGACATGTTTACAGCTAATAGGGGCTTTGTAGATGTCATCAGGTTAAGATGAGGTCAGACCGGGATTAGGGGGGGACCCCAGTTTAAGGACTGGTGTCCTCATCAGAAGAAAGAAAATTGGAACAGTGACCTGCACAGAAAGAAGATGGTGTGAACGCACACCTGAAGATGGCCACGCGAAGACAGAGGAAGACATTAGAGTTATGCGGTCATAAATCAAGAAACACCAAGGACCGCAGGTCACCACCAGAAACTAGAAACGGCTAGAAAAGGCAAGGAAGAATTCTTCCCTGGAACCTTCCAAGGGAGCAGGGCACTGACAGCACCTTGATATTGCATTGCTCATCAACCTGTGAGAATACCCTTTTGATGTTTTCCAACAGGACAAGCTGGGGATAATATTCTAATGTATTTCAGCCACGACTGGGCTCACTCTGACCTGGAGGCAGACTGGTACAAAAAATGCAAGTTCTCCCTTCCCCTCCGCCCTCCCCTTCCCTCCCCTCCCCCACCCCATTCATCCCCTGAGCCTTTAAAGGGTAAATGCTGGCGAAGTGTCTTTTAAGAACAGCTGGAGACAGAGCGCTGCCCCGGGCTGACATCAGCCAATAAAAGGTCAGGAGGTGGAGGGAATCGTTTTCCATGGGAATAATTTTCTAAGGGAAATGGTCAAGTTATTTGAGTCACCAGGTGGGATACATAAAGGACGATCTTTCTTGGCTTTCAAGAAATGCATGCTGTTTGACCTCCCAGAGTTGCCTGTCTGTGATTTCCATAATGAACCAAAAACCCTGCTCACATGAAATGACTTTTTGTGTATGATGTTTATACACACACACACATACACACACACACATGCCATTTAAAAAAAATTTTGTAAAACAGTGCCACGTCTTTGGGAATAAACATGGGAAAAGGGAGAGAGGGCTATAAAACATTCATACCCTTTGCTCCCGTAATCCCACTCTCTGGAATACAACCCCAAGAAATATATTCAGCAAGGGAAATAAGGCTTTATGTGTAAAGATTTCACTGCAACATTATTTATGATAGAAAAAAAACGCTATTGGTTCAGCTAAAGAAGATGAATTAGAAAATTACTGCACATGAACATGTGAGAATATCATGGGCCGTTAAAAATACAAAGTAACAACAATATGGGAAATGTCACCTTAAGAAAGCAGACATAAAACACTACGGATAGGATGAATAGTAACCATGTTACTCTGCACCTTTAGTATATAAAGATAGTGTAGCAGCATTGAAAAAAGTTGAGACAGTACAATCCTGAGAGATCCTCTTCTTTTTCTCAACATCATTTAATGTTCGTTTCTTTTTCTGATTAAAAATTTAATTTGTACAGTATTATTGGCTGTATTTCCTATGCTATACGGCAGGGGTCCCCAAACTTTTTACACAGGGGGCCAGTTCACTGTCCCTCAGACCGTTGGAGGGCCGGACTATAAAAAAAACTATGAACAAATCCCTATGCACACTGCACATATCTTATTTTAAAGTAAAAAAACAAAACGGGAACAAATATAATATTTAAAATAAAGAACAAGTAAATTTAAATCAACAAACTGACCAGTATTTCAATGGGAACTATGCTCCTCTCACTGACCACCAATGAAAGAGGTGCCCCTTCCGGAAGTGCGGCGGGGGCCGGATAAATGGCCTCAGGGGGCCGCATGCGGCCCGCGGGCCATAGTTTGGGGACCCCTGCTATACGGTGTACAGTGCCAGGTAAGTACTAGAAACATCAGGGGGAACACTTTGTAAAGCACATGGCTGTCTCACCACTATGCTGAATACCTGACACTGATACAAAGTAATATTAAATGTAGGCTGTAATTGAAAAAATTTTTTTAATAAAAAAAATATTTTTAAAATGTAATTTTGTTGGGGAAATAGAATGTCCAACAAATTTTACTATCAGCTCTGCAAATAAACTAAATACCATTGCATTGTTCACCTTCAACAGGAGAATTGTATGGTCTGTGACTTACATCTCAGTAAAGCTGTTAGGAAACATTTAATTTTGTTTGAAAAAATGTAAGCCACTTTCAAGGAAAAGAGGGTAAAACCTTTGTTTCGGACTTAAGAGAGCCACTCAGCAGCGAGGAGGTCTGACGAGGTGGCGAGCCCACGATCTGGTGGACAGACAGATGGTGTGTTGTAGAATGGTGCACCTGAAACCTGTAGCATTTTGTCATCAATGTCACCCCAATATAATCCATAAAAAGGACAAAAATACATATATACAAGGTTTTTAAATAAATTCACAACACAATTTACCAAACTGGTGACAACTATGACCTTGGGCCCCGTTTTAACTGAAGCACACCCAGTGTGCTGAAGGAGGCAAGATCTTCACTGGTCCATCGCGAAAAGGAACACAGAGGCGGATTTAACGGCAGGCGCACTGGCGCGCGCCCTGGGCCTGACTTCTGAAGGGCCCTGCAGAACCGCAACTTGACACTTTTTTCTTTTCTTTTTTTTTATGTGCCTTGACCGCAGGCCTTTAGCAGACCGAGTAACCCCTTGCTTGAGCCAGCAACCTTGGGTCCAATCTGGTGAGCTTTTGCTCAAACCAGATGAGCCCTCGCTCAAGCTGGCAACCTCGGGGTCTCGAACCTGGGTCTTCCGCATCCCAGTCTGACGCTCTATCCACTGCACCACCACCTGGTCAGGCTTTACACTTTTTTCTAATGACACCAGGTTTGGTGTCATATGTGCAATTTTAACATTAATAGTACATAATACTTTTTATTTATTTAAAAATATAGTTAACATGTATTTTTATTTTCCCTGTCTCTTTTTTTTTAAGGACCCCAATGTTTTCTTCTCCACTCAGGGACTCAACCAACCTTAATCCGCCTCTGATGGAACAGATACCAGTGGGGGAAAGTTCTGAAATCAGACAGGTGGCACTCAGCTGGCAATAAATAAATAAATGAAAGTAAAAATAAAAATCATAGCATGGCTTTGGGCAGCTTACTTATCCTCTCTGAATCTTTTTTTTTTTCTTCTTCTTCCATAAAACGGAGCCAATTCTACCTTCCTGATAGTAGTTGCAAAAATTTAAAATGCATCATACGTGTAAAAGTGTCTGAAATATATTTGTATTGAAATATAATATAGCTATGGAACTAAACCAAGCTTTAAAATGACTTTGGGTTTTGTTCAGAGGGCCAACAACGCCAACTAGCTCTTTCTCCCACATTAAATCGGGGAGGCAGTCTGCACACAGCTGTCTGAGCTACCCCCTGACGAGCTTCAGGCATTTTTCTAAGAGGTGGACCCAACAGCAGCCATGTGTGTTCACACAGCCCAACCCCCACCACTGGAGCCTGCAAAGGCGAGAGAAATCTTTATCCACAGGCTCCTCAATAACATCAGCTAAACATTTCCAAGAGCCATCTCAACTCCCGTTGCGATTTTTCTCGCAAAGAAGCTGACTTCTTCCTATAGGGATTATCGGGCAGCCTAACAGTAATCAAGGCCTTAAAGTTACAAAGTCCTGGGGCTGAGAATAATGTCTCTATCCCTTGGGTCTTCAGTCTAACTTGGATACTATATGTAAAAGTGTATGGCCAGTAGTCACTGCTGTTGTGGCCATTCACAGGCAGGTTTCCATTAGATACAGGCATACGGTAAAGAAACAGTGGAGCCAAAAAAATGGTGGGCCATTCCTTTATTAAAGGCTCACACCGGCCCTGGCCGGTTGGCTCAGTGGTAGAGCGTCAGCCTGGCGTGCAGGAGTCCCAGGTTCAATTCCCGGCCAGGGCACACAGGAGAGGCACTCATTTGCTTCTCCACCCCTCCCCCTCTCCTTCCTCTCTGTCTCTCTGTTCCCCTCCCGCAGCCAAGGCTCCATTGGAGTAAAGGTGGCCCAGGCGCTGGGGATGGCTCTGTGGCCTCTGCCTCAGGCGCTAGAATGGCTCTGGTTGCAACAGAGCATCGCCCCAGATGAGCAGAGCATCACCCCCTGGTGGGCGTGCCGGGTGGATCCCGGTTGGGTGCATGTGGGAGTCTGACTGCCTCCCCGTTTCCAACTTCAGAAAAATACAAAATAAATAAATAAATAAATAAATAAATAAAGGCTCACACCAGCCCACGAGCAAACACACAGGGAAAACACTTCCCTCTTCATTCATTCAGAGCTCTCAAAGCCCTGACACAGTCTCTGGTTCCACAACCAGGAGGATCTTCTCCAATTCCTCCTAGAATCAAAGGCCTCACCAGTCTCAGTGGAGCTCGCAAAGCCCCTCAGCTCTGGTTCCCCTCAGCACATCTCCTCTCTTTCTATTCTCACTGCATCGTCTCTGCTCTCACTCTCCAAAAATGACTTCCCTCTCCAGCACACATTAGCAAAAACAATGGCCCTTCCCAAGCAGGAAGGATATTTGCAATTTCACAGATCAATACCTGGTGCTGCCCAGAGACATTTTTAACAATAAAAGTGAGCAAACTCAAAAAAACACAAATTTTACAAACTCATTTGCCCAACAAAAAACACAGTTCCCTTCTTTGGAAAATGGGAGTGAATACTCTCGAACTCTTACTGGGCAAAAAGTTAAATGAGACAAACCCTAAATGTTCTCTGCACCTGGTAGAAACCCACTGAATGGCACATTCTGTCACTTTCCCCCCTTAGGCTTTCACCATGGGCTTCTCTTCTGCTGAGATAAGCTCATTCATTCTCCTCCTCATTCTTTCTCCTCCCCCAGCCCACACGCACCCTCTGATTTCCTCTCCTTCCCAAACCAACAAGTCCCAGAATGTAAGCCTCCAGGTGTCAGTCGGTGCCAGTGCGGCGCATGGCACGCAGCCCCGCTCCATCTCCCTATGACGTCACCCAGTCGGACGGTGACTTTTATAGACTGGCATTAGGGCCCGTAAGCCAGGAATTTCTCAGACACGGTCATGCCGGGCATTCTCAGGCTCGCAGGGCAGATGGAGCATTCCTAGCATTTCACGGTACAACACGTGGGCCTCTCCCCTCCTTGTCAGACCCCACCCTCTCCGGCCCAGGGGAAGTGGTGGGGGGCTCTGCGCTCCACTCTGTGCTCTCTCCCTCCTCCTGGTGCACCAACCGAACACTTTCTGTCCGAGTCACAGTCAGCCGCTGCGGCCACTGCAGAGAGAGAAGAGGCTGCCGGGGTTATAGAACAATGCGGGGTCCTGAGCCCCGCCACAGACACCTTACTGGCGGAACAACCCAAGAACTAGGAAGCTGAGCCGCGTGTCCCTGCGAAGCCATCCTGTTCCTCTATACCTGGGGCTGTAAGCTTGACACAGGAAATTTGAGAGCAAGTATTCCCATCCCTCAACTTTCACTGAGGCAAAAATCGACGACTTTGCAACTGCTAGACAGATAGAAGAATGATCAAAATGGCAAGAAATCATCTGTGTAAATTATGAAACATAAGCCACGGGTTTTTTGTTCTGCAATTATGTAGTATATCTAATATACGTATAATATAACTGTGTTATATGTATTATTTTTTCTGCATCCACAAAATTTAAGAGAAAAGCAAAGAAAAGATAAGAAAATCCTTTGGTCTAACACAGCGGTTCTCAACCTGTGGGTCGCGACCCCTGTGTTTTGGTCGTTCGACCCCCGATATAAATATGTATTTCCAATGGCTTTCGGCAACCCCTGTGTTTTGGTCGTTTGACCCCCGCCGGGGTCGCGACCCACAGGTTGAGAACCGCTGATCTAACATGAGGGAGGATGGACACTTCAGTAGCATACTATCTATCACCCCCCCATCCATTCATTCATTCATTCATTTACTCATTCATTCATTCATATCTCTCTCTCTCTCTCTCTCTCTCTCTCTGACTTGAGCTGCTTTTCTTCCCTTACTACACGCATTTCTGACCCCCAGGCACACAATAATTGGCTATCATCAGCTGTGGTTTCTTTCTGGGGAACTGCAGCGATTTGAAAACAGTGTCAGCGCGACCATCTTTCCTCTGCCTTCCTGGCAACCGCCTCAGGGGCCCCAGTCAGGCAGCCTCTCTGGCCCCGCCCCCTCTCCAGCCACCCTCATCCCTCCCTCTCCCTCCTCCGTGGGCCTCTCCCTCACCTGGGTGGAATGACCCTGGTGGAGAAGGGAAAGAGTCACCAGCGGTTGTACACGAGGAGCAACTACTGTTCCTCACACACGACAAATGGGCCCAAGGCCACGTGCGTGCCGGGGACACACCCCACCGTGCAGCCACAGAGGGACACGCCAGTCCCCTCCCAGCTCTGTGCTTTCCCTCACCGAGAGCCCCCGGCAGAGCAGTCTCAAGAAAATCGATCAAGGCCCTGGCCGGTTGGCTCAGCGGTAGAGCGTCAGCCTGGCGTGCGGGGGACCAGGGTTCGATTCCTGGCCAGGGCACACAGGAGAAGCGCCCATTTGCTTCTCCACCCCCACCCCCTCCTTCCTCTCTGTCTCTCTCTTCCCCTCCCACAGCGGAGGCTCCATTAGAGCAAAGATGGCCCGGGTGCTGGGGATGGCTCCTTGGCCTCTGCCCCAGACGCTAGAGTGGCTCTGGTCGCGACAGAGCGACGCCCCGGAGGGGCAGAGCATCGCCCCCTGGTGGGCAGAGCATCGCCCCTGGTGGGCAGAGCATCGCCCCCTGGTGGGCAGAGCGTCGCCCCCTGGTGGGCGTGCCGGGTGGATCCCGGTCGGGCGCATGCGGGAGTCTGTCTGACTGTCTCTCCCCGTTTCCAGCTTCAGAAAAATACAAAAATAAAAAGAAAAAAGAAAAAAGAAAATCGATCAACACAGGACTCACTCCTGGCCTGAGGTTCTAAGAAGTCAGACTCCTCAAAGGAAGAAAAGCCGAGCGTCCCCATTACTGTCCGCATTTCAGAAGCGCTGCTGAAGGACCCGGCTGACCCCCTGCAGGATGGCGCGGCTGGCTCAGGGGCCGGGTGGGTTTCTCTGACGCGGCTCCACCTGGTGTCTGCTCAGTCTGGGATCACCGGCAAGCTCACACAGCAGCCTGGCAGAGGCCGAATGTAACTTGCATTAAAATAAAAAGCGAGGAAAGTAATGACTTAGAAAAACAGCATGTTTTTTCAGGGGGAAAAAAAAATCTTTCTAAACACAGGACTAGTTAGCAAAGAATCTTTTTTTTTTCCCCCTTAAATGAGAAGCAGCAGAAAGACAGACTCCCACAGGTGCCCGGACCGGGATCCACCTGGCAAGCCCCCTACTGGGCAATGCTCTGCCCATCTGGGGCTGCTGCTCTGTTGCTTGGCAACTGAGCTATTTTAGTGCCTGAGGCAAGGCCAACTTGTTCCAACTGGGCCATGGCTGTGGGAGGAGGAGCGGGGGATGGAAGAAGGGGAGAGAAGCAGGTGGTCACTTCTTCTTTGTGCCCTGACCGGGAATCAAACCCAGGACATTCGCATGCCAAGCTTATGCTCTAGCACTGAGCCAACCGGCCAGGGCTGACAAAGAATCTTAAATGGTCCTTAACAGAGAAATAATCAAGAACCTCTGAATTCTGAATTCAACCTCACGGCAAAAGGAAGAGCCCCCTGGGTCAAAGAAAGCTGTCTTGGTCAAGGCGACTGGAGAAGGGACCCTAAAGTGACAGACAATAGACCTGCTATTGGCCTGAAAGTGCTCATGGCCTCGCAGGACATGGCGCAGCGTGGGCACCTTCAGGATTCACTACCCCGAGCACTGGGAAGGGAAGAGCACTGCTGAGCCATCAGCCAAGGACGGCCGCCGAGGAGTTCCCAGCATTTGGATGAACCGTTCCTAACAGGATCCAAAACGACAAGTGTGGAGGACACAGTCAGGACGGGCGTAGTTTCGGGACGCGGAGGAGGGCTGGGAAAGGTATAGCGCTCTCTAGAACCGTGCTTGGGGTCTGGAAACAGCATTTCTTCTGCGAACCCGCCTAACTTTGCCATCTTAAAATATCTCCTGCAATCTTGCCTCCTGCAAAAGTCCACGTTAGCAGCAATTGTGAGGAGGAATTCTGTTGTACCTATCGCTTCTCACAGATCACAGGGAGCCTTGCATACAAAACAAAAGGTGTCATGTCTGTTATAGGAACAGGCCATAGCTAGCTATTCATTCCTATTCACACAGGTTGTAGCAAAGCCTTCAGTCCATCCCAACTATCTGAGGGGAGCCCAAGAAGTATATTATTATATGTATGCCCCCAATAAACCGCATGACTGTGTCCTTACTTCTCCAGGGGCGCCTAAGGTGAGGACACCGTGCCCTGCCAGGCTGTGCCATGTGTCTTGTCCTGTGCCCACTGACCACAAAGGAGCCACACCTGCCCAGGACTGTCACCTCCTGCTTCACCACCTTGGATGCTCTCCCTTCTAAGGGCCACCTGGCCACGTGCTACACAAACTCTTTCTCAACCAGCAAACCAGATAGAGCCTCTTGTTGCTGAATAAATAGATTCCTAAATAGCCACGCAGATAGTCCACTCTTTGGAATCCTCGGAAAATCTCCTCATCTGCTCATTGGACCACCCCACCCGTCCCCCTGCTTTGACGAGGCATGCTAATCTCACAGAGGCTCCCACTCCTTCAGGAGGAGCTCCCCAACCCCTCTCCCCACCACCACCCACCCACGGCCCCCCTGTGGATCCACAGCTGTGGTAGCTGAGAACCCCACCAAACTGTGTCCCGGACCTGAGGACATCGGGTCCATCGGTAAGAGGGGAGAAGATTCGTGTTGGGCCACCAGGTTCTGCTCTGAAAACAGATCCATGAGAAACCAGCAAGAGTTGTGGTGGCCGAATCACCAAACAAAACAAATACACAAACCCCGTGTGACACCCCTGAGAGTAATTCTGCCTGACCGATGACAATACCAAGGCGCCCCTAGGGGTGGTGGTCTCGGCCAGGCGCCCCCCTCAGCCGGAGAGAAATACAGCCCCAGCTAAGCGAAGGCCAGTGCAGCAGGAAAGCAAACTCTTTCCGGGATTCTGCTCATCTTGGGGTGGGGGTGGGGGTGTGGGGGGCTGTTGGAGAGTCTTCGTTAGTTCAGACTTCCACAGCTAAACCAGAACCTAAGGTGGGCGGGGTCTGGAGGGAAGACGGAAAGAGGGGAGCCACTCCTGGAACTGGCCAGCAGGCCGCAAGCAGAGCGGTGCACTGGTGACTTCACTGGTGAGTTCACTCTGCCCGGCACCACACCCCCGTCCTGTGGGGAGCCCGCCTCAGCGTCACACCGAGCAGCGGGGTCAAGGGGGCCCGGGGACGGACACTTCTAGGGCCTCTTCTGTGTACAAGACCAGCCTTATCTAACCTCATTCCCACCATCTGTGTCAAGTATATTTCAACCCCATGTACAAACGCGGATAATGGGATCTAGTGTGTGGCGAGGGTCACGCGGCTAACCGCCAGAGAAACCAGAAATAACGACCCAGCTCTGTGGAAACGCAGAGGGCATGCTCCAGACGACGCAGCTCGACATCACACTCCAAGAGAAAGTAGGTTTTCATTCAAAGAGAAGGACTACTTCTTTGCCTCCTCAGTCAGCAAGGCCAGCTCCCTCCCAGTCATTGAGTCAGGCCACCACCATCCTCTCTGTCCCTCCCCCCGCCCCAACCCTGGACCTCTAGGAAGACAGCCAGCCCATCTTTTACTAAATCCCCCCCACCCCAGCCCAGCCCCAGCACAGGGGCCCCAATCTGGAGGAATAATCCCTGCAAATGTCCCATTGTTCCCAGTAATTACTTTCCTTGTAGCCTCCACCTTTTCTAAGCCACGGGCAGTTTCTCCCCTGGCTTCTACCTCTGGAAGCTTTTGTTTAAAAATCTTTCAAAGACAGGGCTTGCCAAAGAAATAATGAAGGCCTTCACGGCGCACACTCTTAACAAATATATTTTGACCTCGTTTGGTCCCTTTTGGATGGGAGCCGTTTTCTGGCACCTTGAAGGGATTTCCATCCAATTATCCCCCAAAATCCTCTTTTTCTCCTCTGCTTTCTTTCAGCACACACACAAAAAAAGCTTCCCATTTGGCTCGAAAGGTGAAATTAGGTGCCTGCCCATTCATCCTCTGACAGAGAGTTTTAAATTGGATGAAATAATAATGTCTCTTTGAATTTCAGTGCAGCCTTCACAGAGAGAAATTAGAATATGCCCTCAGCAGCGGCCTCGTCCCTTGCTGTCCCCCTATTCTCTGTCCTGGGGGGCGGAGGGGCAAAGGTGGGGTTCACACAGAACACAAAGCATCTTTTCAACAGTGTGTTCAGGGTGAGGATAAAGGCAGGGCCTGCTTCCGGCCCCTGAAAAACACCAGGCTCGACACATACAAGCCTTGCCCTCAACCTCATGTCCGGACTGGGGGGGGGGGGGGAAACCCTTGCAGAATAGGGCCGAGGAGCTGTGAGCCCCACCAAGTTATGGAGGTCAGTGGGCAGGGGAGAAGAAAACTCCCAGGAATCCGACAAGGGGTCAGGGGGTGGGAGGAAACCAAGTATCAGAAACAAGCCCCAAAGGCAGCTAGCTTTTCCTGCTTTTCCATTGTGCCCAGGGCCGGAACAGGTCATGTTCTATTCATCCTCCTAAATGTGGTGCATCCAAAGCACCAAAACCCATCTACAGAAAAGCTTTTTTATGGTTTATGAGCGCGTCCATTCGAATGAGAAATGTGCGCAGATCTCAATGGGCCCCTCCACTGAGATCCTCTTCCTGGAACGGACACAGTATCACCATGGTGCCTTCGAAGTTATATTCATCTTCCTGCGTTGCCTGAATGGGGAAATGGAAACATTTAGAATGCAGGTTGCTCCCAACTGTACTAGTATATTTGGACCACCAGGCACTCTCTGCCACAAAAAAAAAAGAAAGAAGGCATGGCGGTCAGACCCCTGCCCACCCAGCCCGAAGGAAACACGGCTTCCCATGCCCATCCATGCCCACCCAGCCTCCTTTTGTGAAAACACCAAGTCGCTCAACTACTCCCTGAACTGGTTTTTCTTGGAAAGTGGAAGCAAGCATCACTGGGTCAAACCCCAGAGTTTCTGACTCAGTAGGTCTGGGCTGGACATGAAACTTGACACTCCTAACCAGTTCACTGGTGACACTGAGACTGGTGGCCGAGGGGCTCCCCTGGGAGAACCACCAACTGCAAAGATACATTTCTTTACCAGGGAGTTGTCTGGGCCCAAGCAGTCAAGGACAGAGGCCCCAGAACGCTCAGGACAGACTGCACAACAAAGACTTCCCCAGCCTTAAATGTCAACAGTCCCAACACTGAGAAATCCTGCTGCAGAGGGCTCTCCGCTTCCGCTCTGCTCTCTACACGACTGGCTCTTTTTTTTTTTTTTTTTTTTTTTTTTTTTTTTTTTTTGTATTTTTCTGAAGCTAGAAACAGGGAGAGACAGTCAGACAGACTCCCGCATGCGCCGACTGGGATCCACCCGGCACGCCCACCAGGGGCGGCGCTCTGCCCACCAGGGGGCGATGCTCTGCCCCTCCGGGGCTTCGCTCTGCCGCGACCAGAGCCACTCTAGCGCCTGGGGCAGAGGCCAAGGAACCATCCCCAGCGCCCGGGCCATCTTTGCTCCAATGGAGCCTTGGCTGCGGGAGGGGAAGAGAGAGACAGAGAGGAAGGAGGGGGGGTGGAGAAGCAAATGGGCACTTCTCCTATGTGCCCTGGCCAGGAATCGAACCCGGGTCCCCCGCACGCCAGGCCGACGCTCTACCGCTGAGCCGACCGGCCAGGGTCCTACTGGCTCCTTTTAAGGCTGGTTCTCCTCATCGTGCGAAGAGGGCTGCCTATCACCACCATTCTTGCCTGAGTCCAGGGAGGAGAAAGAGCCAGGAGCTGTGGCATCCTACCCAGAAAGACTGGGTTTCATCTGCTCTCTCTCTTAAGATCCAGGAAGAACCTTCTCTCCCCAAGATGAGTCATCAACAATTTTTCAGGGATTAATTCCCGCGATCAACTTTTATGGAATCTGTCCGTTATTCTTCTCTGAAACAGACTCGGTATTGGAACTTGTTCCCGGAGTAACGGCTACCCACAAGGGCACATGCAGAGTTCACGCAGTTATTACGGAATTGTGAAGTAATTCCTCGGTATCTTACATCAGCAAATGAAGATTTGTTCCTTCTTATCACTGCACTGGCAAAACAAAGTGTTTCTTACTGAGCGAAGTTTAGACAATGAGTCTTCTTTCTCCCCCAAAATAAATATCCAAATATCTATTTGCTTGGTCGTAGGACCCAACAAGTTTTTTCTTGTCATTATTCATTCTTTAGATGAAATTCAATAAACCATGCCTGGCGTTTTCAATTGAATTGATTTTTCAGAAAATGTAAAGAAATTACAGAGCGAACCAGAGGGAAGATGAACTGCGTCCACGCAGAGAGAGACGTTCTCCGTTTTTAAGCAAGTCAATATCCAATCACCTTACTGCCCAGAAAAGCACAGCCTCACCAAATAAGAGGAGTGGCCCAAGGTTTTTATGTTGTGGAGGAGAAAATGTTCTTTTCGTTCTTCCCTTTGCAGAAGGAGACTCAAGATTTTTGAAAAACAGATAGGCAAATGCCCCCCCCCCACTTTAGTCAGAGTGATCAGACATCAGGGGAAAGCTTCCCACAAAGTCATTCATTCAGGGTACCGTTGCTCCCTTATTATCAAGACAATCCACTTGAGGTCAGTTTTCTCTCCATCTGAAGTGATCTCCCTGCCTCCTTAGACTCCCATATAATTGGAAATGTGCTTAGTGCGCCACAGAGAAAAGGGAAGAATCAAAAATAAATGTCACACCTTAATTGAACCTCTTCAAAGACTGCCTGTCCCCTCCTCAGATCAAAGGATGGGGGGCGGTGGCTAGATGGGGTGGGAGCTAGATGTTTACTCGTCTGGGGTGTTCAGGGTGCTTCTGGGGAAACCTGAGGAAACCCACTCGTGAATCTGGACCTCTGAGTCCCCGCTGGGCTGACCGCACCCAGAAGGGGGAGGCGCTGGACACGGTCTCACTGTTTTCAGGGGCGCTGGAGTCCAGTTACAGCTCCCACCCAGAGAGGAGTGTCTCCCTCTGCTGCTCCTGGCCCTGGAAGGCAGACCCCCCCTTGTCTGAGACCTAAAGCCCTCGAAGCAAAGACGCAGGAGGAAAAGGAGGCGTCTAGGCGGGAAAAGCAGAATAGCAAATCACAGCTGAAAACCCTTTTGTTTTTTTCCCAGAAGTTCAACTTGTGGTGACAATGGCTGACAAGCACAGCCACCACGCCCTCCCTGCCCCTCGCGCCTCCCGCATGCATCCAGGGGAGTCTGGCAGGAGCTGCTCGCTTGGGGCTCCTTGCTGGGGACTTGCTTGTTGTGGAGGGGGGCGGGGTGGCCGGCGGAGGATCTTGGCGAGGACAATTCAGCGGGGTTTTTCTTGGTTTCTTGGTTTTGGTCGTTTCTTTCTTTTAATTTTTTTTTTTTTTTTGTATTTTTTTGAAGCTGGAAACGGGGAGGCAGTCAGACAGACTCCCGCATGCGCCCGACCGGGATCCACCCGGCACGCCCACCAGGGGGTGATGCTCTGCCCATCCGGGGCGTTGCTCTGTCGTGACCAGAGCCACTCTAGCGCCTGGGGCAGAGGCCAAGGAGCCATCCCCAGCGCCCGGGCCATCCTTCGCTCCAATGGAGCCCCGGCTGGCTGCAGGAGGGGAAGAGAGAGACAGAGAGGAAGGAGAGGGGGAGGGGTGGAGAAGCAGATGGGCACTTCTCCTGTGTGCCCTGGCCGGGAATCGAACCTGGGACTCCTGCACGCCAAGCCGATGCTCTACCACTGAGCCAACCAGCCAGGGCTTTCTTTTAACTTTTATAAGAGATACAGGTGTTCCCATTTGGAACATAAACTCTCTCTCTCTCTCTCTCTCTCTATATATATATATATATATATATATATATATTTTTTTTTTTTTTTTTTTAAATAACAAAAATTCCTGAAAGTCCCTTTGGCCCCAAAAAGGAAGCAAGCAGACAGACAACCTTTGGGGAGCTGATCTCTCTGTGGCAGGGACTGGCCCAGCCGGGGTAGCACTGTCCAGAGAGTGGCGTGGAAAGTGCACGAGGGAGCCTGCCAGCTCTGAGAGCTGCTGACCGCAGGACCAGCCTCCAGGCCGTCCCGTGCCGCCTGCCACTGCCAGGCAGTCCTGGAGGCAGGGTACAGGGTGCCCGTGCAAGCAGGGGCCTCCCCTCCAGGGAGCTGTGTCTCCCCCCACCCCTCCAGCCCCCCACCACCAGCCACACACAGGCACAGACGTGTTTAAGGGAATACAGGCAACAATTCCCAAAGTGACAAAGGAGAAACACCCTCCTAACCTGAAGGCGTTCCCAATTACGGAGCTAATTACCGAACCCTCAATATTTACCACCACAAACAGAAACACAAAAGAACAATTAACAAGCAAAGGTAGGCACTAACAATTGTGTCTAGAAAGAAAGAAAATAATAAAGAGAAAAAAGAAATGATGGAAGGGAGGGAGGGAGGGAGGGAGGCAGGAACTGACTCCTCTACAATTTGTCACAAGCACATAAACACACTAATTCTAAATCATCTCTACGCTTCTCGGTCGGTCATCATGGGAATGTTCACTTGTGAAAGCGCAAGGCCCTGAGTCGGCCAAATAAGTGGGCAGCAAGGGCAGGCAGGACAGGCAGCCAGTCAAAGAGG